>NC_056737.1:731687056-731987056 GCF_019279795.1 Protopterus annectens | reverse complement strand
TTGTAAATACTACATAAGCTACAAATTACTACAGCACTCAACCTTCCTCATTACCTAGAGGAAAACAGTTTTTGTATTTACTTTCCTCACTTGCTTGGAGAAAAATAGCTCTTGTACTCACTTTCCTCACTTGTCTAAAGGAAATAGTTTTTTATTCAGGCATGTCCAAGGGTCAGCTCCCGGTGTTCTCTCCTGTCTCTCTGATGAATATGGGCATCTTTGAGCAATATAGCAATTGCCTTATGTACACAGACAACCCTCTCATCCTACCACCCAACACTACAACCTGTGAGAGGTGCACTTATCTAGCCAGACTGGAGGTAAAGCTCTCTCCAACCAAGACTGAACTTGACAGTCAAGAGGAGAAGGTAAACACTTGCACCACACCACACTCATCACATAGTCCCACTAAACATACACCACCAAAATCCACAAATAGAAATACAAAAACATTCGCGGAGGCTCTCAATAATAATCTGCTCATGCAATAGAGACTTCCAAAGCAGAAATGCATGCGATCTTCACCCCCCAACACAACCCAAATGACACACAGCCCACAGACTCAGTGTGCCACTCAAACACAGCCCATAAGGCAAAACAACGTACCCAACACACTAGTCATAGGTGACTCTATAGTCAGGCACACTGATGTCCCACTCACCAGGATAAACAACGAGGTTAATGTCAGCTGCCTGTCGGGTGCCAGGATCCGCCACATAACCCACGCACTCAGGTCGCTCCACAACAAGTACAAATATGACTCTGTAATTGTCCATGTTGGTGTGAATGACCTGAGATGTACCTCCCTGGACTACATGAAGAGAGACATGGAAGAGCTCTCTGATCTTGTAGCCCAGGCAGGTATGACCCTAGCCCTGAGTAGCATCCTACCATCGCCCAGAATTATACCGCAGTACAAGGACAAAATGATTGACTTCAACAATTGGCTAAGCTTTTGGCGTCATTCTAAGAGGATCCAGTATCTGTCTGCCTTGGATGACATGGTCGACAGACCACGATGCTTTGCCAGAGATGGCCTGCACCTGTCACCCCTGGGATTCTGGATACTAGCCAAGGCTCTTGCTGCCCCTATAAGTGCCTTTTTTAGGCAAGGTTCAAATGACAAATTCACCACCATAACAGGAACAGGCAAGCAAAAACTGAAGGTAATGCTACTCAATGCTAGAAGTCTAAATCTCAAAATGCACTCCCTCAAGGGACTCCTTAAAATGGAGAAAATCGATATCTGTGCAGTGACTGAGACCTGGTTCAAGGCTCCAGAGAGCACCCCTGCATTACCAGGCTATAACTCATACCACACTTTTCAGCCATCTAACCTGGACCACAACACCAAAGGCGGGGGTGTGTCCATATTCATTAAGGATATCCACACCTTCAGGCTAGTTGCTCAGCATAATACATCCGAGGTTATCCATGTGCAACTAACTCTGGGCAAAACGGAAATCCAAATTGTAGCTTGCTACAGACACCCCATCATACTCCAGCATTCCCACCCTTTTTTCTTGATATACTGGAAAATATTAGGGTTCAACCAAACACCCTAATAATGGGCGATTTCAACTACCCCACCATTAACTGGGAAAACTACTCATGTACCAACTCCTTTGCTCAATGCTTCCTGTAATTCATAAATTCCAATGCCCTGGATCAACTTATCCACACCCCCAACAGGGGCAACAACATCTTAGACCTAGTCATTACCAACATGAGTGACCGGTGTTCCACACCTGAAGTCAGATCCGACCATAAGCTAATCACCTTAGATATCCACATCCCGCCCCCACCCCCCATTAAGGAAACCATGGTGAAAATTTTCTCCAAAGCTAACTTCATGCTTCTTAAGACAGAAGTGGCAAACTTCATGACACCCATGCAGGTGGACAATACAGTTACGATTGCTGAATCCTACACAAATGCACTCTATAAGCACTTACACGAGTGCATGGATTGTGATATCCCAAACAGAACCAAGACGCTATCCTCCAAAAAAAGGAAGCTAATCTGGTGGTCTCCTGCCATAAACAAACTCTACAACAGAAGGAAGAAACTGTTGCAAAAGAGAGTAAAATCCCATGAGTGGAGGAGCTCCCTGGTCAGCCTCAGTAAGAAGCTGAGATCCCTTATAAGATCCTGTAAAGCTAGCTATGAAAACAAAATCACCACTGATTCTAGGGACAATCACAAAGCATTCTATAGCTATGTCAAGAATCTCAGTGGCAACATCCAGATCTGCTCTGAGTTACAGCACAACGGCATGAAAATTACAGAACCAACTGATATTGCCAACATCCTGACAGATAGGTTCAGTGCCAACTTTACCCCCCTCTCACCCCCTAAAGGGCCCATATCTATACAGGAAGAATGCAGAGTCCCTGTAATCACAACTATGCAGGTATAAGCTGCACTCCCTAAAGCCAAAAACACAGCATCCATGGGACCGGACAACATCCCAGGCTGCATTTTACATGAACTTCAGAACAAACTGGCTCCCCACCTAAGCACCATGTTTAATCATAGCCTCACGTCAGGCTTTCTGCCCACTGAATGGCACATAGCAACAGTTATCCCATTCCAGAAAGGGGGAGCCACCACTGATCCCGGGAAACTACAGTTGTATACAATTACCATAAATGTAAATGTTCGAGTGTATTCACTGTTGCAGTCATCACACTTGGGTTATCCTGACAGGGGTAGCCCTCAGTCAGCCCAAATACCAAAGGCTTAGTATTTCTGCATCGGTTGCTGTCGCTGCAGGACTGACGTCAGGTCGTCAGAGGTATAAAATCAGGGAGCTGACACCATTACATCAGTTTTTCATGCCCTGTCAGGAGCCCCTATAGGGAGCTAGGTTATGGTGGAAGAACACCACCAGTAGAAAGTAAATACCAAAGTTTCCTTGTGAGGAGAGAGAGAGAGAGAGACGAGGGGGATGGAGGGAGGGAAACCAGGACTGCAACAGTGAATACACTCAAACATCTACATTTATGGTAAGTGTACAAAACTGTACTATGTTCTTCGTGTTTCACTGTTGCAGTCATCACACTTGGGTTGATTTCCAAAGCTGAAGAAAAGGGTGGAGGCAGTCAAGAAGACTGGGGGCTGGCTAGTATCCCCTGCAAGACTGAGGTGGCAAAGCCTACCCTGGATGTGGAGAAGACAGGCAGGTGGTAAAAGCTTGGTGAAGGTATGAACAGATGTCCATGTTGCAGCCTTCAGGATGTCCCTGGTGGGGACCCCTCTGAGAAAAGCTGCAGAGGTGGAGGTTGTTCTGGTAGAATGTATCCTGACCCCCTTTGGGGTGGTTTCCCGTGCTGTTTGTAGCAGAAATTGATGCAGTGTACTATCCATTTGGAGATTGTTTGGATATGGCCTTGCCCTCTGCTGCTGCAGTGAAGTTGACTAGCAATTCATCAGTTTTTCTAAAAGATTTGGTCCTGTCCAGACAGAATCTGAGCTGCCTGTGGACATCTAGAGAGTGCAGAATCCTTTCCCCTTTGTTTTGTGGGTTAGGTAAAAAGGTGGGCAAATGAATGGATTGGTTGAGAGGCACACTGGACACCACTTTAGGCATGAAGGATGGGTTAGCCCTGAGGGAAACCCTGTCAGGATGGAAAATGATGAAGGGCTCTACAGCCATAAGTGCTTGTAACTCTGATACTCTTCTAGCTGAAGTGATGGCCAGAAGCAAGGCTGTCTTCCAAGAGTGAAATTTTAACTCTGCTGAAGCTGCAGGCTCAAAGGAGGGCTGAGTGAGCTTTTCCAGCACAAAGTTAAGGTCCCAAGCTGGGGTAGGAGCTCTTCTGGGTGGTCTTAAGTTGTTAACCCCTCTTAGGAACTGTTTGATGAGAGGGTGTGAGAAGAGAGGTGGCTCTGTGCTAAATGAGCAGAGATGGCTGAGGCATGAATTTTAAGAGAAGAGAAGGATAGCCCCCTGTGTAACAGGTCTGCCAGGTAATCCAGGATGAGAGGTAGGGAAGGCTGTGCCGTTCTGGGTCCCTTAGCCTGGATCCATCTGCAAAACATTTTCCACTTGTCAGCTTAGGATTTTCTAGTGCTGGGGCATCTGGCCTCATGTATAACATCTCGAATTGTTTGCTTAGACTGGCAGCTTGAGAAGAAGTCAGGGAATAAGCCAGGCTGCCAGGTTGAGGGTCTGCAATTGGGGATGCATGAATTCTCCATTTCTGTGGGTCAGGAGTGTTGGGATCTGAGGTAGGTGCCATGGTGGCTGGGGTGACAGGCTGCGCAGCAGTGGGTACCAGTGCTAGCATTGCCAGTCTGGGGCAATCAGGATTGCCCTTGGTTTTTCCTCCCTTATTTTGAGCAGTACCCTTGAAATGAGTGGCAAAGGGGAAAATGCATAGACCGAGAGGTTTACCCACTGGAAGGATACAGCATCCACTTTCCAGGCCTTGCTGTGAGGTTCCCTGGTGCAGAATTTGCTGAGCTGATTATTGGAGTGGGAGGCAAAGAGGTTGACCTTTGGGGTGCCCCATTTCTGGGTTACAAGGGTGAAGGTTCTGTGGTCTAGCTGCCACTCTTGTGGGTCTAGCAGGTTTCTGCTTAAGTGGTCTGCCAGAGAGTTTAGAGAGCCTGGCAGGAATTGTGCTAACAAGTATAGCTGCATGGCTGAGGCCATGTGCCAAAGGGTCATGGCGAGCCTGCAGAGAGGATAAGAGTGAGTCCCTCCCTGTTTGTTGATATACAACATCACTGTGGTGTTGTCTGTTTTGATCAGTAGAGGCCCCGGGGAGAGTAGGTGTCTGAAAGCTGTTAGGGCATGCTGAACAGCTGACATCTGTTTTTGTTTGATGTGCAGATGTATCTGATTTGGGCTCCATTGGCCCTGAATGCACCTGCCGTCCAGGGGAAAACTCCAGGCATAGTCATGCATCTGTGGTGAGGGTCTGGGTGGCATGCAGTTGTGAGAAGGGAAGTCCCTTGTTGTGGTTGCATGCTGCTGCCCACCAAAGAAAATCTTTCCTTAGACAAAGTATCGGTGGTATAAGAGTTTCCAGGTCTTGAGAGTGCTGACTCCAAAGGCTTTTTAGGTACCATTCTAGCTTCCTCATATGCAGTCTGGCACATGGAATGAGTAGAATGCAAGAGGCCACGAATCCTAGAGCTTGCAGGATTTTCCTTGCGGAAAACTGGGTTCTGGTGGCTAGTTGAGAGAAGTAACCTGTCAGGTATGCTTGTTTTTCTGGAGTAAGGAATGCCACCTGGGATGCTGTGTCCAGACTTGCTCCCAGGAATACAATTTTTAGTGTGGGGACTAGTTTTGATTTCTTTTCATTGATAGTATACCCCAGAGAGGTCAGTAGGTCCTTTGCAAAGGTCAGGTGCTGTAGCAGCTTTTCCTGACTGTCTGCCTGAATCAGGCAGTCGTCTAAGTATGAGTAAATTTGAATATTTCTTTGTCTGCAAAAAGCAATGGCTGGAGCCAGACATTTTGTAAATATTCTGGGAGCAGTAGATAAGCCAAAGGGAAGTGCAGAGAACTGAAAGTGCATAGATCCTGCCCTGAAACATAGGTATTTCCTGCATGATTCCCTGATAGGGATGTGTAGGTAGGCCTCTTTTAGGACTAGGATGGCTAACCAAGCATCCTTGGAAATCATAGGTAGAAGTTGCTGGAGGGTGAGCATTTTGAATTTTGATATCACCAGAAAGGTGTTTAGAATGGATAGATTGAGGATGGGGCACCATGTGCCCTCTTTTTCTGGGTACCAGAAAGAGTCTGGAGTAGAAACCTTGGCCTATTTGTTCTGGAGGCACATGCTGTATTGCCCTCATGGAGATAAGAGAAAGGTTTTGTTTTTTGGCCTCTGCACACTGGTTTGGAGGAAGATCTGGGAACCTGTTTGGGATTGGCAGAGTGTAGAAATAAAACTTAAAATAAAAAATTAAATAAACTTGTATCCCTGGGAAACTATGTTGAGGACCCAGCGGTCATTGGTAATGGTGGCCCACTTGCTTGTGTAGAAAGAGATCTTTCCTCCTAGGAGCACGAGCAGGTGGGCAAAGGGAGGGGGTGGAAGTGTAAAGTCATTGTAAGTTCTTACCATAAGGGGGTGGCTTTTCATTCCCTGGTTTTGAAGAGGAGGAACTCTATTGCTTAGATCTCTGCATTCCCTGGGGCTGTTGTCTGGTGGGTCTGCTTCCCCTGGGTCTGGGCTAAGCTGGCCTGGAGGGGGCAAAAAGGAGCAGTGCTTGAAGGGCAAATGCCTACTGAACCTCTGTGGCTGGACCTGTAAGAAGTCTTTAACTATCTGCATAGATTTAGCTTTTTCTTTCATCTTTTTTAAGACCTCTTCTGCCTTGGTGCCAAATAAGTTGTCTTTATTCAAGTCCAATAATTTTGATTTGACATGATCTGGCGAGGTCTGTTCCTTAAGCAAAGCGAGCCTTCTAAGGACAGAACCAGTGATTGCTGCCCTGCAAGATGCTTCTAGGGTGGCAAAACCACATTGTAAGGTGTGCTTAGTTACTTGACTTGCAGAATGTATTAACTCTTGTAACTCTATTTTCTGCACAAGCATGAAAAGAATATATTTATTGTTTGAGGTGTTCCATGGTATGTTGCTGATATTTCAACATGTGGAACTGACAATTTAATGCTCTAATAGCAAGAGTAGCAGAGTTGTATGCTTTTTACCCCATCTGTCTAATGCTCGGGAATCCCTATCTGAGGGGGTGGGGTTTTTAGCTGAAGTAGCTTTGATTCCTTTATGTCCTTGAGAGATGACCTCGGGGTCAGCAGAAGGATTTTTGAAAAGAAATTTGTGAGAGTCAGGGACTCTATAATACCTGTCAGGTTTCCTGGGAGCAGGAGGGAGGGTGTCAGGAGTCAGACTGGATTCCAAAAAACATCATCCACAACATCCAGGACAGAAGGAATGGCCAAAGGTATGTTCTGTGGTAGAGCTAAGAATTCCCTGAGTCTCTTTTTTGACTGAGGATAGTCCTGACATTCCCATTGGAAATGCTCCCTTAAAGTATGTAGGGTTTCCCCAAAGGAGAAGTCCTTGGGTGGAGAGACTGAAGGGATGGATTCCTCTGCCTCAGAATCCTCATAAGCAGAGAGAGGTTGCATATCTACATATTCAGAGGCATCAGAGTCATCGGACTCCTATTCAGATAAAACAACTGGGGACAAGACTCTTTTTCTTTTGGAAGGGGTAGGCTGGCTTCCCCTAATAAGCATTATAAGGTCTTCCGCCATTTTAAGCATTTGGGGCTGAGGCAAGAAAGCAGGTGCCTGAGCTTGGGTCGTCGTTTTTTTGGATGTGGTTCGTACCCTGGGCCTTAGAAACTCTGTAGTTTTCGAAAGAACTGAAGATGCGAAAGAAGTTGTTGGTCTGTATCGAGTATCGGTAGTGCAAAGTGCTTCCTCGGAAGCCAGTGTCTGCTCAGTGGCTCCGGACCCATCCAAGGTAGAGACATCCGTAGGGTCCTTAGTTGAAGAAGAGTCTCGCAGCATACCGGACTCCGAAAGGGTTTTGGTAGCGGCCTGCAAATCCACAGAAGTGGGCATTAGGGGCTGCAAAAGCGCCTTGCTGAGGACAGGAAAACTGACGACTAGCTTAACGGAAGCATCCTCGGCAGTTTTGGACCCGTGCGGTCTGTCTCTGTCTTTATCCTTATGTTTTGTTTGGAAGATCGGTAGTCAGATGGCTTACTGAAGCCATATCAGAATTTGAGGACTGAGAGTGAAAATATCTAGCTACAATAAGGGCCCGGTGACATATAGTTCTGGCATTGAACAAAGCACAAAAGCGATAGCGGGGGACGTCATAGTCTGGGCCTAAACAGGTGACACAGTAAGAATGAAAATTTTGGTGTAGTATTTGCTTTCCACAGGTGAGACAATTGTTAACTTTTTCTGACATCGGTTAGAGCAAGAAAAAATGCTCCCCAATGGGGTACTTAGCTTTAGAAGACTTCAACTTCAGTTCGGAAATGAAAACTCAGGTAGTGGCCGACTGGCACTCATGCGAACTGCTTCTGCTTCAGGCTCCTCAGCAAGAAAGACTGATGTAATGGCATTGGCTACCTGATTTTATACCTCTGACGACCTGACATCAGTCCTGGAGCGACAGCAACTGACGCAGAAATACTAAGCCTCTGGTATTTGGGCTGACTGAGGGCTACCCCTGGCAGGATAACCCAAGTGTGATAACTGCAACAGTGAAACCCGAAGAATATTTAACGCCCAATTAGCCTGATGAGCCTGGTCTGTAATGCCATGGAACGTATCATCGTGGAACTCATAAACAAAGACATTGTAACCTCCAAACTCTGGACCCCACCCCAGTTTGGGTTTGTGAAAGGCAGATCATGCCTCCTGAACCTGATCAACTTCTTTGAGGCAGTCACCAAAGCCGTAGATGAGGGTAAGGTGGTTCACACAGCCTATCTTGACCTCGCCAAGGCTTTCAACACCATCCCCCATTATGGAATTATAGCTAAACTCACTAAACTAGGTATTTAAAATTTCTGCTTTTAAAAGAAGTTCTGATTATATATCCAAGCTTGCAGTATTAATACAACAGAAGCAGCATTTCTCGTAACTGTATCTGCACATTCAAGCACACCTTTCAAAGCATGTTTCAAAACCACAGACAAATGAAAAAAATTAATCCAAATACACACACACACACACTGCAAACATTTCCACATATAGTCCTGATAACTTAACATTCTAAAGTCTAGATTATTAGAAAGAAAATCTTTTTTGACCTTAAGATCTAACCACTTTCCCTCTTTATCAGAAGGCGTTGGATTACATGAAGCCAAGGACTTTTTATATGAGCAGGTAGCTGAAGACAGTCACATCTGGATCAGCAGTCAAATGACAATAGACCTGTCATATTTGAGGAGATCCTATACTTGCTCTGAACCTTTTTAGGGACTACTGGAATAGACATTGGTGTCCTGCAGGCTGCTTTACATTTTCCAAGGCCAGTGAGAGAGGGGGGATAGCCACAGAACTGGGCATATTGTCCTCGGTAAAGTCATATACCTGACTGCTTCCAAGCAGAAACAACACTAAATCTAGAAATCAGAGCTCAGGTTCACCTTCACAAAAATCATTGACTGGACTCGGTGTCAACTACAAAATCACCACTGTCCTCATCAGATTCCTCATCTTTTTATGAAACAGAAAGGTCTCTTAACTAAACTAGCACAAGAACTATGTATGGGAACACAATCACCAAAATTAGCTGTCTGTAGAACACACTTAGCTAAGGAAACCACATCAGCTTTATAACTTATTAACAGATATAATCCTACCATCAGCTGTATGAAGAAACTTCTGTTTCTTTTTTGTGAACTTCACTATTAGATAAAATATCTTAACCCCGACTACTACTGCACCTAAAGGGTTTGATTCTCCCATACCAGTGTCAGATACTGGAACAGCCCTTGAGAATGTCTGTAACCCCCATTCCATACTGGCCAGGAAAGCTACACTACAGGGAGACTGGGCACAAGGTAAATAGTCTGCAGGCCGAGCAGTAGCCACAACAGAATCACTAACTGCAGGCTGAGACATATTTTTAGTTTTTCTTTTAATGTACAACCAGATTTGATTGGGGGGGGGGGTACCAGAGGTCGGAACCATCAAGTCAGGGGAGAGAAAACACCAGACAAAATAATAAATTGACAGTACTGGATAATGCATCACAATAAGCAATTAAAGTTTCAAATAATTGAATGTCTTTACACAACTAAACTCTGCCAGACTGTACTATTATCAGAAAAAGTAGTTGGAAATGTGTTCAAATTCTTTTACAACTGACAGAAGTTAAAAGTACTTCCAGCACACAAGATCCAAAAACCAAAGCAGCTAATATCCCAGACCAGTGTTAAAAATTATCCCAACACACTTGTTAAACTACAGTAAAACATTTAATGGGATTTTAAACTACATTTTCTCAGTGTGTGTAAAATCTCAACAGTACATTCAACTAAATTTCTGGTAAAATTGTGAACTGATGTTAAACACACACAGCAGTCATGTATATACACAGTAAATCAATAAATGCTGAAAAATCCAAGTTCTGTAATATTTTCCCCTCAAAAGATGAAAGTGAAGCACTGGTGCAATTAATTGGCAGTTCTGACTGCATGAGTAAGCTCCTAATCTCTAGACACACATACACACACACACACACACACACACACACACACACACACACACACACACCTGTTGTCAATTTTCAGTCATTCTTGACTAATGGGTTTGGTTCCGAACCCTCGGAACAGACTCAGCCATTATATAAAGCTCACACCAGCCAAAAACTCTCGAGCTAAGACTCTACCCATACTGCCGGTCTTCCCATTACCCCAGATTTCGTTTGTCGTATAGAAAACTGGACACATCAGCCGATGCTCTCAGCCAAATACTAAAAATTTTTCGGATTTGTCTATCTTTCTACTTCAAAACTTTTTAATACATTTAATACTTGCTATCGTTTCAATGTCCTTCTATTCCCAAGTTGCAGTTATTCTTTGTGTGGGATTCTCCGCTTCAGGCAACCCGAACGTCAGCTCTTATACAAAAGCTTAAGCCTGGGTTGCTGTTGGTGCATGGGACATCACACACAGGGCAATAAAGCAAGAGCCTTGAATTTGACATCTGCACGCAAAGACCTCAGAACTTTTCTGCAGCAGTCAAACGTCAGATTGATCGCGTCACTCCTCTACTTATCAAGACATCTAAAGCTAAGTAGCCCATTGGGGAATTCTTTCAATTACTATTGCTTGAGCTTGGCTTGCTTGTTCCTTTTTAGCCGATGTCTGCTAAGAAGGGGAAATGCCGATGCAGACATCAAATTCCGCAAAAAGACACCTATGACCATTGCATTTTTTTTTTGTCTAGGCCGGGAACACGACCATAACACCTGCGCCATTTGCCAATCCTTCATCCCTAAGAAGCTTAGAAGCCATCTGGCTGCCTTAATCTTTACTTGGAAAACCAGAGACTTAAAAAAATTAGAGCTTAGGATGGATCCGGAGTTAGCTGCCCAGGTGGGACCACCTCGGAAAAAGGCCAAGGTTTTAACTCCTGCTTCGTCTTTGTTGGACACCCTGCCAGCCACCGATATAGGGGTTGAGGAAAAATACAGTTGTGTATACTTACCATAAATGTAGATGTTCGAGTGTATTCACTGTTGCAGTCATCACCTGTGGGTTATCCCTGCTGTGGTATCCCTCGGCCGGCCCGAATACCAGAGTCAAAGTTTTTCTGCAACGGCTGCAGTCATCTGTAGTCTGATGTCAGGTCATCAGTGCTATAAAGCAAGGCAGCTGACATCATTACATCAGTTTTTCTTGCCCTAACCCATCAGAAGCACAAGGAAATAAGGTAAAATGGTCCTGGTGGCTAAAAGCCACCTTGGGAAGCTTATGTCCCCCTAGGGAAAGAGGATATAAGGGGGATGGAGGGAGGGAAACCAGGATTGCAACAGTGAATAAACTCAAACATCTACATTTATGGTAAGTTTACACAACTATATTATGTACTTCATGTTTCACTGTTGCAGTCATCACCTGTGAGAGGATTCCCAAAGCTGAGGAGAGGGGTGGAAGGATAGGTTAGAGCCCTAGGCATGGGTCAGCAAGCCCTGCAGAACTGCAGAGGCAAACCCTGCCCTAGACATAGAAAAAAGAGGTAGGTAGTAATGCTTTGTAAAAGTATGGACAGAGGTCCAGGTGGCAGCTTCCAATATGTCCCTGGTGGGGACTCCTCTGAGGAAGTCTGTGGAAGTGGAGGCTGCCCTAGTGGGATGGGTACAAACAGACTTGGGGGGGGGGGGATTTCTCATGTAGTCTGTAGCAGAAATGGATACAGTGTGATATCCATTTGGAAATGGTTTGCTTGGAAATGGGTTCCCCTCTGCCCCTGGGGTAAAGCTGACAAGAAGCTGGACTGTTTTTCTGAAGGGCTTAGGATGGTCCAGGTAGTATCTGAGTTGTCTGTGCATGTCTAGTGAGTGCAGAATTCTTTCCCCCTTGTTTTGAGGGTTGGGAAAGAAGGTGGGTAGATGTATAGCCTGGCTGAAGGTCACATCAGATACCACCTTGGGCATAAAGGAGGGGTTAGTCCTCAGGGAGACCCTGTTTGCATGGAAAATGATGAAGGGCTCAACAGCCATGAGTGCCTGAAATTTTGAAATCCTTCTGGCTGAGGTGATAGCTAGTAGGAAAGCAGTCTTCCAGGAGAGGTATTTCAATTTTGCTGGAGCAGCAGGTTCAAATGGAGGTAAGGTTGTTTTTTCTAAAACATAATTCAGGTCCCAGGCTGGTGTGGGAGGCCTTCTGGGAGGTCTGATATTAGAAGCCCCTCTGAGGAATTGTTTAATCAAAGGATGTGAGAAAAGGGGTAGGTCTGAATCGTAATGGGCTGAAATGGCTGAGGCATGGATTTTAATAGAAGAGAAGGAGAGGCCACTATCGAGTAACTCAGCTAGGTAGTCCAAGATAAGAGGGATGGAAGGATGTGAGGTACTGGCCCCTCTGGACTGGCTCCAGGAGCAGAATCTTTTCCATTTACCTGCATAAGATTTTCTGGTGCTGGGCCTTCTGGCCTCTGTGATAACGTCTAGGACCTGTTTGCTTACCAGGGACCCCTTGTTTGCTTTTAAAGTATTAGCCATGCTGAAAGATTGAGTCTGGGTGCAGTATTTCTCCCCCACCTGAGTCAAGAGGTCTGAGATCAGGGGAAGCTGCCTGGGGTCTGTAAAGTCAGCCTGCGCAGTAAGGGGTACCAATGCTGTCTGGGCCAATCTGGAGCAATGAGGATGGCCTTTGGTCTCTCCTCCCTTATTTTGATCAGTACCTTGGGAATAAGAGGCAGAGGAGAGTAAGTGTACACAAAGAGGGAGTTCCAGGGGAAGGTCAAGGCATCCACCTTGCACTCTAGGTGGTGATACTCCCTGGTACAGAATTTTTTCAGCTGATGGTTGAGGTGCAAAGCAAAGAGATCCACCTCCGGAGTCCCCCACTCCTGAGTGATTTGCAGGAATAGAGCTGCCATTCATGGGGGTCCAGTAAGTTTCTCCTTAGGTGGTCTGCCAGGGTGTTGTTGGCCCCTGGTAGGTACTGGGCAATGAGGTGGCTATCAGCCAGAGGTTCATGGCAAGCCTGCACAGAGGGTAAGATTAGGTCCCCTCTGTTTGTTGATATACCACATAACTGTGGTGTTGTCTGTTTTTATAAGGAGAACTCCTGGCCTGAGATGGGGTTTGAAGGATGTCAGAGCCTTTTGTACTGCCATCATTTCCTTCTGACTGATGTGTAAGGGAAGGTGCTGGGCATCCCAAAGATCCTGGGTGCACCTGCCTGCTAGGTGAGTGCCCCAAGCAATGTCTGAGGCATCGCTGGTGATGGTCTGGCCAGTAGGGCGGAGGATGAAGGGAAGACCCCTGTTCTTGGCACAGGCCCCTGCCCACCAGAGAAACTCAGCCCTTATACATGGGATCAGAGGAAGAGAGGTCTCTAGAGGCTGTGTGCTGACACTAAAGGTTTTTTAGATACCACTGAAGTTTCCTCATGTGAAGCCTGGCTAGAGTAATTAGAAGGATGCAAGATGCCATGTACCCCAGGGCTTGCAGGAACTTCCTAGCAGTGAGGTGACTTCTGGATACCAGCTGGGTAAAGTAGAGAGGCAGGAAGCTCTGTTTTTCTGGGGATAGGAAGGCCATTTGGGGTACTGTGTCCAGCAGTGCTCCCAAGAAAATGATCTTCCTGGAGGGTGTTTGTTTTGATTTCATCTCGTTGATGGTGAACCCAAGGGAAGTTAGGAGGGTTTTGACAAAGAGAAGGTCCTGGGGCAGCTTTTCTTTGCACTCTGCCTGAATGAGGCAGTCATCCAGATAAGGGTAAATCTGTATATTTCTCTGTCTGCAAAATGCTATGGCTGGAGCGAAGCATTTGGTGAATTCTCTGGATGCAGTAGACAAGCAAAAGGGTAGTGCAGAGAACTGAAATTGCTGTGAGCCTGCTCTGAAGTGCAGAAATTTCCTGCAGGATTCCCTTATGGGGATGTGGAGGTAGGCATCTTTTAGGTCTAGGGTCACTAGCCAGGCATTTTTTGTCAGCATAGGCAACAGCTGCTGCAAAGTTCGCATTTTGAATTTGGGGACCACCAGGGAGGTGTTCAGAATGGATAGATCCAGGTTGGGGCGCCAAGTGCCCTCTTTTCTGGGAACAAGGAATAGTCTGGAATAAAAGCCTTTGCCTGTTTGATCTGAGGGGACAGGTTCTACTGCCTCCTGGGATATGAGAGTTTGGACCTATTTCAATGTCTCTGTCCACTGATTTGGAGGTATGTCTAGGTACCCTCTTGGAATTGGGCATTCGCTGAAAGAGAATTTGTATCCCTGAAGAATGATCTTTAAGACCCATTGGTCCTTTGTTACAGAAAGCCAATTTTCTTTGCAGAGGGAGAGCCTTCCTCCTAGCTTTTGGTGAGTGAAGGGAGGGCAGAGGGAGGAGAGAGTCATTGGGAGTTTTGCCATAGAAGGGTGGCTTAGAACTCCCTGCCCTTGGGGCGAAAGTGGTCCACTGTTTGCTTCTCTGCTGGCCCTGGAATAGGGGCCTGGATGGTCTGTCCCTGCGGGGCTTAACCTGGCCGTGTCTGCTAGGTGCAGGGAAGGACCAGTGCTTAGAGGGAAAGTTGATGTTGAACCTGAAAGAAATCTTTTACTGTTTGCATAGATTTTTCTTTGTTTTCCATCTTTTTAAGCACCTCTTCTGCTTTTACTCCAAACAAGCGGTGCTTATCCAGGGATGCATCAATTAGTTTAGACTTGACATGATCAGGGGGAAGTTGTTCCTTCAACCATACATGTCTCCTAATGACAGATCCTGACACTGCTGCTCTGGTAGTGGCTTTTAGGGCATCATATCCACAGTCTAATGAGTATTTGGCCACTTGACAAGTAGAGTGCAGTAAATCTGATAACTCTTTCAAATTAGCACAGTCAGTAAAGGTTGAAGTCTTTTGTTTTAATAGTTCCAAAGTGTGTTGTTGATATTTTAACATATGGAACCGACAGTTGAGTGCTCTGATAGCTAAGGCTGCAGAGGTGTATACATTTTTACCCCATCTGTCCAGAGCTCTGGAATCCTTGTCAGAAGGAATAGGATTCTTGGCAGAATGAGTCTTGGCTCCTTTGGGTCCCTGTGTAATGACCTCTGAGTCTGCAGAAGGATTACTGTACAGGTATTTGTGAGAATCCGGTACCCTGTAATACTTGTCAGGTTTACTGGGAGCAGGTAGGAGGGCATCAGGGGCTAAACAGGATTCATGGAAAACATCATCCACCACTTATAAAATGGGGGGGTGGCCAGGGGTCTGTACTGGGGCAAGTCCAGAAACTCTCTAAGCCTTTTCTTAGACTGGGGGAAATCCTGAGAGTCCCATTGGAAATGTTCCCTGAGGGTGTGAAGGGTTTCCACAAAGGAAAGATCTTCTGGAGGGGAGGCAGAAGAGATAGATTCCTCTGCATCTGAATCCTCATAAGCAATCAGAGGTTGTTGTTCCTCTTCAAAATCTGAATAGTCAGATTCCTCAGAATCCTGTTCTCTCATAATTTCTGGAGAAGGGTGTCTTTTCCTTTTAAAATTTGTGGCCTGACTACCCCTGATAAGGGAGATGAGATCCTCTGCCATTTTAAGCATTTGTGCTTGGGGTGGTGGAGCAGGGGCAAGATGGTGGCTAGAAGCAGATTTTCTAGGAGTGGCCTGGCTTCTAGGCCTAAGAGTATTAGTCTGTGAGAAATGGTAGTCAGATGAGAAGACGTCAGTTTTTGTCTAGATTTGGTAGTGTGAAAGGCCTCCTCAGAAGCCGGTTCCTGCATCGTGGCTCTGGACCCAACTGAGGCAGAGACAGCCAAAGGGTCGGAAGACGAAGAAGATTTCTGTGGCATACCAGACTCCGAAAGAGTCTCGGTAGAGGCCTGTGTAGATATCAAATTGGGCATCAGGGGCTGCAAAAGCCATTCACTGAATTCCGGAGAACTGACGACCTGCTTAGCAGTATAGTCGTCGGAAGGCTTAGCCTTGTATGGTCTGTCTCCATCTTTATCTCTCTGTTTTTTTTCAGAATGTCCACGGATTGTTGACTGATGGACGCCATTTTGGAATGAAAAGATGGAACACGAAAATACCTGTCTATAATAAGAGCTCTACGGTGAATGGTTCTCGCGTTAAAGAGGGCACAGAACTGGCAACAGAGGACGTAGTGGTCTGGGCCTAAACAAGTGATGCAGTAAGAATGGAAGTCTTAGTGTGGGATCTGCTTTCCAAAGGCATGACAATTAACTTTTTTGGACATTGGTTAGTGCAAGAAAAAAGGGGGTACTTAGCTTTAGACATTTTCAGCTGCAATTCAAGCTTTGGTAGCAATCAACTGGCATTCTTGCAAACTGCTTCTGCTACGGGCTCCACGGCAAGAAAGACTGATGTAATGATGTTGGCTGCCTTGCTTTATAGCACTGATGACCTGACGCAAGACTACAGATGACTGCACAGTCGATGCAGAAAAACATTGACTCTGGTATTCAGGCCAGCAGGGATAACCCACAGGTGATGACTGCAACAGTGAAACATGCAGAACATCATTTGTTAGAGCCCCCTACTTCGTCAGCTCCCCTTGAGGTAACCATTAATTAAGTTCTGTCTGGCACGTCCACGGAGATGACTAAGACGTCGGTTTCCACCAATGTTGAGGGGGAACCAGGATCCATCGGACACCAGAATACGAAGCCTCTGTTTTAGTTCAGGCCCCTGAACCTAGGCTTTCTCCTTCTCCCAAATGTACTTTAAAAATAAAACAAAAAAGTAAACATTTATCTCCCTCTGCTGAGGGACTTACTGACTGGAAATTTTTTACTCCGTACCTGATGCAGGCCTTCATGGCTCTTAGGCCCACGGCCTCCTCTCCCTCCACTATTCCACTGCTAAGCCCAAGGATAATTCTGTCAATTGTAAATATTAATGTAAGCCACAGGCTTGTGTCTTAAATGGCGAAAATAGTGTTACATGTGGAACTAGAAAAAATGTAACAACAGTGCACTCTACTGACCAAGTAGAGCATGTTATGACCCTTTCATGTAAAAACAGTTCCGGCTGGTCTAGATGAAAGAATTCTTGCTATTGTTTTAAGGTCAGAATTTGCATGCATAAATGTCCTTTATTGCTCTGGTTTCTGCCCAGAGATGAAGAATGTAAACGCAGCTTCTGTTACCTGGGAACCCAGGGAAGTGTGAAGAATTATGTAATGTGAACCAGGAATGTGATTTTAAAAAGTGAGAATCAGAGAGCATTAAGCATTTTTGTCTTGACCATCCAACTCATTAGCACTCTGCCTGTGTTCTATATGTAAGTTTATCTTAGACTTGTGGTTTCTCTTAGAAATAGCTAGAAACTAAAAAGATTAGACTAAGTATTTCCCTGTGATCTCTGAACTCTTGACTAGCATTGTGTAGTAAAAAGTATTGTCTTGTGTTTTGACTATTTATTATTAAATATTTTAAACCCTTTCAGCTGTGGCTATTTTGTAGAGATAATTTAAGCTCTTTAGAGTACTTGCAGGCATTTGATAAAATTGTACAAAGCCACTCCTATAGCTTTAGCCCTGGGCTATACTATCAATTGGATATTGCACAGTAATAATTGGACACCCTTTTAAGGGCTTTTGAGTAGGTGATAAATATTAGTGGGTGATGGCAAGTGGTACTTACCTTTTAGACTGGGCAGAAAAGGGGCACAGCTGGAGAACCTATGCCAGCTTTCCCCAGGAGTGTCTGTGTGGTTATGTAAACTCTTCTCAAAGTGTGTGTGTGTGTCAGTTACTTGGGCAGGGACACAAAGCACTGGTTGGACAGAGAGGGTGCTGGATGTTTTAGCTTTCCCACTAGGCTGAGATCTGGACCCTATAGCTGTGCCAGTGGGAAGTCTTACTGGGGACCTGGAGATCAAGGGAGCGACCAGCCCCGGACTGAATGTGATCTCTGTGTGCTCTTAAGGGAAATTACACTTTACTGTGTGTACTTGTTACCTTTTCCTCCTATATGAGATGCCTCTCACTGGTGTTAGTGGTGAGGATTGAGGCTCCTTGATTGCTGGGCCAGGGCACGGGTGTCACATATTAATTGTTTGGCAGTGGTGGAATATCCACACCACATATTAAGTGGTTGGCAAATACTATTTTGCTTGTAGCGGTGCGGGTAGAGTGAATTCCTGTAGCTTGTGTACAGTGAGCTCTGAATGTGTTTTGTACTCAAACAGCCATGCAGTGAATAAAGATCACAATTGTTTTATTTCTTTTGTTAGCTTAGTCAGGTTGAGCAGGCAGCATGTCAGCAGAGTAGTGTGGAAATCTGACAAGGAGCCAGCTGGCTGAGATGTGCCAGGCTAGGGGACTAGTGCATGGAAACCTGACTAAGGCAGACCTGAATGCAGCCTTGGTTACAGCTGCATTAGAAAACAGCAGCCAGGACGACAATCAGATGGCAGTGGAGATGTAATACCCTCGGAGAATGGACAGTTCAACCTTTCTGCAGAGGACTTAAAGATACATCTGGAGCTAAAGAGACTTGAGTTGGAGGCCAGGTGTTTGGAGATAGAAGCAGCTGAGAGACTGAGGAGTCTACAAGCTGAGGAGAATGTGAAACTGCTACACCTGGAAGCTGAGGAAAAGGAGAAGCAGAGGCAGCATGAGAAGGAGATGCTGACTCTTCATCAGAGTCATGGAGGTAATGGGGAAGAGAGTAACTGGACCCCAGAAGCACAAGAGATCAGTAAATTTCTTCCGCATTTTAAAGAGGGGGATCATTTTGATAGTTTCATTCATATGTTTGAGAGGGTATGCAAACAGTATAGTGTTGACCAAGGGCTTTGGTTATGGTTCCTGACCCCCTTACTCCATGGTAAAGCTGTAACTGTTTTGTTAAAAATGTCTGATGTTGCATGTTTTGATTATACTGTTGTTAAAAATCACTTGTTAGAATTGTTTAAGCTAACACCTGAAACATATAGGAAAAGGTTTTGTGAGCATAGACGCAGATGAAAGTGATTGTGTGAATATGTAGCTGAACTGAGCACTTATTTCCATAGATGGATGGATGTTAGGTCACCACTTTTGAAGAGCTGGCAGACCTTCTGGTGAGGGAACAAGCCCTTAGCACTTTGCCTGAGGACATGAGGATCTGGTTAGCTGATAGACAATGTGTTACTTCAGATGAGTTGGGGAAGAAGGCAGACCTAAACCCGGCAAGCAGGGCAGCCCTGCACAGGAAAGGGTCCCCCAGTACTGCTCATGGGTTTAAAGGAACCCATGGTGGGCAGCACAGACTGCCCCAACAGAATCTGCCAGTAGCAGGGGAAGCCACTAGTCCAGGTACACATCCAGGAGCTAGGGTTAAATGTTTTGAATGCAACCAGTGGGGCCATGTGGCATACAGGTGTCCACAGAGGCAAGGTGGGGAACAAAAGGTGAGGGGGCTAGTAAGTGGGAAAGGCAAAATGCCAATAGTAGGTTGTCTTGGGACAACAAGGGTACCAAACTACCGCCAGAGGTTATATCCTATTGTAGTGAATGGCAAAGAAACCATTGCCAAGAGAGACACAGCCTCTGATATAACCATTGTAAAGCCTGCAATGGTTACAGAGGAGCACTACTTGCCTGGACAGTCTACTCCAGTCAGGGCTTTAGGAGGGATCCCATTCCAAATACCTTTGGCTAGGGTTCACCTTGACTGGGAGGGTGGAAAAAGAAGCCAGCAAGTAGGTGTGTTTGAGGATATACCTGCAAATGTCCTGCTAGGGAATGATTTTTGATAGTGCAGTACCCTGTGCTTTTGCAGTTACACACAGTCAGGCTTGGAGACAAGCATGTGAGTCTTGTAGCCTGGGTGAGACCCAGACAGACTGCATACTTGCAGCCAGGACTGGTGAGGTGGTTACTTCAAGGAGGGAGCTACTCTGTAGCAGTGAGACTGAATGGGAGCCACAGTTGCTTTGGGGTACTGATGTTCCCTTGTACAGAGTGACTGCAAAGGTAGAGGTGAGTAGGAGCACCCAGGCTGACAGTGAGGCACCACTGTCAGAGGATGCCAGACTTCCTGTGGAAGGGGAGCTGGGAATGGTTACAAGGAGAGAGTTGAGACAGGCTCAGCTCTCAGATCCTACATTGCAAGGCCTGAGGCAGGTAGCTAGGGAGGCACCTGATTTTCAAGGAAAGGGGGGATCTGTATACTAGGACAAATGGTTACTATACATAGAGTGGACCCCAGAGGGAGGGCTAGAAGGTGAGAGAGTATAGCAGTTGGTAGTGCCTACAGCCTACTGTCTGCCACTTCTAGCCATAGCCCATGATATTCCCTTTGCAGGTCATATGGGCATAAAATGTACAAAGAGGCGTATTATGCAGAACTTCTATTGGCCTGGAATTTCCAGACATGTAACAGGGTACTGCAGGACCTGTGACCAGTGCCAAAAGGTAGGCAAGGCAAGAGACAAGGTGAGAGCTCCTTTGATGCCTTTGCCTGTGATTGAGGAGCTATTTCAGAGGGTAGCTATGGATATTATTGATCCTCAGATTACCCCAAGTTCTACAGGGAAAAGGTATATCCTAGTGGTAGTGGATTATGCTACACAATATCCTGAGGTGGTGGCTTTGTCCTCCATTGAGGCAGAAAATGTGGCAAATGCTTTGTTAGAGATTTTCAGCTGGGTAGGTTTCCCAAAAGAAATTCTGATTGGCAGATGTGCCAATTTTATGTCAGACCTGCTGGCTTGTCTGTGGAAGTCCTGTGGGGTGAAGCACATGAAGACCACCCTCTAGCACCCCCAGACCAATGGTCTTGTTGAGAGGTTAAACTCTACAATCAAGTCCATGCTACAGGCATTTGCAGATTGCTTACAGAGAAGTTCTCCAGGAATCCACAGTTTTTCAGCCTTTGAGTTGCTGTATGGGCATAGAGTGAGGGGATCTCCAGATTTAATTTGAGATGAGTGGGAGTCTCACAAGGAATCTGTTGTGGCATATGTCCTAAACCTCAGGACAAGGCTCAGGGAACTCATGGGCTTGGCAGAAGCCCAACAACAGAAAAAGGTGTGGTATGACAGGAATGCTCGAGCTAGAGAGTATGCAGTGGGGCAGCATGTAATGGTTCTCATTCCTCAGACACAACAAGCTGTAAGAAGCTTGGGAGGGACCCTACAAGGTGGTAAGAAAGGTGATGTTAATTACATGGTGAAACTGCTAGGCAGAAGGCAGGGGCACAAATTGTACCATGTTAACGTGATGAAACCTTACCGTGATCGGGAGGCCCTTGTGCTGAACATTTGCAGTGGATTGCAGGAGGAGTCTGAGGGAGATCTGGGGACTGATCTCCTTAGTGAGGCTTGGGCAGACACCTCAGTGGAAGGGGTAGCAATGTCCCAGCAGCTATCTCCTATTCAGGTTCGAGAAATCCGAGCAGTGTTGCAGGAATTTGGGGATATGTTCACTGGGAAACCAGGGTGCACCCATCTGAGGCAGCACCAGGTGGATACAGGACCCCAAAGGCCTATTAGGAAGGCCCGTTATAGAGTGCCTGAGAGAGTCAGACAGACTCTGAGCTCTGAGGGAGGAGGTACAGGAGATGTTGGATGAGATTCAAGAATCCAACAGTCCCTGGGCCTCCCCAGTGGTGCTGGTGCCAAAGAAGGATGGCAGCACCAGGTTCTGTGTGGACTACAGGGAATTAAATAGTCACACAGAGTCAGATGCTTACCCCATGCCTAGGACAGATGAGGCCCTAGAGCAGCTGGGTGGGGCTAAGTATCTTACAACTATTGATCTTACCAAGGGTTACTGGCAGGTGCCCTTGACTCCCAGTGCTAGAAAGAAGTCAGCCGTTGTGACTCCTTTTGGCTTGTATGAGTTCACAAAGATGCCCTTTGGAATGAAGAATGCCCCAGCAACTTTCCAGAGGCTGATAGATCATATCCTAGCAGGAGTAGGAGGGTTTGCCCTTGCTTACTTAGATGATATTGCCATCTACAGCCATTCCTGGCCAGAGCCCCTTCAGCATGTCAGGGAGGTGATGGGCAGACTACAGATGGCAGGGTTGACCATTAAGCCAAGGAAATGTCAAGTTGGTATGGCAGAGGATCCTCCCTAAGACAGAGAGTGGGGAGTGGTAAGATAAGGCCAGAACGTGCAAAAGTGGAAGCCATTCAGGCATGGCCTGCACCTGTTACTAAAAAGCAGGTGAGGGCATTCTTAGGGACAGCAGGGTACTACAGAAAGTTTGTCCCCAGTTATAGTACCATAGCTGCTCCCCTCACAGACCTGACAAGAAAGAACACAGCCAGCCAGCAAAAGGCCAAGTTGCTAAGATGGAGCCTAGGGTTGCAAGCATATATGTCAGTGCAGCACCACAGTGGGATTAGCAATGCCAATGCAGATGGGCTCTCAAGACAGGGAATGGGGTAAGGTATACTCAGATAGACCTAACCCTCTCAAGCAGCGTTTCTCAAGGGTCGCTTGAAAAACTAGATTGAGTTCTCAGGGGGGGGGGGTGGAATGTGAAGGCTGCCAGCCTAGCCAGATAGAATTTTATAGATAATTCTATCATTTGTAAATATTAATGTAAACCACAGGCTTGTGTCTTAAATGGTGAAAATAGTGCTACATGTGAAACTGAAAAAAATGTAACAACAGTGCACTCTACTGACCAAGTAAAGCATGTTGTGACCCTGTGATGTAAACATGGCTCCGGCTGGTCTAGATGGAGGAATTCCTGCTATTGTTTTAAGGCCAGTGTTAATGGTCAGAATTTGCATGCATAAATGTCGTTTATTGCTCTGGTTTCTGCCCAGAGGTGAAGAATGTAAAGGTAGTTTCTATTAGTCTGGGAACCCAGGGAAGTGTGAAGAATGATGTAATATGAACCAGGAATGTGATTTTAAAAACAGAATCAGACAGCATTAAGCATTTTTGTCTTGACCATTCAACTCATTAGCACTCTGCCTGTGTTCTATATGTACGTTTATCTTAGACTCGTGGTTTCTCTTAGAAATAGGTAGAAACTAGAAAGACTGGACTAGGTGTTTTTCTGTGATCTCAGAACTGTACTACTGAATTATTTTAAGTATTTCTCTGTCATCTCTGAACTCTTGACTAGCACTGTGTAGTAAAAAGTATTGTCTTGTGTTTTGACTATTTATTATTAAATATTTTTAAACCCTTTCAGCTGTGGCTGTTTTGTAGAGATAATTTAAGCTTTTTAGAGTACTTGCAAGCCTTTGGTAAAATTGTACAAAGCCACTCCTATAGCTTTAGCCCTGGGCTATACTACCAATTGGATAATAATACTGCACAGTAATAATTGGACACCCTTTTAAGGGCCTTTGTGTAACTGATAAATATTAGTGGGTGGTGGCAAGGGGTACTACCTTTTAGACTGGGCAGGAAAGGGGCACAGCTGGAGAACCTGTGCCAGCCTTCCACAGGAGTGTCTGTGTGGTTATATAAACTTTTCTCAAAGTGTGTGTGTGTGTGTCATCTACTTGGGCAGGGACATGAAGCACTGATTGGACAGAGATGGTTCTGAAGGTTTTAGTGTGCCCAATAGGCTGAGATCTGGACCCTATAACTGTGCCAGTGGGAAGTCTTATTGGGGACCTGGAGAGCAAGGAAGTGACCAGCCCCAGACTGACTGGTCAATGTGTGCTCTTAAGGGAAATTGCACTTTACTGTGTGTATTTGTTATCCTTTCCTCTTATATAAGATGCCCCTCACTGGTGTTAGTGGTGAGGATTGAGGCTCCTTGATTGCTGGGCCAGGGCACGGGCATCACAACTCAAAAAAGATATTTTTAGCTATTGCAAATTGAATCTCCTTCACCATCTGCCATTCCTCCAGTTATACCTGCATACCTGGAAGCATTTACTTCAGCATCTAAAAATCCTGATTCTCAGCCACCTGCTCCTAAGAGACCTGATCGTTTCTACAAGGTGCCTGATGACCTCAAATTTCTTGTGAAGCCCCCCTTGGCAGATTCTGCAGTGATTGCTGTAGCCCCAGACAAGCAGTCAAGACTGATCCCATCCTCGTCCCTTCTGCCCACTGACAAGGACAGCAAAAACATGGACAGGCTAGTGAAGAAAGTTTACGCCTCTTCCACCTTAGCCTTCAGAGCTATTAATTACCAAACCCATATGATTAAGTATGCCTTGGACTTGGTATCCCAAGCATCTACACTCCTATCCCCCCCTGAGCGACTCAAACTGAGGTAGCATCAAAACTGTCCCTGTCAGTCAATCAAATGCAGTTATGATGCAGCAGAGGCTTCTGCTAGAGCTGCTGCATCTGCCTCTGTGCTCCGCAGATATTCATGGCTTTGACTTCAACCCCTGTTGAGGATTTCAGATCCAAAATTCTTAATGCTCCACTAGACCACAACCTCCTGCTTGGGAAGCAGTCTGCTGAACTGTTTAAGAATCTTCAGGAGAAAAGCAAGGAGCTTCAAGATATTAAGCACCTTCTGGTATCCCCTATATCTAAATACTACAGAAACTATCCAGCTAAGACCACCTATGTCAGAAGAACCCCCACCACTGCTACCCCTTCTTCCAGACATAGGAGAGGAACCAGGAGGCAGACCTCTATCAGACCAGCCTCTTCTCTACCTATCCCCAGACAGCCCTTTCATGGCAGAAATGGCACCAACAATGTGTGACTGCCTTACCTATCTCCCCTGTCAGCCAGTCTCTCCCAATGCTTGCCCTTCTGGATAACACTTACTTCAGATCACTGGGTCCTGGCAATAGTAGAAGAGGGATGCCTCATTTCTTGGAAAAGAAGGCCCCTTCTCGGAGGAGCCCATTCCCACACAGAAAAACTTATTATAGACATTATACAAGATCTCCTGACCCATGAAACCATAGAACCTGTCCCCCCAGGACAAGAAGGAAAGAGCTTTTACTCAAGGCTATTTCTAGTACCAAAAAAGGATGGGCCATGGAGGCCAATCCTGGATTTGTCCTTTCTAAACATCTTCCCAAAAGTCCCATCCTTCAGAATGCTATCCCTCCAAACTCTACTTCCACTATTGCCAGCACAGGCATTCATGGTCACTCTAGACCTGAAGGAGGCCTACCACCACATCCCTATAAAACCCTTTCACAGAAAGTACTTGCTTTTCACTGGGCCCTGTTCTCACTTTCAATTTACTGCCTTGCCCTTTGTTTATCCACTGCACCCTGGGTCTTCACCAAATGCCTTGCTCCAGCCATAGCCTAGTTCAGAAGCAAGGGCATTCAAATATACCCCTACCTAGATGATATACTCATTCTTGCAGAAAAAGAAGTCACCCTAAAAAAATTTGCAGTTTGCCATGTCTCTGCTACAGGGTCTAGGGTTTACCCTCAATCTCCCCAAATCATCCCTAACACCACAGCAGGACAAAATCCTTCAGGGCTGCAAGATGCAAACAGACCTGATGAAGGCTTTCCTTCCTCAGGACAAAGTACTTTCCCTAACAGGCCACTTCCAGGATCTGCTCCAGGTCCACAGACTATCACCAAGGCTATTCTTGTGGCTTCTTAGCCTTATGGCAGCCACCATTCCTATGCTACCATTAACCAGGGTGCACATGCGAAAACTACAGTGGTATTTAAAGAATGTGTGGTCCCAAAACCACCACCATCAAGAATCCATATTCCCTTCCTACCCTACCTAAATGCAGAGTTAAGGTGGTGGATCCAATAAGTTCAAATGAACCCAGGACTTCCCATTCACTTTCCCACACCAGCTCAGTACATGCATGCAGACTCATCAGACCTGTGCTGGGGGGGCTACCCTGAAGGGCCTCAAGTTGCAAGAACATTGGCAGTCATCCCTCCAGAAAAAACACATCAATATCAGAGAAATGACTGCAGTCCTTTTGGCACTGAAAACCTTTCTTCCCATCCTTCATCCAGGTCCCCTTCAAATCATCACAGACAACACCACAGTCCTGTGGTACATCAACAAACAGGGGGACCAAGTCCTATATCCTCTGCAGTCTAGCAATCCAGATTTGGGACCTAGCCTCGCAAAACTTATCGCTGCAGGTAGCCTACATACCACCCTGGGAGAACCATCAAGTGGGTGCTCTCAGCAGATCATCCTCTCTGCATCACGAGTGGATGTTAAACAGAGAAGTTTTTCCTAGACATTGTCCAATACTGGGGCAATTCTTAAATAGATTTATTTGCCTCCCTCAAGAACAGACAACTGAAAAAATTTTGTACCAAGGACCACTCCCCACTAGCTTGGCGAGTGGACACCTTCACCATTTCATGGAAGGGAAGGTTCCCGTCTGCCTTTCCCCACTTCCCTCTCATTCAAAAGGTCCTTCTGAAGATCAGGAGGGACATGACAAAAATTTTGCTGGTGACTCGCTATTAACCAAGGCAGCATTGGTTCCCCCTTCTACTATCCATCGCCAAGGGCAATCACCACAAGTAACCCTACAAGGTGGACTCACACAACAAAAGGGAACACTCATCGAACCTCACCTGGAAATGATATGTCTTAACACTCTGGGTGATAAACTTTTAATATCCTTCAGACACTGCTACTCTGAGGACATGCTATCGATCCTGAGGGAGGCCAGGAAACCTAACACAAGGAGATCCTACTTTTTAAAATGGGAAAGATGCTCCAAATGATGTCTCCAAAGACATAGGGATCACTTTCTAGTGGATGTCCCTCTAGTCTTAGCTTATGTGTGTGAACTTATCAAGGCAGGCCTTTCATACTCTTCAGTGAAAGTCCACCTATCTGCAATCTCTGCCTGCTTACCCTTAGACCCTCCTCTACTCTCCAGGTTAGATGCCAAATTGTTCCTGAAAGACGTCTTGCACATCAGACTGCCAAGGAAACCTGTTCCACCACCTCAGGACCGAAACTTTATCCTAGAGAAACTCACACTGGCCTCATTCGAACCAGCCACTTCAACACTGGAAATGTGCACATGGAAAACGATCCTGCTGGTAGCTCTCACATCAGCTAGAAGTGTGTCAGAATTACAGGCACTCATGGCCTGCCCCCCTACACTATTTCCAAAACGTCAGGGTGACCAGGTGCACCAACCCTTCTTTCATGCCCAAAGTGGTCAATGAGCAATCGTTAAATCAGTCCATCCACCTGCCCACCTTCTTTGCCTCTCCCACCAATGACAGAGAATACTCCATTCCCTGGATGTGCACAGACAGCTAAGATTTTATTTGGATAAAACCACGTCCATAAGGAACTCTAATCAACTCTCTGTATCCTTTCATCCCAGGGCCCTGGGCAAGGCAGTCTCCAAACAAACTATCTCCTGTTGGATCAAGAAAGCAATCCGCTTTTGCTACTCCTACCATGGCAAGGACTTACTTCAGGGGGTAAGAGCACACTTCAGAAGGGCCGTAGCATCCTCCAAAGCCTTCTTCAAAGGCCTGGACACAGCCTCCATCCTGGAGGCAGCCACCTGGTCCACTATACATACCTTTAGCAGACACTACAAATTGGATCATATCTCCAAAGCCAGAGCAGGTAACACTATGGCAATCCTGCAGGGATTTCTGGAATCAGCTACCTCTACCTCCACCTCCACATTTCCTCCTTTCTAAGCTGTGGTTACTCCCACACTAAGAATACTGCAACATTGGAATAGAAGAACATAGAATAGTTGTGTAAAATCTTACCATAACCACAGATGTCCTTCTCTTCCATGTTGCAGTATTCCTTCCCTCCCACCATCCACCTGCATTCCTTTCACCTGTCTATGGGGCACCCTAGGGCACCTCAGACTATGGTCTCACTAGGCAGTCTATGGAATTTCACCAATCTGGAGGACATCATTTGGCTCTACCTAGTCCACTGTCTGGGCAGTTATTTCTGAGGTCTGTGCGTGCAGACATCACATTTAAGGATCCTGATTTATGGTCCTGCGTGTGATATCCCACGCACTAACAGCAACCAGGCTTAGGCTTTTGTATAGGAGCAGACATTCAGGTCGGCTGAGGCAGAAAATCCCACACTAAGAATACTGCAACATGGAAGAGAAGGACATCAATGGTTATGGTAAGATTTTACACAACTATTCTTTCTTTGTTGTGTGGGTGACTCTGTTTGAAGCCCCTCTTTTCTTTTTACCTCAGGGTATTTCTCCTTTACCATTCCTGATATTAGGCCTTTCCTTCCCTCTTACCATTTGTAACTCTAATACCATTGTTGGTATTTTTCTTCTGCTTCCTTCCTTTACCTGTGTGGGTAATCTATATACATCATAGTTGGTATATATTCATATACTAAGCTAGTTTCTTTCCCTTTTTCTGTGTGTGTGTGTGGGGGGGAGGGTGTGCCTTATGCTTTGACTAGATAACATGGGAGAGAAGCAAAAAGGAACCTCAAGGTTTAAGCAGTGAAAGGACTGTGGCAGAAAGATGCCCAAGTCAGATGGACATCTTTCTTGTATTTACTGTCTTGGTGTCCATTATCTAGTTCACCCTCCTTGTGATATTTGTAAGGGCTTTAGTGCTCAAACTCTTGCAGGGAGATGTAACAAATTAATACTTAAAGGCTTATTAAAGTGTCCCTTTAGTGAAGCTCTCTCTGAGGCAGAAACTTCAAAATCTCCAAAGTCAGAGAAAAAAACTAAGGTACAGGACTCCAAATCTCAAAAATCAGAGGTTCTGTCAGTTACTTTGTAACCAAAGGTAAAAGTTCCAAAAATGTGATTGTCTTCGACTCTGGTACCAAAGACAGAATCAGTGACTGTGCCATCTACTACTGATAGTACACAAACCACTTCAGTACCGACCACAACTTCGGCACCAATGACCTCTCTGCCACCAATAATTGCCACATCTGCTCATTAGTTAACATCATCTCCCTCTGTTCAGCAAATCATGGTGCTGAAGGTCAATATTATAACTACTCCCCGAACTAGATATTCCCCTTCAATAGACCCATTTTTGGGTCAGCAGCTGAGTCCCTTTGGAAAAGACCTGAAACACCTTTGGGAATGTCAATCCTTTCCTTCAGGAGTCTATCAGAAATGGATGTAGTCAGACTAGTGGATCAGATCTTGGCAGCCAGTGAGGCCTTCCTGCACCTTCTTGGACCTCCTTCCCCCTCTGAGTCAAGGCTTACTCTCCCAGGATTCCTACATATATTCCTCCTTCAGCCTCTCCCCAGGTCTTGAAGCCCATTGCTTCGATGCTCCCAGTGCCAACTGCCTCTGTACTGATGGCGGATGTCACCTCAGTGCCAGAATCTACTCTGTGGTCTTTGGCTCCTTCAGAACTGTTGCACCCAAGGGACCAAAATTTGACTGCTAGTTTCGAGATCCTTGGATCTGCTCAGATTGTTTTCTACAACAACGTCTGCAGCTCTCAATACCTTGGTAGTTTCAAGTCCTCTCTTGGCTCCTACTCTGGGAGGCGGCACATCAGAGCAGAGTGTGACCCCAGTTCCGAGGTTGTCTTTCTTGGTTCTGGACTCCCATACCTCTTTGGGCAGGCCTGCCTTTCAGATAATGGAGAGAGTTTTAGCCTCAGCAGGCTCCCAGTTGGTTCCATCCCCAGAGTGCCATATTTTTTTCATCTGGTTCGCAGCTGCCACACTCTTCTACATGGGGATGGTGGGCACAAGAGCAGCAAGATACTCTAGTTCAGGGTCCTCCCTCTTCACAGTCCTCTTCAGATCTTCCTCCTGAGGAGCCACCCCATAAGAGATCATGCAAGAGGAAGAACCTAGATTCTCCAGAAGAATCAGTTACTGAGGATACAGATTACGATGAAGGGGGAAGGGTCCCATGTTCACCCCCTGAAGAGGTCTCCTTTGGAGACATCCTGGAAATACTAAAACAGAGTGATGATTGATTGGAAGCCCTCAAACCCATCCTCTGAGGAATCTGTTTTTTTGCAAACATTTTGTGCCTGGCCATCTACTTCTTGGGTGACCCCATCTGCTGACAAACCAATCAAATTGATCATACAGCTTTGTGTGGAAGGCTCCTGACACCATACAGCCTAATCCTAGAAGACTGGACAAAATACATTCAGCCCCTGAGAATTAGCCCCATTGGCCTAAGGGTCTTGCAGTGGATGCCATGGTTGTGGCGATGGCCATGAAAAAGGAACTTGCTGAAGAGAGTTCAACTGTCCATCCTCTTAACCACGAGTTGCAGATGATTGACAAATTTGGGAAATGGGTCTTTGCTTCATTGACCTTTGCTATTTGGTCCTTGAATTTTCTGGCACACCACTAGACTGCAAAGGGATCTGATAACAAAGCTTTCGGACACCCTAGCAGGAGCAGTGTCGAACAAGGTTTGGGATAAGGTTGCCTGTCAGCTTGCCACCCAGGAGTCGATCTCAAATTCATCTGTGCATACAGCTGAAGGGTACAGGAGTCGCATTAGGCGTCATGCCTGGATGCGCTTGTGTGATTTTGTGGACCCCTTCAAGTCTTCCTTTGTCAACATTCCTGTTGATGCTACTTCTTTGTTTGGCCCAAACGGTAGAGACACATTAGTCAGGTGTGAAAAGGACAGGAAGACTCTTTCTGCTGTGGGCATGCATTTCTCCACTCCACAACGACCTTACTGTAGGAATCAGCAGAGTGGAAAAATGTGGTTCAAGAAGACCCAAGGGCCTTTTCAGGATACACATTGCGAGTATTCCCCCTGGGGTAGAGGGGGGAACTCTTCTGGAAGGCACCCCTCCCATGGCAGAGGGGGTCCATGCAACCTGGGTTCCAGAGATTCTTTTCCTGGACAACCCTACCAGTGCTCCTGAGAAGAGGCCCAATTGCTTACCTCTGGAAGCTGTCGGGGGAAGATTTTCTCTGCACCACTTAGCCTGGCTCACTATAACATCAGACTTTTTGGTGCAGACAATAATCGCCAGAGGTTACCACATTCCCTTCAATCTTTTCCCCAAACCCCTAAGGTGAATCCCTGATGTTCCACCCAGTCAGAGGGCTCTAGCAGCACTAGAAATGTAAAAGCTGCTTCATAAGGGAGTCATCCAAGCAGTCCCATCAGACCAGATAGAATCTAGATTCTACTCAAGACTCTCTTTAGTGCCAAAAAAGACTGGGGACTAGAGGCCGATCTTGGAAAATCTCAGCCTATTAAACAAATTTGTACAACAAACACAATTCTGGATGGTCACAGTATAATCTATCCTTCCTTTTCTAGAGATGGATGATTGGATGTGCTCTACAGATCTTCAGGATGCGTATTACCACAAAGATGGACAAGCACACCAGAAGATATTTCAGCTTCTGGCTAGGGTCAGTCATTACCAATTTTGAGCGCTACCCTTCCGTCTCACCACAGCCCCCAGGATGTTCACCAAATACGTGGCAGTTGTAGCAGCTCATTTAAGGCTACAGGGATTCTGTGTGTTTCCATAGCTTGACAACTGTCTCCTTATCTCCATCAGGCATCTGCTGCTATGCGCCAGTTCTACATCTTGCTGAGTCGTTAGGCATTTCAATCAACAAAGAAAAATCACAACCATCTCCCACACAGGACCTGGAATTCATCGCAGCAAAACTAAATACAAAATCCTGCATGGCCTCCCTCCCTCATCGCAGGTTGTTAAAGTTAAGATTGCAACTTCAAATGATTCTCTCCCATGACAAAGTTCCTACTCGTCTAGTACTACACTACTTCTTGGATCCATGGCAGCAACAATAACATTAGTCCCCCCCCCTAACCAGGTACCACATGAGGCTGCTTCAATGGCTCCTAGCATCACAATGGTCACTGCTAACTCATCCCATGTCTGATCCACTCTTAACAAATTATTGCAAGAAGGATTTATCTTGGTGGATGAAGCCTTAAGATTTATGGAGTTATCCCTTCTCTTCCTCTCAGCCCATGTTCATAGTGACCATGGATGCTTCCCTGATTGGGGGGGGGGGGCATTTTCAGGGGAGGACTGTCTAAGGCACTTGGTCCCCACAAGAGGCCAATCTGCACATCAATGTCCTAGAACGTGAGGGCAATGCTTTCAGCATTGCAAGCATTTCAGTCTGCCCTTCCATCAGGGACAACTAGTATCCAATCAGGCATGTCAGTAGTCTGGTAAAACAAACAGGGGGAACCAGATCCTATCCTCTATGTCAGGAAGCCCTAAGAGTTTGGCAATGGGCAATTGTCTCCAACCACAACACACATTATGGGGCACTCCAAAGTGATTGCAAACAAACTAAGCAGGTGCATCCTTCTACCTCATGAGTGGTTTCTCAATTCCAATGTAGTGACGAAGATTTTTCATCAATGGGGTCAGTCTTGCTGTGACCTGTTCACCTCAGCCATAAACCACAAATGCAGCAGCTACTTTGCCCTAGTCCCCCCTCACGGGGAGTCCCCAAGAGACACACTTCTTCATGATTGCCCCCCCCCAGGACTTCTGTATGCCTTTCCCCCAATTCCTCTGATTTCCCAATTTCTCAGGAAAGCAAACTGATTTTCATCGCACCTTACTGGCCCCATCAAGCCTGGTTTCCCTTTCTCTGGCCTAACCTGGTTCACGCCCATGGACTCTGGATCCAACTCTGAACCTGCTATCTCGCCCTCAAAGCTTGGTGCATCCCAGTCTTCAACACCTCAAGCTGACGGCTTAGTTTCTTCAATTCCAGTAGTTGCCAGGCTAAACAACTTGTCCTCCCCAGGACAAAGGATACTGCTGGCTTTCCATAAACTGTCCATCAAGAAAATTTACCTAAGCAAATGGAAGAGATTCTCTACTTGGTCAGGTATAAACAACACTGATCCCTTCTCAGCAGCAGTTAAGGTCCTGGAACATTTAGCCACTTATTCTAAATGGGAGCCTCAACTTCTACCATTAGATTTCATCTAGCCGGCATTTCTAATTTTCATGACAGTTTTGATGATCATTCATTGATGTCCCACTGTCTTTGCAAAATTTTTCTTAAAGGCACTCAACAATTGAAGCCACCTTTCAAAGATCCGATAGCGCCTTGGGATTGGACCTTAGTCTTACAATGCCTAGTTCATCAACCTTTTGAGCCAGCGCCCACTTATGACCAAGTTTTTATCTTGGAAGATCCTTTTCCTAGTAGCTGTCATGTCCACTAGGAGAATTTCAGAGGTACAGGCTTTGTGTGTGAATCATCCCTATATCATCTTCCACAACTCAGAACCAATCCCCCCTTCCTCCCAAAAGTGGTATCAGAGTCCAATATCAACCAGACCATAGACTTACCAGTTTTCTTCCCAAATTTTTCAAAAGAGGCGAGTACTGCTTTCATATGTTGGACATTCACAGTCAGTTATGCTTTTATTTAGACAGAACAAAAGCCTCTAGAAAATCAGATCAACTATTTCTGTCTTTTTCGGGTACCACAGGGGAAAACCGGTTTCAAAAGTCACCTTATCAAAATGGTTGAGACAGCATTACCTTTATATACAGTTAGAATAAACTCAAATTACCAACAAAAGTTACAGCTGATTCAATTTCAGCGGTCTTCCATTCCACAGCTTCTATGGAAGACATATGCGCAGCTGCTACTTGGGGGCTACTTCTCATACCTTTATTACTCACTACAAATCGGACATGTTCTCCAGGGGAAGAGCATCCTTTGGCTCCATGGTGCTCAGGAATATTCTTTCTTAGGGTCACCCAGGAACTAAAGTAGCTGGGGACTCTGTCCCATTAGTCAAAAATGAAGATTGATAACATCAGATAAAGAAATTATGTTCTTACCATAACGTTCCATTCATGTTGTCGATCTTCATTCATTCTTGACATCCCCCCTCCTAGAGACTCCTGGAGGTGTGGAACTAGTCCTGGGGTTATTAGACAGAGCTTCCATATTTTCTTATTGGTAGGCAAACTTGATCTGAGGTGATGGGAAGAAAGGCAGTATGGGTAGAATTTTAGCTCAAGAATTTTTGGTTGGCACAAACCTTGTATAACGACTGAGTCAGTTCCGAGGGTTCGGAACCGAAGCCATCAGTCAAGAATGAATGAACAACAAAGACGGAACGTTATGGTAAGAATGCAACTTCTTTTTTCCTCAGAAAAAGCAAAAACATGCATTTGTCGAAGATAGAAGCCAAACAAACACTGCTACAACCATTAATTCCCACAGGAAAGTATTGTGTAAAATCTTACTACAAGAAGCCAAATAAACACTGCTACAACCAGAAATTCCCAAAGGAAAGTATTGTGTAAAATCTTACCATAATTTTAGATGTCCTTCTCATCTATATGCTGCTGTATCCATAACACAAGGGAGTCTTGCTTCTGGTCGACTCATGTACATCTGGCCATTCTACAAAAGATAGATGCTACCACTAGGGTGTGTGACATCCTGCGCCTCTCTCTGTGGACAGTCAAACAGATGGGTACAAAATGGACATCAGCATGCACCTACCTCAGAACTGAATGCTGCCGGAATCAGCGAGCACCTACCTCAGAACTGAATGCTGCCGGAATCAGCGACTATAGAGTGGGTATTCCAGGAGTCAGGCAACCGTGATGGGGAAGGCAGGGTGAGAAACTATACAGCAGCATATAGAAGAGAAGGACATTTAAAGTTATGGTAAGATTTTACACAACAATACTAATATGTTGCTGTATCCATAACACAAGGGAGACTGCAAAAGCCCCTTTACTAAGATTTGGCTGGATCACCACAAGCATTTTCTACAAATCCATGAAGGGTGGCTCTGGCAAACCTTGCTCTGGTTCTAGAAATAATCTTCAACTTGTAGTGTTTGGTGAAGGTATGGAAAGAGAACCCTGTAGCTGCTTTTAAAATAGCAGCTGTATCCAAACCCTTGAAAAAGGCCCCAGAGGAGGACACTGTAATAGCGGAGTTGCCTTTACTGGAAAGGGAAGCCTTCTGCCATGGGTTGTATAACAAAAGGTGATGGTTTTAGATATCCAAGAGGATATGGTTTGCTTGGAAACAGGGTGTCCCAGGGCTCTTGGGTAGTAGGAGATAAAGAGCATGTCTGATTTACGGATGGGTTTGGTCTTAGTGAAATAGTATCTGAGTTGTCTGTGTACATCTAAAGAATGAAGTACCCTTTCTTCAGAGTTTTGGGGTCAAGGGAAAAAAGTTGGCAGCATGGCCTGATTCTAGGAGAGTTCATTAACCACTTTGGGCATGAAGGTTGGGTTGGTACATAAACGCACCATGTCCTTGAGGCCATAAGAGCTTGAAGTTCATAAACCCTTCTGGCTGAAGTAATGGCTACAGAGAGTATAGCTTTCCAAATACAGCATTGGAAAGAGTGGTCTTTGGCTGACTCAAAGGGTGGGAGAGTCAACTTCACCAGTACAAAATTTAGATCCCAAGGAGGTGGAATGGATTTCCTTGGGGGTCTGAGGTACAGAACCCCTTTTAGGAAATGTTTAACTTCTAACCTAAAAGCCAAAGGAGGTGTGAGTGGCAGGCATGCTGAGATGGCAGATAAATGGGTCTTGATGGAAAAATAAGATAGTCCAGACTTCATTAAATCACACAGGTATACAATAACCACTGGAGGTTCTACTGCCAGTGGTTGTAAATTGTGTTTTTGACACCAGACAGAAAATCTCTTCCACTTAGAAAGGTATGACTTCCTGGTAGCTGGTTTTCTGGCCTCCTGCAAAACCTGAAGCATGTCCTCTGCATCTAGATGTCTGAAGGGGATCAGTGCCCTATCATCCACAGTGTAAGATTCAGGGTGGACAGTTGGGGCTATAAGAGCATTCTGTTCTCCTGTGTGAGCAGGTCCATCCAGTGGGGTAACTTATGGTGATTGCCCTTGGCAAGATGGTAATAGGGGGAACCAATGCTGCCTTGGCTAATAGGGAGTCACCAACAAAATTTAAGTGTGTTATTTCTGAATTTTCAGCAGAACTTTTTGTGAGAAGGAAGGTGGGAATGTACAAGTGTACATCCCCTTCCAAGGGAATGAGAGAGTATCCGCCCTCCATGCTTTGGGATGTGGTACCCCGGAACAGAAGGTTGCAAGCTGCTTATTCATAGGGGGGGCAAACAGATCCACGTTTGGAATACCTCATCGATGGACCAAGTCCAGGAACACATCCCTGTTTAGCATCCACTCGTAAGAAAGAATCATGGTCCTGCTTAAAGAATTTGCTATCATGTTGTCTGTTGAAGGTAGGTAGACGCTTGGATTGACTTGTCTCTCCAAGGCAATTTCCCATGCTTGCAGGGCCAACCTGCACAGGAGGTAGGACCTTGTCCCCCAGTTTATTGATGTACCACAGCACAGTGGTATTGTCTTTGTACCACCTCAGCGTGCCTGGTAGGGGATGATCTTTGAAAATTTGTAGGGCCAATATCAAGGCTCTCATCTCCTTGATATTGATGTGGTCTTTCTGCTGAGTGAGGGTCCACGAGTTTCACTCTCCATTCTCCTAAGGTCACTCCCCCACCCTGTCTCTAAAGAATCTGTGAAAAGGTCCTGCTGGGGCAGGAGTTGTAGGGGTAGGCCTGGATTGGTCTGGATCTGGGCTATCCACCAATTCAGTTCCCTGGTAAGGCATAGCAGCATGGGGACCATGAACTCTAAGGGATGCAGATGTTACTTCCAGATTGTTCTCAAGTACCATTGGAACTTGCTCAAGTGAATCTTTGCCAGGGGTACCATCAGGATGGTGGTGGCCATGAATCCCAGGAGTCAGAAATTCTCTGGCTGACAGGACTTTGAAATAAGTGAGTGCCACATTTTTTTTCTGGGGGAAGACATGCCATCATTTTCCCTGTTAGGATCAGACATCCTAGGAACACCTGATCCTGTGTGGGTACCAAGGATGATTTTTTGAGATTTATGGTGACTCACAGACTTCTTAATAGGGAAATAGTGAAGTCCAGGTGTTGTAGGGCCATTGGAAATTAAGTTGCCTGTATCAGGATATCATCTAGATAGGGGGGAGAATTGGATTCCCCTTGTCCTGGCAAAGGATATGACTTGTGCAAGGCATTTTGTAAAACACTCTTGGGGCCATAGTGAGACCAAATGGCAAAGCACAGAACTGAAAGTGTGCAGAACCCACTGAGATGTGGAGGAATTTCCTGAAGAGGGAATGGATTGGGATGTGTAAGTAGGTATCTTTTACATCTAAGGATACTAAGAAGGCCTGGGGAAGGATCAGGGGAAGAAGAGTAGGAAGTGTAAGCATTAAAAAGGAGGGAACTTACAGGAAGGTGTTGAGATAGGACAAATCCAGGATTGGCCTCCAGGAACCTTCTTTCCTGGGGACGAGGAACATCCTGGAGTAAAACCCCCTTCCTCTTGCATGTGTAGGGACTTCTTGAATAATTCCTTGTATGAGAAGTTCCTGAAGAACAAGAAGGAAGAAAACCAGTTGGTCTTGAGAAGGTTGAGGGATTCTTTTGGGAGTAGGTTTGGCCTCCCATGTCATGACATATCCCTGTTTTATTATAGAGAGGACCCAATAATCCTGGGTAACCTGATTCCAAGCAGGGAAGGATAGAGAGAGAGACACATGGAAAGAAAGGTGTCTGGATGTAGTAACTGGTAGTCACAGGTTACCAGGCTTTCCCAGAAAGGGCTGTTTGGGAGCAGGGATAGAGGGAAGAGACCTGGAAGAGGGCTGTTTTCTGGAATCCTTTTTGATTTTTGTTGGCATCTGTCTGACAGGGTAGTTTCTTTGAAAGTGTGGAACTGGGGAGACAAAAATGCAGCTCAGATCCTGTAGTTCTTTACCCTGGACCTGAAGGACCTTGAAGAGGTCAGCTGCTGCTGCACCAAATAAATCTTTGTTGTCCAGGGGTGTGTCCAGGAGTTTTGACTTGATGTCATCAGGGAGAGGCTGCAAATCTAAGCCAGGAGCATCAGAAGATGACAGACCCAGACGTGGCAGCCCTAAATGATGCCTCTACTGCATCATAACTGCAGGTGATGAGTGCTTGGTTACCAGAGTGCAGGAATTCAAGACAGTAGATATTTTAGCCTTGGCTGGGAAGTCAGGGAGTTCCCCCAATTGTTTAGCCACATCAGCCATCAGAGCCAGGGAGTATTTGGCCATGTGGGTCTAGTAGTTGATGGCTCACTGCTAAGGTAGCAGAAGTGTATACTTTTTTCCCTAGGCACTCCATTAATCTACTCTCCTTATCACAGGGTAGGAAAGAGGTGGAAGGGAGTAACTTGGAGGTTTCATCTGCAGTCACAGGAATGAGTGATGGGTCTGCAGAAGGGGCTTTGTAAAGAAATGTCATCTCATCAGGAACTTTGTAGAACCTGTCTAGGCATTTGGGTGAGGGAAGTTGGGAAACTGGGTTTTTTGAAGCAGCCAGGAAGGCATCCAAGAAGGCAGGGTGCACTGGAGGTACAGCAGACGGGTTAGGAGACTCCATTTGTAAAAGTTGATAATACCTCATTTGGGTCTCTGTGACCTGACTGCTGTCCCACTTTTTGAGCTATAGAGTCTCTGAAGGTGATATCCTCTCCTGGGGAATCCGTGCCATTAGACTCCCCCTCTGGGGAAGCATACCCCAGGGGGAAGCAATTTGAGAAGTATAAGTGAGGGATTCATCTCCTGATGAATCCTCTTCTTTAGAAGAGACATCAGAACCAAGTTTACCCTTTGGGGTAGATGCAAGCAGGAGCTTGGGGTAAGGTCAGGAAGGCATTTAGAAGGCCTGCCAGTCAGGAATTTGGAGGCTGTGGGTGTAGGAGAAGAGGCAAGATGCTTGGTCTTTTGCTTCTTCTTTTTGGGGGGATCTAACACCGAGGTATCAGAGAAGCAGTGTAGAGTTACTACAATTTGAGAGATCCCATGTGGACCCTCGGCAATTATGAGCCTAAGTTCCCCCTTGGTGACCAATTCGGACACCTGGAATTCCCTCTGGGACATGCCCTTGGCTTCTTTAATGGCTTCCTCCCAGACACTTGAAGCCGTTAACCTGTTCCACTATTTTCCCTTCCATCAATTCTCAGTGCCTTCTGATTTCCCCATTTATTGCCATTACAACCATCTTATCTATATTCAGTTTCATCCCATGTACCATCAGTTTTGCAGTCCATTCCTCTATCCTTTGCTTATGTTCTTATTCAGTCCACCTATAATGCCACATTTTCTGCATAAAGCAACAATGCTGATTTGTCGTCTGCTAATGTAGTCCCATCATCAGTATGAAAAGCAGTGGGCACAGAGCTGAACCCTGATGCACACCCACTCCCACTGGAGATCCTTCAGAGATCAAATACTGTTCGTACTTGAGTCAATGGGACCTTGTACTTAGCCTATTCTAATTCTACCAACGTTTCTGACTTCTTGATTACCATTATCGTCAAGTATATATCTCCAGAGTCCCTTATTTTCTTTGCCAATGGTTCTAAATATAATACAAATAAAGGGGAACAGGACACCCCTGCCTGGTCCCTCTGTTCAAAAAGAACGTAAAAAGGACCCCCCCCCCACCCACGCACTAATTTTCACCTCTAACTTGTAGATATTATTTTGTGCATGATAAAACCCAGTGTTGCAGAACATTGAGAGAGTTTTCAAGTCTTTTCAGGATGCAAAATTAACGAAGATAAAACAAAAGCAACAGCTGTAAACTATATACCCACAGACAAAATGGTTCAGTAATACTCATTTATAGGGATATGATAAAATTAAGTACTTAGGATTATGGGCTAAAAAGAATACTGTTAATGCAGTAAAGAATATGTGGAAAGAGATTACACAAAAGGTAAAAAAAAAACAGAAACTGGAAGGTCTGTTTTATGGACATGAATAGCAAAATACAAGCAGTGAAAATGTTTTCGGTCCCTTCAGTGTTATACACAGGTCAGGTATATTTTTTCAACTAAAGGAGAAGTTGTGGTAGCTATTAGTACAACTGAAGGATTTTTGTCTTTGATGGGAAGAGGGCTTGAGTACAGCAGGATAAATTGATCCTTCCAAAAGAGCAAGGTGTTTTGGGTTTACCCGATTTAAAGGTGCAATTTCAGAGCTACACATTTAAGGGTCCTATACACAGCATCAGCAGAAAGCATAATTCAAAGTGAAAAAGCATGATGATGAAATGGGGAGAAGTTCAAGAAACGAGAGACTGAGATTTTGGATGCAGACTCTTAAGGAGAGCAATAACAATATAGATTATCTCAAAGCAGCAGAAAGTATTCTAACAACTAATACAACATAGAAATGGAGAAGAGAGATTCTACTGATAGGGATGACTGCAATTAGTGGTACGCAGAGTAAGCAAGAAGGGGCTGAAATTTACTGGAGAAAACTGGCATAGGAACCAAGGTACTGGGAAGAAACAATTAGAGAAAGTACAGTTGTGTACACTTACCATAAATGTAGATGTTCGAGTGTATTCACTGTTGCAGTCATATTTGGGTAATCTGCTGTCAGGTTGCCCTCAGTTAGCCTGATTAACAAAGTCTTGGGTCCTGCGTTGGTTGCTGTCCCTTCTTTCATGACATCAGGTCGTCAGCGGTATAAAACATGCATCCGACGCCATTACATCAGTTTTTCTTGCCCCAGATGTCAGGTGCCCCTCAATGGGTAGCAAATAAAATTAAAAACATAAAAATATACCTCCAACCAAAAGCAAATACACCAAAAAGGCTTTTAAGCATAGTAAAAGAAAGCAGAGGAATAGCTAGAGAAAAGTAGGGGGCTGGAGGGAGGGTAACCAGGATTGCAACAGTGAATACACTCCAACATATACATTTATGGTAAGTGTACCCAACTGTATTATGTTCTTCATGTTTCACTGTTGCAGTCATTACATTTGGGTAGATTCCCAAAGCTATGGTTGGGAGGAGGAGTTTATACAGCATTAAGACCAACTATAAGGCCCTGCAAGACAGCAGTGGCGAGGCCAGCTCTGGATTTAGAGAAAATTGGTAAATGATGCTTGGTGAAAGTATGTACAGAACTCCAGGTAGCAGCTTCTAGAATATTCCTGGTAGGAACACCTCTGAGAAAGGCTGCAGAAGTAGATGCAGCCCTAGTGGAGTGAGATCTGATCACCTGGGGGATAGGTTTTCCATGGTGCATATAGCAGAAATGAATGCAATGGCTTATCCATTTAGAAATGGTTTGTTTTGAAATAGCCTTACCCTCTGCCCCTGCAGCAAATGCTACCAGTAATTGTTCAGATTTTCTTTGAGATTTAGTCCTGTCCAAATAGAATCTAAGTTGTCTGTGCACATCCAAGGAATGCAGAATCCGTTCCCCTTTGTTCTGTGGATTGGGAAAGAAGGTTGGCAAATGAATGGACTGATTAAGAGCCACACTGGAAACCACCTTGGCCATGAAGAATGGATTAGTCCTCAGAGATACCCTGTCCACATGAAAGATGATGAAAGGCTCCACTGCCATAAGGGTCTGTAATTCAGATATCCTTCTAGCTGAAGCGATTTCTAAAAGGAAGGCGATTTTCCAAGAAAGAAATTTTAAGTCTGCAGTAGCAGCTGGCTCGGAAGGAGGTAGAATGAGCTTCTCAAAAACAAAGTTAAGGTCCCAGGCAGGGGTAGGAGCTCTCCTGGGTGGTCTCAAGTTCTTTGCCCCTCTGAGATACTGCTTGAGCAGGGGATGAGAGAAGAGGGGTGGTTATGTGTTACAGTGAGCTGAAATAGCTGAAGCGTGGATTTTAATAGAGGAAAAAGACAGGCCCTTGTGAAGCATCTCAGTTAAATATGCAAAATCTGAGGTAAATTGGGCGCTGCTGTGCTCATCCCTAAAGACTGGTTCCAGGCACATAATCTTTTCCATTTGTCAGCATAAGATTTTCTAGTACTAGGTCTTCTCGCCTCCAAGATGACATCCATCACAGGTTTGCTGAAGGATGATAAGGGTGAATTTAAGTGATTAGCCAAGCTGCAAGGTTCAATGTTGAAAGCTGAGGGTGCAGAATTTGGTTCTCCTGCTGAGACAGCATGGAAGGAGTCTGAGGCAGGTGCCGTGGAGATATTTGCGACACACTGCGCAGGAGTGGGTACCAGTGTTGGCGTGGCCAGTCTGGAGCAATCAAAATCATTCTTGGTTTGTCCTGTTTGACTTTTAGCAGAACTTTGGAGAGCAGAGGCAGAGGGGAAAAGGTGTAGACTGATAGGTTTTTCCAGCTGAAGGACAGAGCACCCACTTTCCAGGCTTCTTTGTGGGGAGTCCTTGTGCAAAACTTGTCCAACTGGTAGCTCTGGGGAAGGCAAATAGATCTATGTCCAGGCTTCCCCATTTGCTTGTCAACATGTTGAAAATCTGTGGTTCCACTTTCCACTCATGTGAGTCCATGAGATTTCTGCTTAATCCATCTGCCAGTGTATTCAATTTTCCTGGGAGGAATTGAGCTTGTAGGTGCACTTGGTAGCTCAAGGCTGTGTTCCACAATGCCATGGCTAGTCTGCAGAGGGGGTAAGAATGTGTAGCCCCCTGCTTATGTACCACACAACTGTGGTGTTGTCCATCTTTACCATTAGTTGTCCTGGAAGAATGTAGTCCTTGAAAGCTGTCAGAGCATTCTGTACAGCTAACATTTCTTTTTGATTGATAGGTAGGTGCATTTGATTTGGGTTCCATTTGCCCTGAATGCACTTACCTGCCAGGTGAGCCCCCCATGCATAGTCTGATGCATCTGTAGTTAGGGTTTGGGTGGCAGTCCCTTGTTTTGGTGGCAGGCCTCTGCCCACCACAGGAATTCCAGGCATAGGCAAGGTATGATGGGAATCATTGTTTCCAGGTTGTGACAATGTTGACTCCATAGACTTTTTAAGTACCACTGTAGTTTTCTCATGTGCAGTCTTGCATATGGAATTAGAAGAATGCAGGAGGCTATGAACCCCAAGGCTTGCAGTATTTGTCTTGCAGATAGCAGTGTTTTTGTGGCCACTTGTTTGAAGTAAGTTACCAAATGAATTCGTTTCTCTGGCGTGAGGAAAGCCATCTGGGCAGTTGTATTCAAGCTTGCACCCAGGAATGTCATCTGTTGAGAGGATACCAGTTGTGATTTCATTTAATTTATGGTGTACCCCAGACAAGTTAGAACCCTTTTTACAAACTCTAGATGATTTAGAAGTATGCCTTGGTTTTCTTCCTGAATTACACAGTCGTCCAGGTATGCATATATTTGAATATTTCTTTGCCTGAAAAATGCAATAACTGGAGCCAGGCACTTTGTGAATTCCCTGGGTGCAGTAGACAAGCCAAAGGGCAGTGCAGAGAACTGACAATGCAAGTAGCCTGCTTTGAAGCATATGTATCTTCTGCAAGATTCCCTGATTGGGATGTGCAGGCATGCTTCTTTTAAATCTAGAGTTGCCAACCAGGCATCTTTGCCTAGCATAGGAAGTAACTGGTGAAGAGTCAGCATCTTGAATTTTGGAATGTCCAGAAAGGTGTTTAGAGTAGACAGGTCCAGAATTGGACACCATGATTGGTCTTTTCTGGGTACCAGAAAAAGCCTGGAATAGAAACCTTGTCCCTTTTCCACTTCTGGTACTGGTTGAATAGCCCCCATGTTTAAGAGGGAAAGTACTTATTTTTGAGCCTCTGCCCACTGATTTGGAGGCAGGTCTGGCCACCCGTTTGGTGTTGGCAACGTGTGGAAATTAAATCTGTATCCCTGGGACACTATATTTAAAACCCATTTGTCCTGGGTTATAAGTTCCCAGTTCTTTGCATAAAGAGCAGTCTTTCCCCCCCCCCCAAAGGGGCGGCTGAAAGGTAAGTGCTTAGTAATTTTAAAAGGAAGCCATTGAGACTGTTTACCATAGGGGGGTGTCTTGTTATTTCCAGATTTGGAAGTGGAGGCCCCCCATTGCTTAGCTCTGAGAGTCCCCTGGGACTGAAACCTGTTGCTTTTGGTGTGTCTGGGTTTGGCTTGGAAGGAGCTGAAAAAGACCAATTCTTAGTAGGCTAGTGCCTACTAAATTTTGGAGGTTGCACTTGCAAGAAATATTTAACAGTTTGCATAGATTTAGCTTTATCTTCCATCTTTTTTAGAACTTCTTCAACCTTGCCAAAAGTACAGTTTTGTACCTACCATAAATGTAGATGTCCGATAGGAATGCATCTGCAGTCCTTACAAACGGGTAGTCCTGTCGTCAGGCAGCCCTTCGGTCGGCCGGATTCCAAAGTCTGGGTCTGGCTTCGGCTGGTGTCGCACTTCACCCGACGTCATAGCTGCAGTTTTTCGGGTATAAAGGCATCAGCCGACGCCATCTTCCTCAGTGTTTCTTGCCCCAGATGCCAGGAGCCCTCTTTGATGGCTAAATTTGGATAAATGCCAATGTTTCCAAATAGTAGAGAGCAAACCCATAAAATAAGCATGTATGTACATATATACAAACAAATACACCATAATAGATCCCCCCAAGCTAGCTGAAGGATGGCAAATACCCTAGGAGTACCACAGAGGGGAAGGTGGGTAATCCTGACTGCAGATGCATTCCTATCGGACATCTACATTTATGGTAGGTACAAAAAGTACAGTTTTGTACCTACCATAAATGTAGATGTCCGAACTGGATAGCATCTGCAGTCATAACAACTGGGTTGTCCTGTCGTCAGGCAGCCCTTCAGTCGGCCGGATTCCAAAGTCCGGGTCCGGCTTCGGCTGATGTCGCACTTCACCCGACGTCATCTCTGTTGGTCTTCGGGTATAAAAGCATCAGCCGACGCCATTTTCCTCAGTGTTTCTTGCCCCAGATGCCAGTAGCCCTCTTGAAGGCTAAAATTTGGATAGATGCCAATGTTTCCAAAAGGATAGAGGTAAACACACAAATAAGCATGTATGTACATATATACAAACAAATACACCATAAAAGACTCCCCCCCACCAGCTAGCTATTAGGAGGGTAAACACCCTAGGAGTACCACAGAGGGGAAGGAGGGAGGGTAATCCTGACTGCAGATGCTATCCAGTTCGGACATCTACATTTATGGTAGGTACAAAACTGTACTATGTCCTTCATGGATGCATCTGCAGTCATAACAACTGGGTAGAATACCAAAGCCAACTAGGGGAGGAGGATAAAAGTAGATTATGGTGTGTTTAGGATCCCTTGCAGTACAGCAGTGGCAAACCCTGCTCGGGATCTGGAATATAGAGGCAAATTATAATGCTTGGCAAATGTATGCACGGAGGTCCAAGTAGCCGCCTCAATAATGTCTTTGGTTGCCACTCCTCGTAAGAAGGCTGTGGTAGTGGCTGTTGCCCTTGTAGAATGAGGTCTTATGTTCTGTGGAATTGGTTTTCCATGGAAGGAGTAACAGAATCGTATGCAATTTCCTATCCATTTGGAGATTGTCTGTTTGGAAATAGCTTTTCCTTCCCTTCCTGTTGCATAGGCTACAAAAAGTTGGTCAGTCTTTCTGCTATTTTTGTTCTGTCCAAGTAGTAGCGTAGCTGTCTATGTACATCCAAGGTATGCAGTATTCTTTCCCTCTGTTTTGTGGGTTGGGAAAGAAGGTAGGTAGGTGGATTGCCTGGTTTAAAGACACTCTGGATACCACCTTAGGCATAAATGTAGGATTAGTCCTCATGGACACTCTATCTTGGTGGAAGATTAGGAAGGGTTGCACTGCCATTAAGGCCTGTAGTTCTGAAACCCTCCTTGCTGAAGTAATTGCCAGTAGGAAAGCAGTTTTCCATGACAGGTGTTGTAGGTCTGCTGTTGCTGCTGGTTCAAAGGGTGATAGTGTCAACTTTTCTAGCACAAAGTTTAAGTCCCAAGCTGGTAATGGTGGTTTCCTTGGAGGTTTTACATTCTTGATTCCTCTGAGGAACTGCCTGAGCAAAGGGTGCGAAAAACAGGTGGATCAAAGCTGTATTCTGCTGAAATAGCTGATGCATGTATCTTGATGGAGGAGTAGGACAGGCCTGAATGAAGAAGTTCGCCAGATACTCCAGAATGTTAGGCATATCTATGTTTGACACATCTTTTCCTCTTTCCGTACTCCAAATGACAAACCTTTTCCATTTTCCAGCATAGTTCCTTCTTGTTGAAGGTCTGCGTGCTTCAAGAATAATGTCTTTAACTCTTTGGGAAAGTTCTGGATTAGCTGCTGCTATGTGATGTTCCATGCAGTCAGTTGCAACGTTTTAGGTTTGGATGTATGATGCTGTAGTTGTTCTGAGTTAACATCAAAGGCATCAGGGGTATTGGCCACATATTGTTCCGAGACATGCTCCTCAGCAGTGGGTACCAGTGTTGTCTTGGCCAGTTTGGAGCTATCAGGATTATCCTTGGACGTTCTTCCTTGATTTTTAGTAGTACTTTGTGTATCAAGGGAAGAGGTGGGAATGCATATGCTGTTAGGCCTTTCCAGCTGAAGGAGAGCGAATCCACTTTCCATGCTAGTGGGTGGAATGTCCTTGTGCAGAACTTTTTGAGCTGGTGATTGAGAGGTGATGCGAATAGATCTATCTGAGGCATTCCCCATTTCTTTGAGATGGTCTTGAAGATGTCCGGGTGCAGCTTCCATTCGTGGGCATCCGATGTGGTTCTGCTTAATATGTCTGCTAGAGTATTTTCTTTTCCGGTACAAATATTGCCTGTAACTGGATGTTGTAGCTGAGTGCCAGGGTCCACAGCTCCAAAGTCATTCTGCATAGGGGGTATGAATGAGTGCCTCCCTGTTTGTTGATGTACCACATGACTGTGGTGTTGTCTGTCCTTATCATCAACTGGCCCTCTTGGAGAAATGGTTTGAACTTTTGGATTGCCAGTTTTACTGCCAGCATTTCTTTTAGGTTGATGTGCAGGTGAAGTTGATCCTGTGTCCACAATCCTTGCACGCATTTGTCCAGCATGTGGGCCCCCATCCTAGGTCTGAAGCGTCTGTTGTGATGGTCTGGCTTGCTTGACATCTGCGAAAGGGTAGGCCTGGGTTTGACTGACATGCCTGAGCCCACCATAGGAACTCCTGCTTTAAGCATGGAATTAGTGGGATTTCTGTTTCTAGGCTGTGTCTGTGTTGGGACCATAAATTCTTTAGGTACCACTGTAGTTTTCTCATATGTAGTCTGGCAAATGGGACCAAGATTATGCATGATGCCATGAAGCCCAAGGCCTGCAGTACTTTTCTTGCTGTTAACTTGTTCAGTTTTGTTAGTGCCAAGAAGTAAAGAGGGAGTTCTTTTTGTTTTTCTCTAGTCAGGAATGCCATTTGTTTTACTGTGTCCAATTCCGCGCCCAAGAATGTCCTTGTTTGGGATGGTATCAGCCTTGACTTTTGTAAATTGACTGTGTATCCCAGTGCTTGTAGCAAGTAAATGACCCTTTGTAAATCTGTTGTCAGCTTGCTTTTGTTGTCCCCTTGTAGCAGGCAGTCGTCCAGGTATGGGTAAATTTGAATTCCCTGTAGTCTGCAATGGGCGATTACTGATGCCAGGCATTTTGTGAATACTCTGGGCAGTAGATAAGCCAAAGGGCAATGCTGAGAATTGATAGTGCTCTGATCCTGCAAGAAATCTGAGGTATCTTCTGCAGATTGGTCGAATGGGGACGTGCAGGTATGCCTCCTTGAGATCTAGAGTTACCAGCCAAGACTCCTTGCCCAGCATGGGAAGAAGTTGCTGTAGGGTCAGCATTTTGAATTTTGGGACAATGATGTATGTATTTAAGGTGGACAGGTCGAGAATTGGTCTCCAACTTTTTTCCTTTCTTGGAACTAGGAATAGTCTGGAGTAGAACCCCTTTCCTTGCTCTGCTGTTGGCACTCTTTCCACAGCTCTCATGTTTGCTAACTCCATTATCTGTTGTAGTGCCTCTGTTTTTTGATTTGGAGGTAGATTTGGCATTCCTCTTTTGACTGGTAAAGTGTGGAAGTGAAACCGGTAACCTTGATCTATGGTTTGTAAAATCCACTTGTCTTTTGTTATGTAGTGCCAGTTCTTTGAAAATAAGGTTAACTTTCATAGTTCATAGTTCAGTACTAAGCTAACTGCCCTTGCGAGCCATTGTAAGCCTAGCCAATTATCCCTTGTGAGACTCAAACCCTGCACCTTGTGTTTGTAAGGCAAACACCTTAACCATTAGACCACCCTCCCAACCCAAATAAATTCCCACTGCCAGTCTCAAACCCAGGACCTTGGTAACATTAGTCTGTATGACCTACCACTAAAGAGGAGCTGTTATTTGTTCCCTGGTAGGCGGATTTAGGGTTAAGTCACTGTGGTTGTGCTGATGTAGTGGCAGTGGTTGTGTCTGTGCCTCTGTTGTTACCTTGCCACTGTCGTCCTCTGTAGGCACCTCCTCTGGATTGGTTTCTGCCTCTGGAGCGTCTATTCCTGCCCCTTTGAAATTTTGTGGAGTCAGGAAAGGACCAATTTTTGGCAGGCCAGTTCCTGCTAAACCTTGGGGGTTGAACCTGCAAGAAATCTTTAACCGTTTGAACAGATTTTGCCTTTTCTTCCATTTTCTTCATAACCTGCTGGGCAGGTGTACCAAACAAACTTGTCTTATCCATAGGAGCATCTAGCAACTTAGCTTTAACATGATCCGGTAAAGCTTGCTCCTTTAGCCATGCATGCCTTCTTATCACTGTGCCAGTCATGGCTGATCTAAATGAAGCCTCCAGTGCATCATAGCCACATTTTAAGGAATGGTTGCTAACCTGTTGTATGTTATTTACCATTTCTAATACATATTTCTTATCAAGAGATTCATCAGTGGTTAGTTTTTAGTTAACTGATCAAGCATAAACTCTTGGTATTGTATCATGTGAAACTGACAGTTTAAAGCTCTAGCTGAGAGAGTAGCTGAAGTGTAGACCTTTTACCCCATCTGTCTAATGACCTTGCTTCCCTTTCAGAAGGAATAGGGTTTTTAGCTATGGTCGCTACTGCCTTGGGACCCTGGGATATAGTTTCGGGTCTGCAAGTGGGGCCTTGTAAAGGTGGTGATGAGTATCTGGCACCCTGTAAAATCTGTCTGGTTTGGCAGGGGCTGGGGTAAAGAATCTGGAGCGGAGCAGACATCATTGAAAGCATCATCCACCACAGAGAGAACAGGAGGTATAGCTAAGGGCCTGTGCTGTGGGAGGTGCAGAAAAGTCCTAAGTCTTTTTCTGGAGTCTGAAAAATCCTGTTGCTGCCATTGGAACTGCTCTCGCATGGCATGTAAGGTTTCCCCAAAGGAGAATTCTTCTGGTGGGGAAGCAGCCGGAATGGATTCTTCAGCATCAGAATCTTCAAAATTGGAGAAAGGAGCCTCTGGCTGGTCAGTTATGTCTGATTCGTCAACAGAATCATCAGAGGACACTGGCTCAGGGGGCTCTGCCCTAGGTCTGTTCTCTGGGGGCTGAGAGGCCCTGTCTGGGTGAGATTGAGATCCTCTAATTAATGAAATTAAATCTTCTGCCAAAGTAAGCATGTGAGAACTAGAAGAGGGCCTGGTTGTGGGGGGTTTAACAGGCACTGTCTTAGTAGTCTTGGCTGCTTTAGCCCTGGCAAAGGCCTTAATGGACATGGCTGCTGGAGGCCTAGCAGCACCACGTGCTGGGGTAGAGACATCCAAGGGAATGGTGTCTGATAAGTTAGTGGCAACCACCGTAGTGGATAAAATTTCTGAGGCCGATTCAAGAGTGGCAGCAGGGGCCTCAGTTGTAGAGATAGGTTCAGCTGTACTTTGATCAGTTTTCTCGGTTTCGGCCGAAACCGAGACACTCGCGGTTTGCTTAACCATGGTTTCGGCCGAAACTGCGGACCGCGAGTGTCGGTCTTTATCTTTGCGTTTTTTGGCAGATTGGGTAGTCGGAGGATCCGACGGCATAATGTACGCAAAATCAGAACCGAAAAACTGTTCTGCAAACTCCGACCGACGCCTAAGCGTTCGTCGGTTGAAAGAAGCACAGGCCGAACAGGCTGCTACGTCGTGGGCTGGGCCTAAACAAGGCAGACAATAAGAGTGGAAATCTTTAAGAGGTATTTGTTTCCCACAGGTTAAACAATTATTAACTTTTTCTGACATCGGCTGAGGCAAGAAAGAGTCCCCAACGGGGTACTTAGCTTTAGAAGTCTTCAAGTAGTATTCGGTAGAAGTAATCTCTGGATCCGACCGACCGGCACTTGCGAACAGCTTCTGCTTCGGGCGCCACGCGGCAAGAAAGACTGAGGAAAATGGCGTCGGCTGATGCTTTTATACCCGAAGACCAACAGAGATGACGTCGGGTGAAGTGCGACATCAGCGGCCGGACCCGGACTTTGGAATCCGGCCGACTGAAGGGCTGCCTGACGACAGGACAACCCAGTTGTTATGACTGCAGATGCATCCATGAAGGACATCTGTACTATGTCCTTCAAGGATGCATCTGCAGTCCTTACAAATGGGTAGAATACCAAAGCTAAACTAGGGGAGGAGGAAAAAAGTAGAGATTATGGTGTAGTTAGGATCCCTTGCAAAACAGCAGTTGCAAAACCTGCTCGGGATCTAGAGTATAAAGGTAAATTGTAATGCTTGGCAAATGTATGCACGGAGGTCCAAGTAGCAGCCTCTATAATGTCCTTGGTAGCCACTCCTCGTAAGAAAGCTGTGGTAGTGGCTGTAGCCCTTGTGGAGTGAGGTCTGATGTTCTCTGGAGTTTTCTTTCCATGGTAGGAGTAACAAAATCTAATGCAATTTCCTATCCATTTGGAGATTGTCTGTTTTGAAATAGGTTTTCCTTCCTTTCCTGTTGCATATGCTACCAGAAGCTGGTCAGTTTTTCTTGACTTGGTCCTGTCCAGGTAGTAGCGTAATTGCCTATGTACATCCAAGGTATGCAACAGTCTTTCTCCCCTGTTCTGTGGGTTGGGGAAGAATGTAGGTAGGTGGATAGCCTGATTTAAAGACACTCTGGATACCACCTTAGGCATAAATGTGGGATTTGTTCTCATGGACACTCTATCTTGATGGAAGATCAGGAAGGGTTGCACTGCCATTAATGCCTGTAGTTCAGAGACCCTTCTTGCTGAGGTGATTGCCAGTAGGAAAGCAGTCTTCCAGGATAAGTATTGTAATTCTGCTGTTGCTGCTGGTTTGAAAGGGGGAAGTGTCAATTTTTCTAACACAAAGTTCAAGTCCCATGCTGGCAATGGTGGTTTCCTGGGAGGTTTTACATTTTTAATTCCTCTCAGAAACTGTCTGAGCAGAGGATGAGAGAAGACAGGAGGATCCAAGCTGTATTCTGCTGAAATAGCTGATGCATGTATCTTGATGGAAGAATAGGACAGGCCTGCATGGAAGAGCTCTGCCAAGTACTCCAGGATGTTGGCTATGTTTACTAGTGCTACATCTTCTCCTTTTGCAGTACTCCAAATGAGATATCTTTTCCATTTTGCTGCATAATTCTTTCTTGTTGAAGGTCTACGAGCCTCAAGGATTATGTCTTTAACCCTTTGGGATAAATCTGGGTTAATTGTCCTTATGTAATGTTCCAGGCAGTTAGCTGCAGAGTTTTCAGGTTTGGATGCAGGATGTTGTAGTTGTTCTGTGTTAACAGCAATGGAATCAGGGCAGTGTCCATATTTGTTCCCGAGACATGCTCCTCAGCAATGGGTACCAATGTTGTCTTGGCCAGTCTGGAGCTATCAGAATGATCCTTGGACGTTCCTCTTTGATCTTCAAAAGCACCTTGTGCATCAAAGGAAGTGGTGGGAATGCATAAGCTGTCAGGTTTTTCCAACTGAAAGATAGGAGTCCACCTTCCAAGCAAGTGGGTGGTACGTCCTTGTGCAGAATTTCTTTAGCTGGTGATTGAGTGGGGATGCAAATAAGTCTATTTGTGGTAATCCCCATTCTCTTGTGATGGCTTTGAAGATGTCCGGATGCAGCATCCATTCGTGGGCATCTGTGGTAGTTCTGCTTAAAATGTCTGCCAGAATGTTTTCTTTTCCCGGTACAAAAATTGCTTGTAACTGAATGTTGTAGCTCAGAGCCACATCCCATAGGTCCAGTGCCAGCCGGCATAGAGGATATGAGTGTGTGCCTCCCTGTTTGTTGATGTACCACATAACTGTGGTGTTGTCTGTCCTTATCAACTGACCTTCTTGGAGAAATGGTCTGAATGACTGGATTGCCAATTTTACTGCCAGCATTTCCTTTAGATTTATGTGCAGGCAGCTGGTCTTGAGTCCATAAGCCTTGTATGCACTTGTCCAGCATGTGTGCCCCCAACCGAGGTCTGAGGCATCTGTCGTGATGGTTTGGCTTGGTTGACTGTTGCAGAAGGGCAATCCTTTGTTTGATTGACAGGCCTGAGCCCACCATAGGAACTCTTGTTTCAGGCAAGGGATTATTGGAATTTTGGTTTCTAGGCTGTGCTTGTGTTGGGACCACAAATTCTTTAGGTACCACTGTAGCTTTCTCATATGTAGTCTGGCATGAGGGACCAGGATTATGCAGGATGCCATGAAGCCTAGGGCTTGCAGTACTTTTCTTGCAGTTAGATGGTTCTGCTTTGTTAATGCCAAGAAGTAGAGAGGTAGTTGCTCTTGCTTTTCTGCAGTTAGGAATGCCATTTGTTTTGATGTGTCCAGCTCTGCACCCAGAAAAGTTATTCTTTGGGATGGAGTCAGCCTTGACTTTTTTGTATTGACTGTATATCCCAGGGCTTGCAGTAGGTAAATGACTCTTTGTAAGTCTTCTGTTAGTTTGCTTTTGTTGTCCGCTTGAATCAGGCAGTCGTCCAGGTAGGGATAGATTTGGATCCCCTGAAGTCTGCAATGAGCAATTACTGATGCCAGGCATTTCGTGAACACTCTGGGCACAGTAGATAAGCCAAAGGGCAATGCTGAGAATTGATAATGCTCTGATCCTGCAAGAAATCTGAGGTATCTTCTGCAAATTGGTCGTATGGGGACGTGCAGGTATGCCTCCTTGAGATCTAGAGTTACCAGCCAAGACTCCTTGCCCAGCATGGGAAGAAGCTGCTGTAGGGTCAGCATTTTGAATTTTGGAACAATGAGGAATGTGTTTAAAGTGGACAGGTCGAGAATAGGCCTCCATTTGTTCTCTTTTCTTGGTACCAGGAAGAGTCTGGAGTAAAATCCCTTTCCTTGCTCCATAGATGGTACCTTTTCCACAGCTCTCATTCTTAATAATTGAGATATTTGCTATAGAGCTTCTGCCCTTTGAGTAGGTGGTAGGTTTGGCATTCCTCTCTTTCCTGGTAGAGTATGGAAATGGAACCTGTAACCTTGGTCTATAGTTTTCAAAATCCATTTTTCCCTTGTGATGCAATGCCAGTTCTTTGAGAATAAGGTTAGCTTTCCGCCTAAGGGTGCTTCCAGTTGTTCCCTGGTAGGCGGTGCCACATCCAAGTCACTGTGATTGTGGTGTTGTAGTGGTGGTGGCTGCGTCCGTGCCTCGCTGGTTGTTACCTTGCCACTGGCGTCCCCTGTAGGCACCCCTGGATTGGTTTCTGCCTCTTGAACGCCTATTCCTGCCTCTCTGTGTCTTAGAGGAGTCTGGAAAGGACCAATTTTTGGAGGGCCAGTTCCTGCTAAGCCTTGGAGGTTGAACCTGTAAGAAATCTTTCACTGTTTGTATAGATTTCGCCTTCTCTTCCATCTTCTTTAGTACCTGCTGTGCAGGGGAACCAAATAAATTGACCTTGTCCATGGGTGCATCCAAAAGCTTAGATTTGACATGGTCTGGTAATGCCTGCTCTTTCAACCATGCATGTCTCCGGATAACTGTGCCAGTCATGGCTGATCTAAAAGAAGCCTCCAGTGCATCATAGCCACATTTTAAAGAATGGTTACTAACCTGCTGTATGTTATGTACCATTTCCTGAACATATTTTTTATCTAGAGATTCTTCAGAGGACAGCTTTTTAGTTAACTGGTCAAGCATAAACTCTTGATATTGAATCATATGGAATTGGCAGTTCAAAGCTCTAGCTGACAAAGTAGCAGAAGTGGAAACTTTTTTACCCCATCTCTCTAAGGATCTGGATTCCCTTTCAGAGGGGAGGGGTTTTTTAGCAGATGTAGTTGCTACAGCCTTAGGACCCTGGGAGATGGTCTCTGGATCTGCAAAAGGAGCCTTGTATAAATGGTGATGAGTGTCCGGGACCCTGTAGAACCTATCGGGCTTAGCAGGGGCCGGAGGTAATGAATCAGGAGCAGTGCAAGCATCATTAAATGCATCATCTACAACAGAAAGAACTGGAGGTATAGCTAAAGGCCTATGCTGTGGCAAATGTAGAAAGGTTCTAAGCCTTTTTCTGGAGTCTGAGAAATCTTGACCATGCCACTGAAATTGTTCCCTCATAGCATGTAAGGTTTCCCCAAAGGAAAATTCCTCAGGTGGAGAGGCTGAAGGAATGGACTCTTCAGCATCAGAGTCTTCGTAAGGGGAATAAGGAGCCTCAGGAGGGTCTGTATGTTCTGAGTCATCAGAGGAGTCATCTGTGGATACTGGTTCAGGGGGCTCTGCTCTAGGCCTCTTCTCTGGAGGTGGATGAGAGGCCCTGTCTGGATGAGGCTGGGAGCCACGAATTAAAGAAATGAGGTCCTCAGCCAAAGAAAGCATATGGGAACTAGTGCTGGGCCTGTGAGAGGGGGGTTTAACAGGCACCGTTTTTGAAGCTTTAGCTGCTTTAGCCCTGGCAAAGGCCTTAATAGACATGGCTGCAGGAGGCCTAGCAGCTCCACGTGCAGGGGTTGAAATATACAAGGGAATAGTGTCTGATAATTCCTGAGAAACCGCAACAGAAGGTTGGATTTCAGAAGCCGATTCCACCAGGCTAGAAGAGGCCTCGGTAGAAGGCATGGTTTTGGCCGGGGGAAGAACCGCTTGCTCGGTTTCAGCCAAAACCGAGACACTCGTGGTTGGCTTAACCGCGGTTTCAGCCGAAACCGCGGACCGCGAGTGTCTGTCCTTTTCCCTGCGTTTTTTGGTAATTTGTGAAGTCGGAGGGTCCGACGGCATGATATAAGCAAATTCAGAGCCGAAAAACTGTTCTGCAAATTCTGACCGACGTCTAAGCGTCCGTCGGTTAAAAGAAGCACAGGCTAGACAAGCTGCTACGTCGTGGTCTGGGCCTAAACAAGGTAAGCAGTAAGAGTGGAAATCTTTATGAGCTATTTGTTTCCCACAAGTTAAACAGTTATTAACTTTTTCTGACATCGGCTGAGGCAAGAAAGAGTCCCCAACGGGGTACTTAGCTTTTTAGAAGCCTTCGAAGTAGTATTCGGTATGAAATCTCTGGTTCTGACCGACCGGCACTTGCGAACAGCTTCTGCTTCGGGCGCCACGCGGCAAGAAAGACGGAGGAAGATGGCGTCGGCTGATGCCTTTATACCCGAAAAACTGCAGCTATGACGTTGGGTGAAGTGCGACACCAGCCGAAGCCAGACCCAGACTTTGGAATCCGGCCGACCGAAGGGCTGCCTGACGACAGGACTACCCGTTTGTAAGGACTGCAGATGCATCCTTGAAGGACATCAGGCGGTCCTAATTTAAAGGAGTATCCAACAATTTTGCTTTAACATGATCAGGCAAAGATTGCTCCTTAAGCCAAGCATGCCTTCTAAGCACAGACCCAGTAACAGCTGCCCTGCAGGAGGCCTCTAAAGAATCAAAACCACATTGCAAAGTATATTTCCCAACTTGTTCAGCAGAATGCAATAACTCTGTATTCTTTATTTTCCACACAGTCAGGAATCAACATCATTTTCTGTTTAAGCAGTCCAATAATATGCTGTTGATATTTTAACATATGAAATTGGCAGTTTAAAGCCCTGATTGCCAAGGTTGCAGAGGTATAAACCTTCTTACCCCATCTATCCAGCGCCCTGGAGTCTCTATCAGAAGGGGTAGGATTTTTAGCAGTAAAAGCCTTAATGCCCTTGGGCCCCTGAGAAATGGTTTCTGGATCTGCAACAGGATTTTTGAAAAGGAACTTGTGGGACTCAGGAACCCTGTAGCATCTGTCAGGTTTACTAGGAGCTGGAGGCAGGGAATCAGGGGCCATACTGGATTCCGAAAACACATCATCAATGTCTAGACAGGAGGTATAGCCAAAGGCCTATGCTGAGGTAGAAGGAGGAAATCCCCAAGCCTCTTTTTGAATCAGAAAATTCCTGACTTTCCCAGTGGAAATGCGCCCTTAAGGTATGCAAAGTTTCCCCAAAAGAAAAATCCTCAGGAGAAGCAGAGGGAATGGAATCCTCTGCATCAGAATCCTCATAAGTAGGTATGGACAAATCCAGGTCATTAGAAGAATCAGAAGAAAGAGAATCCTGATCAGAAGATTCATAATCAAGCTCAGCCCTAGGCCTCTTGGGGGGGGGGGATTGACTACCCCTGATTAGAGTAATTAGATCTTCGGCCATTTTGATAATTTGTTTTTTAGGCATAGGGGCCTGAACATGTGGCCTGGGCATCAGTTTTTTAGACATAGATCGAGATTTAGGCCTTAGTAATGAAGGTGGAGTCAATTTAATATGCAAGTCTGTAGGCCTGAATACACCCTCAGAAGCCAGTGCCTGCACAGTGGCTCTGGACCCATCCAAAGTAGAGACATGCACGGGTTCCATAGGTGAAGCATCTCGCGGCATACCGGACTCCAAATGGGTCTCATTAGAGGCCTGCGAATCAGAAGTAGCAGGTTATCAGGGGCTGCGAAAGCACCTCACTGAGTATCGGCGAACTGGCGACTGGCTTAGGAGAAGCGTCATCAGCAGTTTTGGACCTCTGCGGCCTGTCTCTGTCTTTATCTTTGCATTTTTTTGGAATCCCGGCAGTCAGGTGGCTAACCAACGACATTTCTGGACAATTAAACAGAGAACTGAAATATTTAGAGGCAAAAATGTACCAATGACAGATAGTTTTGTGCTTTATTTAATCAGCGCACTGACAGCAAGGTACATCATGGTCAGGGCCTAGGCAAGGAATACAGTATGAAAGAAAATCTTTGAGAGGTATTTGCTTTCCACAAGTAATGCAATTATTAACTTTTACTGACATCAGTAAGGAGCAAAAAAAAGTTTCCTCAACAGGGTACTTAGCTTTAAGTTGAAGACTTCAGTTCTGAAACTCGAATACGAAAATTTCAGGAGTCGGCCGACCAGCACTTGCGAACTGCTTCTGCTTCAGGCACTGCCCGGCAAGAAAGAATGATGTAATGGCATCAGATGCATGTTTTATACCCCCGACGACCTGACATCATGGAAGAAGGGACAGCAACCGACTTAGGACCCAAGACTTTGTTAATCAGACCAACTGAGGGCAACCAGCCAGCAGATTACTCAAATGTAATGACTGCAACAGTGAAACACGAAGAACATCGGTAATAACCAGAATGAGAGGAGGCCATTTGGACTGCAGGCTACAGATTGGCTTCCCTATCTAGGACAGATATCAGAGTATAGGCAAACAAAGGAATAGGGGATCTCAAGTGAAACAGCAGCACTGGTACAGTCTTCATTAGACTCTAGAAGAGAAGCTACTATTAAAAAGGGATAATTAGTAGGGCATATAGACATTGCATAATAACTAGTAGGGCATATAGACATTGCATAACAACTTTAGAAATCAATCAGATGAGGTTGGAAAGGATCGAGAAAAGACAATAAGCAATTCACAAAGAAACAAAGGAAGGATATATGTATGACTCCTAAGTATGCAACAAAGTCTAGATTTAGAAGTTTTGGTTGGAGATGTTTGCATAGGTATTTTTATACCCCAAGCAGACTCCAAAGAATTTTTCCTCAGGTAGACTGAAAATGTTGGAGGCCTGACGGGAAAGAAAGGGGTAATTGGGTACTCCTCTTTGATAGTACTCACTCTATCCATGACATTTCTTCTACATTTTCTGACAACCATGGACGGAAAATTTCCTATGGTTTCTCCTGCTAGTCCTGTTGATATGGGCATCCTGAGACAGTGTAACAACTGTCTCATGTACATGGACACCCCTCTACTACCACCATCTAGGAGCAAACTATACGAGAGATGCAATTACATTAAGAACCTAGAATCCTTGCTGTTTCAATCACAAGCCAGTACACATCTGGCACTGAGGATGTTAGTCTGCTCACACACTACAAACACCACATCTCTACCACCACCCACACCTGTACAACACTCCTACATATGCAGAGATTCTCAACAAAACATAACTAAATAAGAGAGACCTCTGAAGCAAAAGCACACATGCACATCACAACCCACAGCACCAAACACTGTACACACGCCTGTATCTCAGTGTCTAAGGCCCAGCCACAAATCCAATATACTAGTCATAGGAGACTATCATGAGACACACAGATGTGCCCCTCAACCAGGCTAGACAAGGAGAAAGTCACAGTAAGTTGCTTGTCAGGTGCTAAAATCCACATCACCCACACACACACACATTCAAATCTCTTAACAGGTACTTTTATGACTCTATCATAGTTCTTGTTGGTGTGAATGACTTGCGAAGCACCTCTTTGGACAATATGAAATGTGTGTCCCAGGCAGGTATGTCCCTAGCCTTAATAAGCATCCTACCACCACCTAAAATGATGCCTCAATACATACAGAAAATGATTGACTAACAATTGGCTTAGTTTCTGGTGTTATTCCACAGGGATCCAGTACCTGACAGCCTGGGAGGACATGACTGATAGACCATGATGCTTTGCCAGAGATATCTGTCTTCCCTAGGCTTCAGGGTTTTTGGCAAAGGTTCTTGCCTCCCCCATAGTGCCTTTTTAAGCAAAGTCATGAGCACAAAATTACCAACGTGAAAAAATTCTTCTAAACAAAATTTAAAGTTCATGCTGCTAAACTCTAGGAGTCTTAGCATGAAACTGCACTCATTTCAAGCATTCCTCACCCTGGAGTATGCTGACATTTGTGCAGTCCCTGAAACCTGGTTCAAAGCTGCAGAGAGCACTCCAGCCTTACCAGGTTACTCATTCTACCATCCTTTCACACCACAAACGGAGGTCTACAAAGCGATGGGAGGGGAGTTTCAATACTCAGACATACACACCCCACAGGCTGGTCAAACAGTATGACACACAGGAGACACTCCAAGTCTCTTCGGTCAAGTCTCAACTGCTGACAAAACAACTATTAAAATCATAGCTAGCTACAACCCCCCAATCATGACTCAGGACGTCCTTTCCACCTATCTTGACTTGCTTGAAGCCATCAAGATTCAACCCTCTACCCTGATCCTGGGTGACTACCCAACCATAGAGTGGAAGACCTATTTTTGCCCAAACTAGAATGCCCAGAGATTCCTCAACTTTGCCAAAGCCAATCCATTGGATCAGTTGGTTGACACCCCCAGAAGAGGTGAAAATACTCTGGACTTGGTACTAATTAACATGAGTAGCCACTGTAGCACCCCCTACAGTGTCATCCTCCTTGGTAAGATCAGACCATAAAGCACTCGCTTTAAAAGTCACCAACTCCCCTGACCATCCTGTCAGTCAAACAAAATAACTTTTCCAAAGCTAACAATCTCTGGAGAGGAGGTATAAGTAGCTTCCCAACCACCATCCCCTCAGTTGGAACTAGCAATAATGTCAAAGCCTACACCAAAAAACTATAAAACTATATGAGCACCTGCACAGCTGCATGGACTCGGCAATAACTGACAGGACCAAATCATCTTCAAGGAAGAGTAAACCTGTCTGGTGGACAGCAGCAATAAACAAATTCTACAATAAAAGAAAAAAATTGCTGCCCAGGACCAAGAAGTACCAGTTGCCAAGTTAAAAACAGTCTCTTCTTTGACTGAACCATCAAATAAGGTCACTGATGAAATCCTGCAAAGCTAACCTAGAATCCAAATTGGCCAAAACCACTAAGGACAATCACAAAGCCTTCTTCACGTGTCCGCAATCTCAAAGGTAACATCCAAACACAGCCTCTGTGGGACCCGTTATACCTGGCTGTTTCCTACATGAACCAAAGCATAAGCTCTCAGCACCATTAGGCACCCTATTCAACCAAAGCCTGAGCACTGGCTACATCCCAGTTGAATGAAGGACAGCCAATGTAATCCCTCTAAACAAAGGTGGAGCATCCACTGACCCAGGCAATTACAGGCCCATCAGCCCAACTAGTCTGACTGCATGGCCATGGAACGCATTATGGGCCTTATAAACAAGGACAATGGCAACCTCCAAATGCTTGACTCCAAACAATTTGGTTTTGTCAAAGGGAGATTGTGCCCGTTAGACTTGGTCGACTTCTTTGAAACAGTCATCAAAGCCATGGACGAGGAGAAGATGATGCAAACCACCTACCTTGGCCTAGCCAAAGCCTTCAACACTACTCCCCACTCAGGCATAATACACTCTCCCAGCTAGGAATCAACCAGTATGTTACCCCATGGGTAGCTAACTGGCTCACTGATAGAACTGGGAGGTTGGACAAAATGGTGAAGAAAAACATAAGGGTGGTGGTCAGGAGTTTGACAACACACTTATGGAATTATCTGCTTATTCTGACACTAGCCAAGGGTTTTTTCCAACATTGCCATTGGAAACAATTTAAATGTTGTAGAACAGGTTTTTAATGGGCCTGGGTTGGCAACTGGTGATGAAACAAGTGGTTATTATATGGCATTAACTAAAAGCACAGACAATCAGGGTGACAAAATGTTAAATATACTGGTGGACTGTTTGGATAAACAACTTGAATTCAACATGGTGGGCCCCGAGATAGTGATTAATACCAAAGGGGATTTTAAAATTTACAACTATTCAAAAATGGAAATTAAAGCGGAGCACGTGGATTTTTTAGCAAAAGGATTCACATTTGTCCCCTGTAGAAAATGGAATCTGGTGGAGTCCCTTATTGATTTAAAGAAATACACAAAAAAATTAAACTTAAAAATTTGGTTTGGGCATGACACAAATATGGGGGGACAATTAAAAGGAAAATGTAAAAAGCCTAGCACTTTTAATCCGCCTTTAAATAAAATGGTGGAATTGTTTGAAAAAAGTTGTGAAAAAGAAATAAGGAAAAGGTATAGGTACAACACAAAGGCTGATTATTCGAATTTAACAGAGGAAGAAAAGCAACTCATGCTTCATTTAGTCAAAGACCCTACCATTAGATTTATGAAGCCTGACAAGGGCAGTGGGGTGGTGGTCATGGAGAGAGGTGATTATTTGGACAGCATGAGTAATATATTAATGAAGGATTCATACCATGAAAGTTCTATTAACGAAATTATGGTGACATACAGAAAGATCAATTTGGCTTTGGATGACATGGTCTTCCAGGGCCAGATCGATGTGGATGAGTACCATTACCTCAAAAACAAGTATCCTAGGGTGCCAAATATATTTGGCATACCTAAGATACACAAAGGCTTGGCTAATGTGAAATTTCGGCCCATAGTGGACAGTAAAAGAAGTAAAACTCATTTTATTTCCAAGTATTTGGATGGCTTGATGCAAAAAGCTTTGCCTTTCTTTGAATACGTTAGTAAGGACTCCTGGTATTTTATTAATAAGTTAAATGGTTTTGATCTAACAAATGAGGTTTTCTTGGTTACTATTGATGTAGTAAACCTGTTTTCAGTTATTCCCTAACATATAGGGACTATTTGGTTGGAACAACAGCTTCATAAAACCAAAATGTTTGATCAAGATGAGATCAACAAAATAATTGTTTTAATGGATTTAGTGTTGAAAAACAATTACCTATGGTTTGAAGGAATGTATTGTAAGCAAGTTAAAGGAGTAGCAATGGGGGCCGCTTGTGCCCCCATTTTTGCCAATTTGATAATGTCATACTGGGAACAGGAGTACTTATTCAATAGCCAGTACAAGGACCAAATCACACACTACACCAGATTCCTGGACAATTTATTCCTGATTTGGAAAGGGACCGAGGATAGTCTTAATGAATTTTTAGTATATATTAATAGAACTGTAGAGTTTTTCAAATTCACCTTTGAATACGTTGTACACATTATTTATTTAGATATTGATTTAACCAATGATTATTCCCGGAAAACATTCTTAACTAAAATACATAGGAAAAAAACATTTTCTAATTCGTATTTAGATTATGGGAGTTGCCTCCCTGATTATCAGAAAAAAGGAGTGGTAAAAGGCCAATTGATAATTGCAGCTAGGATGGTTAGTTCAGAAGCTGATTTTTTGATTGAGTTGGATTTTATTTGTAAAATGTTCAAGCAAAGGGGATATCCTGGCTAGCTTTTGGAAAATTTAACTAGAGATGTTATTTTTAAGCGCAGGCATGGGGAATACAAACCAATTTTGAGCTTTGGATTTGTTAGAAATAATAGTGTTAGGAATTTAAAGGAGGATTTTAACTTGTCTTTAGTGCTAACATATAATGGGATGGCCAACTCCATCACTGAGGTGTTAAATGACCACTGGGATATCTTGAAGTGTGATGCAGGTATAGGTTCTAAGGTTGGAAAACACCCCAAGTACGTTTTTCCCCAAGTACGTTTTTAGAAGAGATAAATGTATTAAGAACATTCTTGAGGGGGTGAGATCTACACACAAGACAAATAGAAGAGTGGGTAATTTTAAATGTAATGCTTGTTCTTTTTGTCCACACATTTGAAACTGGGGATTATGTGAAAATTAATGGGCATATGTTGCATATTGGGGGCCACTACAATTGTAATAGTAAAAGAGTGATTTATATGGCTAAATGTCAGAAATGTCCCATTTTCTATACAGGTAAAACTAGTAGGAAATTGAAAATTAGAATGGGAGAACATTTAGGTAACATTAAGCATGGTAGGGTAATCAGTGCACTATATAGGCACATAAGCGAACATACCACACATTGTTTCAAATTTTTGGTCTTGCAACACCTCAATGAGGATGAAAAAGGGGGTATTTTGGATGTGCACTTGGATGTAATGGAATTAAAATGGCAATTGTTTATGGATGCCTCTAGATTTCCAGGCATCAGTGAAACCATTAGTATTGCTAGCATAGGATAGTTTATTTGAGAACTTAGGTTTTTAAAAAAAAATGTTTAAAAATTTGTTTTTGGTTTGTTAATTTATGTAAACACATTTTTAACATAAAACAAACATTTTGTTTAAATTTTGTTTGTAAGATTTTTTTAAAACAATGTGGTGAACTATGTTAACATTGGAAGTTTGATATTGCTTTAAGGATTTTAATTGTTGCTTACTTGAATAATTTATGGGTATATTTAACTTGGTTGGGTAATGTTGTGATTTTTGTTCTGAGGAAGTCTTTGTAGTGGAGAGGAAAGCGCTTAACTGTTTGTGAATAAAGTTGGTGTCCTTTGGAGTGCTCACGTTCTTCTGGTTATTCTGTGGTTTGCTGAGTTCTAGTTTCACTGATAGAACCCACTCAGTCAAAATAGAGGAAGCCACCTCTAGTAGTAGACCCACAATGAGCGGCGTAACCCAGGGATCGGTCTTGGGGCCTCTACTGTTTGGGACATAATTTCTGAGGTGCAAGCCAAAACCAGTGGTCTGTGGCTGAGGTTTGCAGATGACTGCAAGCTGGGTGCCTTAAATTTCTCTAGTGATGTGAACATCCTCCAAGAGAACCTTACCCAAACTAATGACTGGTGCCAGAAGCATGGCCTCATACTGAATGCCAAGAAACACATCATTATCCCCTTTGGGTAAAATGGTGTCCCCACTAATTATCACATTAATAATGTACTAAGCACACAATCAGTTGTGAAGGACTTGAGTGCCCAGGTTGATAGCAACCTGACATTTGACCACCACGTTGTCTCTGTTGTATGGAAGGGCTTTCTACATGGCACACTTCATAAATAAGGGTATTTCATTCAGGTACAAGGAGGGCATAACATCCCTGTACTCCTCCCCTATCAGACCCACTATCAAATACAATGCCCCCTTCGGCATGTACCTTGCTAAGCATGTGCAGTAGCTGGAGAGACCAAGAGGTTCCTGACCAAGACCTATCCTATACAGATAGGCTAAAAGCCCAGTCTCTCTATTCAGTCTTGTACAGAATGCTCAGAGGTGATCTGTGTCTGGAATAGAAGACCATCTCAGACCCAGCCTTGATGGATTTGCTGTGTATCTACAATTCAAACTCCAATCGTGCAACCCTCATGCAAGGCCTCAACCTGGTCTGTGACAATAAAAGAACTTATTGGCAGGACAGATTTGTGTTCCAAAGACTTCCTTCTCTATGTCAAGCAGAGTACCTCACTAGCCCTCTTTATGAAGAACCTGGACAACTGGACAGGAAACAGAAAATACACCCTTGGGATCCTTCCCGTCTCCCTGCTGGACAGGGAAAACAGGTACTGACTTTGTGGAAACATGGGCAAAATTCTTGGCAAAGCTTATAAGGCCCTCTAGGCCAATAGTCTAGTATTGTCCTATGAACATATTTTTTGAAAGTGTAATTACCTGGCAGACTTTAAAATTCCCTGCAGACTATATTGTCAGAAATAGTCCGTGAACAAACTGGTATAACTAAGGAAATTATTTTTTTTTGAGCTGTGGTACAGCATCAGAATTGCCTAGAAATAGTATGGCTTTTCTGAGTTTAATTCTGGCAATTGTCAAAAAAGCAATTACTAGAAAATGCAAATCAATGTCTAAACAGCAACGGAGATAAAAACTGGAAGAGGGAACTTTAGAAAATGGTACGAGCAAATTACATAGATTCAAATGTGAACTATGGGAACAATACATGCAGAACAATGTATTGGAGGAGTGTGGTTTAAGGGAAGGCAGGAATTAAATGAGCTATATAATCTTTGATTGACAATGCCTGTACAGATTACATGGGATGTATAATGTTTGCGACTGAAAATATGTCAATATAGTTTGCTTTCATTTATACAAATGTATGATCGTCTGTCATAAGTGATAATTCAATAAAGATGTTTCTTGTTTTAAAAAAAAATGTTTCTGGGACTTTGAACCACTGCAGGGCTCCCTAAACCAGCTTTCTTGGGACCTTGTCATACGCGTTTGCCAAGTCTAGGAATGCCCAGTTGGACTTTCCTCATCTTTAGCTTCTTCTCAAATGTCTGTCGCACTGAAACATCAGGTCAGTTGTGCTGCATCCCAATATGAATCCAAACTGTTCATCTTGCTTGCTACTTCTCTGAAGCATATTTTTGTACCTTACTTTGGAGATATTTTATTGCAACTGTGAGCCTTTGGGTTTATATTCTGGCGGTCAACTGTTTTCATTATCTGTGCTGATTCTGACTGCACAGTGGAATAAAATATTCAGCTTCTAAAGCCATGGAGACTTTGCTTTTACTGGTTTTCTGCTTGGTGATTTTTTGGGCTTCTCTGTCTATTTGTTTAATTACCCTCTCTATAACTTTCATGTGGTATGACAGGAGTTTGATACCTCTGAACTGTCCACAGTTGTTGATATCTCCTTTGTTCTTACACACTGGCACTAGCATACTTATTTTCCAATCATCTGGGATAATTGTTCTCTCCATACAATAGTATCCCCCTGAGGAGCCATTTCTCCCCTATCTTGCCCGACATCTCAATTATATCGGCTGTGACTTCATCTGCACCCGATTTCTTCCCCAACTTCATTTCCTTACTGCTGTTTTTACTTTTAGGGTGGGTTCCTCCCCTTTCATTGGAGGCTGGTCTCAGGAAGTACAGCTTGTGCGGAATTTTCTTCCAACTCATTACATTTGAGTTGATGCCTCTAGGCATCATATATTGCTTGTTCATATTTACATCAATAATTCCAAAACCATGCTATGTACATTTTAAAATATTTCATCTTAAAGCTTATACAATGGTAAACTCAACTACATTAATATTTGACCTCTGTCTACTGCAAGTAAATAAATATTAACTGTTGTTTTTATAATATTAATTTATACAGATATAATTTTCACATTTTTCTAAATCTCAACCTAGTAACAGAACTTCTTAGCCTCATACAAATGCTCTCAGCTAGATAAATAAAATGCTGACAGTGTGTGTAACTGGAGTGGCTGCTGAGCTACTGTAAGTGGTTTAAAAAATATTACAAATTTAATAGTTACTGTGACTTATAAAAATTGGTTTAAGACCTACAACCTAAACAATACTACCACTATAAAAAAGTTTGCCATTTATACTTAGTTCACAACCACTATGGTTCCAGAGATATGAACATTTGAAATTTGAGGACATTTGATTCTGTCAAAAGGCTTAGGCTCAGCCCATTGGAAGTTACAGTGCAAACTTCCTGAGCTCCATTGGAATAGAGGAGTTAAAAAAAAAAATACTGGAAGTACTCCTTTCATCTGCCTTTGATGTCCTGTGGATTGCTGAACAGATTGTTGCTAGCATCTCTTATGAAGGGTGATTGACTATCTTATGTTTATCTCATGCCTCTCAAGTGCACCTCGTTACAAGGAGCGTACCTCATTTGGGGTCTTAAGCTCATGTTCCACGAAGTTCCACATTGAAAGAGTCTGTAACAAATTCAGTATTGGGAACTTTAAGTGAAATCCATGGTAAATAGAAATAAATCATATTAATTCATTAAAAGAGCTTCTTTATAAGAAAATCAGCATATTTTAACCATCCTATGACCTTCCTAGCTGAAGGTGTTAGCAAGCCATTAGTACGTGTTCCACATTTTGCCCATTTGTTCCACATCATGAGGGCTAGTGTTCCTCATTTTGGAGCTGGAAGGTTGAGAGATATGCTTTGTCTTGCAACCTGAAAGTGTTTTTGCACCATCTACATTGTCACTTTCCAGAAGATGGTAAGAGTGGCTCTGCTGCCTTCCTCTTTGGTGTTGCAACTCCTCTCTTAGCCTCTTTGTTAGCCAACAAATATTCCTTCTTAGCCTGGTCCATATTTTCTATTACCTGCTTTTCCTGCAAGCAGGAAGGCAGAAATTTAAGGTGCTATGTAATGCTTGATTGACAATGACTGTACAGAAGATTATATGTGATGTATAAGATTTTCAAATGAAAATACGTCAATACTGTTTGATTTCATTTATATCAATTTATGACCGTGATTAGCAATAATTCCATAAAAATGTTTCTTGTTTGGGGGGGGGGGGGTGTACAGTTGTGTACCTACCATAAACGTAGATGTTCAAGTGTATTCACTGTTGCAGTCATTACACTTGGGTTATCCTGCTGGCAGGCTACCCACAGCTGGCCTGAATTCCTAAGTCCTTGTCTGGAGTTGGTTGCTGTCACCTCTTCCCTGATGTCAGTGCGCCAGTGGTATAAAACATGCAGCAGATGCCATTTTTTTCAGTTTTTCTTGCCCCAGATGTTAGGTGCCCCCAAAAGGGTAGGCATGCAGTAACAAACATTACCTTCAACTACAAGCAAATACACCGCATAGGTTGTATAGAATAGAGAAGTACAGAAAAGTCCCAGCAATGAAAGGGGGATGGTGGGAGGGGAACCTAGACCAACAGGGAATACACTCTAACATCTTTGTTATCTAATGTAATCTACATTTATGGTAGGTACACAACTGTACTATGTTCATCATGTTTCACTGTTGCAGTCATTACACTTGGGTTGAATCCCAAAGCTGAGGTTGGGTGGCTGGGCCTAAATAGAATTAGGAGTGGCTATGAGGCCCTGCAGAACTGCAGTGGCAAAGCCTGCTCTGGATTTAGAATAAAGAGGTAAGTGGTAGTGCTTTGTAAAAGTGTGCACTGAAGTCCCAGTTGCAGCCTCCAAATTATCCTTGGTTGGTATTCCTCTGAGGAAGGCTGCTGAAATGGCTGCTGCTTTGGTTGAATGTAGCCTAATGCCCATAGGCACTGATTTACCAAGTTGTGAATAGCAGAAACAAATGCAGTGGCCTATCCATTTTGAAATAGTCTGCTTTGAAATGGCCTTTCCTTGTTATCCTGCAGCATATGCCACTAAAAGTTGCACAGTCTTTCTGAAAGCTTTAGTTTTGTCCAAGTAGAATCATAACTGTCTGTGTATGTCCATAAAATACAGATGTGTCTCCCCTTTATTCTGTGGGTTTGGATAAAAGGTAGGCAAATGAATGGTTTAGTTAAGAGCCACACTGGATACTACCTTAGGCATAAATGTTGGGTTTGTCCTTAGAGAAACCCTGTCCGGATGGAAAATAATAAAAGGTTCCACAGCCATTAATGCCTGTAACTCTGAGACTCTTTCTTGCTGAAGTTATTGCTAGGAGCAGAGCTGTTTTCCATGATAAGAATTTTATCTCAGCTGTATTGGCTGGCTCAAAAGGAGGCAGTGTGAGCTTTTTCAAGACAAAATTGAGGTCCCATGCAGGTATTTGGGCTCTCCTTGGAGGTCTTATGTTTTTGGCCCCTCTGAGGTACTGCTTTAGTAGTTGTGAAAAAATAGGTGGATCCGTATTGTAATGAGCTGAAATGGCAGAGGCATGGCTCTTAATTGATGAGAAGGATAGGCCTTTGTCCAGCATCTCAGGTATTGTAAAATCTGAGGAATATTTGGTACAAGCGTGTCAATTCCTTGTGCCTGGCTCCAAGCACAGAATCTCGTCCATTTTTCTGCATAAGATTTTCTGGTGCTGGGCCTCCTGGCCTCCAAAATAACATCCATAGCTGCTTTAGAGAGAGGCGTGTTCTGAATGGTTATATTATCCGCCATGCCACCAGATTTAGGGTTCCGAGTTGGCTGTGCAGGATCTGATTGTTTTGTTGGGTCAGTAAATGAGGAATTTGAGGTAATGTCCAGGCTGGGCCTTGAGACAAGCTCTTTAGGATTGGGTACCAGTGCTGGCGTGGCCAGTCCGGGGCAATCAGTATCATTTTTGGCTTTTCTTGTCTGACATTTAGGAGTACCTTGGGGAGGAGAGGTAGTGGAGGAAAGCCATATACTGTAAGGGTTTTCCAGCTGAATAACAGAGCATCCACTTTCCATGCTTGTTTGTGATAAGTCCTTGTGCAGAATCTCTGTAGTTGGCAATTTTGAGGGGAGGCAAATAGATCTATGTCTGGGCATCCCCATTTCCTTGTTATCATGCTGAAGACTTGTGGATCTAGCTTCCATTCGTGAGGGACCATGAGGTTTCGGATTAGTTCATCTGCCAGAGTATTCGTCTTTCCTGGCAGGAATTGTGCTTGCAGATGTACTTGATAAGTCAATGCTGTGTTCCACAAAATCATGGCTTGTCTGCAGAGGGGATAAGAATGTGTGCCTCCCTGCTTGTTTATGTACCACATGACTGTCGTATTGTCTGTCTTTATCAGCAGCTGTCCTGGATGAAGTAGATCCTTGAAGGCTGTCAGGGCATTTTGTACAGATAGCATCTCTTTTTGATTGATATGAAGATGCATTTGGTTTGCTGGTCATGTGCCCTGAATACATTTTCCTTCCATGTGGGCCCCACCATGCATAATCTGATGCATCTGTTGTTACTGTCTGCCTGGCTGTGGGTAGAGTGAATGGCTGCCCCTTGTTGTGGTGACAGGCCTGTGCCCACCATCAAAACTCCTGTTGCAGGCAGGGAATGAGGGTAATTAATGTTTCCAGACTGTGGCAATGTTGAGTCCAAACACTTTTTAGATACCATTGTAGCCTCCTCATATGCAATCTTGCATATGGAATTAGCAGAATTGCAGGATGCCATGAAGCCCAAAGCCTGCAGAATTTTTCTTGCTGATAACTGGGTCTGTGTTGCCATCTTTTTGAAGTAAGAAGTCGGTTGCCTTTGTTTGTCTGGCATGAGATAAGCCATTTGGGCAGTTGTATTTAAGCTTGCACCCAGGAATGTTCTCTTGAGAGGGTACTAGTTTTGATTTCTTTTTGTTTACTGTGTACCCTAGGCAAATTACTAATCTTTTTAAAAATGCTAGATGCCTCAGTAGGATGTCTTTGTTCTCTGCTTGAAAAAGGCAGTCATACAAGTAGGGATATATCTGAATTCCTCTTTGTCTGCAAAATGCAATTACTGGTGCCAGGCATTTTGTGAAGACCCTGGGCACAGTAGATAAGCCAAAGGGCAGTGCAGAGAATTGGTAGTGCATTGAGCCAGCTATGAATCTGAGGCATCTTCTGCAAGATTGTCTGATTAGGACATGCAGGTATGCCTCTTTGAGGTCCAAAGTTACAAGCCAGGCCTTCTTGCCCAGCATGGACAGAAGCTGCTGCAGAGTCAACATTTTGAATTTTGGAACGTCCAGAAAAGTGTTTAGAATAGACAGGTCCAGTATTGGTCTCCAGGCTTTGCCCTTTCTGGGTACTAAGAAAAATCTTGAATAAAATCCTTGTCCCTGCTCTTGCTGTGGTACTCGCTGAATGGCCCTAATGTCCATGAGAGATGAAACTTGCTTTTGTGCCTCTGCCCATTGATTGTGTGGCAGGTCGGGCATACCTTTTGCCTTTGGAAGGGTGCGAAAGTGGAACCTGTAGCCCTGAGAGACTATACGTCCTGGGTGATCATGTGCCAATTTTGTGAAAAAAAGTGCTAGCTTTCCCCTTAAGGGTGCTGCCAAAAGATAAGTGCTTGGCATTGGGACCGTTACCTATATGGCTGTGATTTGTCTTCTCTGCATTTGGAGGTAGAAGCACCCCATTGTTTGGGCCTGTATGAGCCTCGGGGCTGGGATCTGCCTCTAGGGCATCGTATCTGCCTCTTTGTGGCCTGTCAGACACTGGAAAGGACCAATTCTTAGAAGGCCAGTTCCTGCTAAATCTGGGTGGCTATACCTGTAAGACATCCTTTATTGTCTGCATAGACTTCACTTTATCCTCCATCTTCTTCAACACCTCTTCTGCCTTAACACCAAACAAAGTATCATGCTGTAATGGAGCATCCAATAAATTTGCTTTAACATGATCAGGCAGATTCTGTTCCTTTAACCAAGCGTGTCTTCTAATGACAGAACCTGTAACAGCAGCCCTGCAAGAGGCCTCAAGTGAATCAAAACCACATTGCAAAGTATGCTTTCCCACTTGTTCTGCTGCATGCAATAAATCCTGCATTTCCTTGTTTTCAGAACATTCAGAATGTCAACATTTTGTTTTAACAGTGACATTAAGTATTGCTGATATTTAAGCATATGAAACTGACAATTTAAAGCCCTTACAGCCAGGGTAGCAGAAGTGTAAACTTTTTCCTCCCATCTGTCCAGTGCCCTAGAATCCCTATCAGAGGGGACAGGTTTTTTTGCCGTGGAAGCCTTGACCCCTTTGGGACCCTGAGAAATAGTTTCTGGGTCAGCAGCAGGGTTTTTATATAGAAATTTATGAGAATCTGGAACCCTGTAGTATCTGTCTGGCTTAACAGGTGCCGGGGGTAAAGAGTCAGGAGACAGGCCCGGTCTCTGAAAATACATCTACAATGTCTAGAACAGGTGGAATAGCAAGTGGTCTGTGCTGAGACAGTAAAAGAAAGTCTCTGAGCCTTTTCTTAGATTCTGAATAATCTTGGCTCTCCCAGTGCAAATGCTCCCTCATGGTATGTAGGGTTTCCCCAAAAGAGTAATCCTCAGGAGGAGAGGCTGAAGGAATAGATTCTTCAGCATCAGAATCCTCACAGGGAGGAAGAGTACCCCTGTTCTGAAGAGGAGTCAGAGGAAATGGAAACTTGATCAGAAGAATCATATTCTGTGTCTTGCCTAGGCCTCTTATCAGGAGGGAGATGGGAACCCCTGATCAAAGTAATTAGGTCTTCGGCCATTTTAAGCATCTATTTCTTAGGCATGGAAGTCTGTCCATGAGACTGCTGCACTTGTTTCTTTGTCTTTAAAGCTGTTTTAGTCTTTGTCTTGGAAGCTGAGGTTGGCTTGACATATAACTGTGTAGGTCTGAAAACACCCACAAAAGCCGATGCCTGCTCAGCGGCTCCGGACCCATCTGAGGGAATAGTTTCCGTGTGTCCAATACCTTGAGTATCCAGAGGCCTAGCTGTCTCCACGTGGGAGTCGGTAGCAGGTGTCAGGGGCTGCGAAAGTGCCTCACTGAGAACCGGCGAACCAGCGACTGGCCTACAGAGGCCTCATCATCGGTTTTGGACCTCAGATGTCTGTCCTTTTCCTTGTGCTTTTTATAAACTCCAGTCGTCAGCTGTTTCGATGGCATTATATAATTAAACCTTCGGCCAAAGTAATGAAAAGCAAAATCGTATAGACGCTTAACAGTGCGTTGGTTAAATCTAGCACAAAACAGACAGCTAGCAATGCCGTGGTCAGGGCCTAGGCAAGGAATGCAGTAAGAATGAAAATCCTTATGAGGTATTTGCTTCCCACAAGAAATACAATTAACTTGTTTCTTGCTCCAGACCGATGTCAGAAAAAGTTTCCCCAATGGGGTACTTAGCTTTATTGAAGACTTTGGATCTGAAATTAGATTTCGAAAATCTCAGGAGTCGGCCGACCGGCACTTGCGAACTGCTTTTGCTTCGGGCACCGCGCGGCAAGAAAGACTGAAGAAAATGGCGTCAGCTGCATCTTTTATACCCCTGGCGCACTGACGTCAGGGAAGAGGCGACAGCAACCATCGCCAGACCAGGACTTTGGAATTCAGGCCGACTGCAAGTAGCCTGCCAGCAGGATAACCCAAGTGTAATGACTGCAACAGTGAAACACGATGAACATCAAGGTTTCTGTGATTTCAAACCACCAGGCTCCCCAAATCAGCTTTCTTGGGATCTTCTTGTATACTTTTGCCAAGTCTAGTTGGACTTTTTCATAATTTTTAGCTTCTTCTCATCTATCTGTCTCACTGCAAACATCAGGTCAGTTGACGTGCTTTAACTTCAGAACCAACTTTAAAGATACAGCTTAATTTAGTGTAGGGTATCTATCTACCCTAAGCCTAGAAATTATCAAGGGATGAATTGTCTTTCAATAATTTGGTTTGTCTGTGACATGTGACTTTGAATGCATTTAATTTGACATTTTTTTACCTGGATAGTCAGACTGAGTTTACAGAACCCATTTTTACAGGCGGCCCGGAGAGAAAAGCTCCATATAAAGTACAACATAAATGTGTTAATAGTCCAAAAACAATACAAGTGACATGAGGAATATTGTACACAAAAATAAGGTGATATAATGTAAACTAGATTACAAGATATACTACACAGCTGGACAATTCTATTAAGTTATACCATTAGACAATTTTAGTCATTCTAACACCATATACATCGCCTACGAGTAGATCAAGTGTACAAAAAGTAGTATTTAGGTAGTATGACATTGGCTGTTGCAGTACAAGAAAAATAAAATGTTGGTTTCAGTTAGGAAAATAATAGCAGAAGTTAGTGATGCAGAAAGATAATGACAGAGGCATTACAGACTGAGCAGTAGCTTAAAGATATAGTATAGAAACAGAGAATGAGTTGGGAAATACTTAGGATTGTGAGAATGTGAAGGAGCGACATGAGACAGAAGAAGAAAATGAAGCCAGCATGGAAGAGCTGAGCATTAGGCTGGATTTATACAGGAGCAGAGCCATGTATTTTTTTTTTTTTTTTTTAAAAGAGGCTTTAAAGCAGGTTAGGCCAGGCATAGATCTGGTAGCAAAATGTAGTGAATCCCATAGTTCACAGAATATGAATTAAATAGCATTCCATTTGTTAAAGCCTAAGGAAGCATTTGCATGCGAGATTGCTATTTTATTTGGTTGGATCTTTAAAAACTTACATAACTGTTGGGAGTTACCTTACTCCAGATTTTTTTTTTTTGTTACTCTTTTCCAGAGCTCAGTTTACCTACTTTGAGCTACCTTGTTTTATTTATTTTGCACATTTGGTTTTTGGTGCATTTGTGGGGCTCCTATTTAAGGTTACAGAGCAGTTAAAATCACAGCCACTTTTCTCCACTTTGGATGATGGACATACTAGTCATTTGAGAAATATTTTATATGTGGAAAAGAAGACGTTACGTCTTACCATAACGTTACATCTGTGTTCTTCATCTTTCATTCATCACTAATGGATTCGGTTCAGAGCCCTCTGAGCAGTCGGCATTTTTACCAAACTCGCGCCAGCCAAAACACACTCTAGCTAAGTCTCTACCCAGAATGCCCTTCTCCCACTTACCTCAGATAGAGTTTTCTAGGGAAAGAGAAGTAAAGCAGAGGCCATTTCTGCGCAAATACCCTTGGTCACCACTTAGACCCAAAGCATCTCCCAGGAGCCTTTGAGGGGGAAGGAGGGTGGGAAGTGATGAATGAAAGAAAATGGACAACACAGATGGAACGTTATGGTAAGACATAACTTCTTTATCGGATATTGTTAATCTTCTTTCCATTCATCACTGATGGGACAGAATCCCAAGCTACCTTGAGGTCCATGGGTGGCCCCTTATGGAAGAACAACCCTGAGTACCATTGAGCCGAAGGTAGCTCTCCCTCTGGAGGCCAAGTCCAATTTGTGATGATTGATAAAGGTATGCAGGTTAGCCCAAGTAGCTGCTGCACAGATGTCATCCATGGAAGCCCTGGAATGGAAAGCCACAGATGTTGCCATAGATCTAGTGGAGTGAGTTTTAATTTTTGGAATAGATTCATTACTGAGGGAGTACATGAAATGAATGCAGTCCCTTAGCCATTCTGATAATGTAACCTTGGAAACAGCCTCTCCCAAAATGGGTCCAGAAAAGGAGATGAAAAGCTGTTCAGATTTATGGATAGGTTTGGTCCTGTCTAGGTAAAATCTCAGTTGTCTATGTACTAAAGAGTGAAGGCAGTACTGTCCTCTACTGGCAAAATACAGAAAGAACACTGGTAAATCAATGGTCAGGTTTATGGAGAATTCAGAAACACCTTTGGGAAGAAAGGATGGATTCGTCCGAAGTGATACTCTGCCTTTATGAAAGACCAAAGGGAAGAGGCGTATCCGTATTCATCAGGGATAACCACACTTCCAGACTAGTTGCAAAGTGTGATGCCTCGGAGATCATCCAGGTGCAACTAAATGGGCAAAACTGCAATTCAGATTGTAGCTTGCTACAGATCACCTTCCCTGCCCCAGGACACTCAATCCACTTTCCTTGAGGTATTAGAAAACATGAAAGTCCAACCAAACACCCTTATACTAGGTGATTTCAATTACCCAAACATCAACTGGGAAAACTACAAAAGTACTAATACCTTTGCTCAGTGCTTCCTGGAGTACATTAACTCCAATGCTCTGGACTAGCTTGTAAACACCCCCCCCCCCACAAGAAGTAAAAATATACTGGACCTGGTCATCACCAACATGGGGGACAAATGCACCACACCTGTGTTAAATTCCTCGTTGGTCAGATCAGGCCACAAACTCATCACCCTAGATATCCACATACCACCCCATCCCCCGTCCCAAAAGAAACCATGGTGAAAAACTTCTCCAAAGCAAACTTTATGCTACTCAAGACAGAGGTGGCAAACTTCGTTACTCCCACGATAGATTCAGTATGACTGAATCTGCTATATCCTACACAAAAGCACTCTACAAGCACCTACATGAGTGCATGGACTGTGCTATCCCGAACAAGACCAAGACCCACTTCTCCAAAAAGAGGAAACCGGTCTGGTGGATCCCAGCCATAAACAAGCTCTATAATAGAAGGAAGAAATTACTGCAAAAAAATAAATAAATAAATAAAAACCCTGGAATGGAGGGGCTCCCTGACAAACCTTAGCAAAACACTAAGAACCCTCATAAAAAAACTCTAAGGCGAGCTTTGAAAGAAAACTCGCAATGGACACCAAAGACCATCTCAAAGCATTTTTTAGCTATGTCAAAAACCTCAAAAGCAACTCTCAGATCTGGTCCGAACTACAGCATAATGGCTCAAAATTCACAGAACCAACTGATATTGCCAATATACTGGCAGATAGGTTCAGTGCAAATTTCAGCTCACCCTCACCCCCCCAAAGGGCTCATATCCATACCAGAAGATTGTGCTTCCCCTAAAATCAGACACTCAGGTGAAAACAGCACTCACCAAGGCAAGAAACGCAGCATCCATGGGACCAAATAGCATCCCAGGCTGCGTGCTACATGAGCTTCAAAATGAATTAACCCCTCACCTTAATACCATGTTTAACCACAGCCTCACCTCAGGCTATGTACCCATAGAGTGGCGCACGGCAACAGTCATACCACTACACAAAGGAGGTGCAACCACTGATTCCCGGGAATTACCACCCCATCAGCCTGATGAGTCTCATCTTCAAGGCCATGGAGCGCATCATCATGGAACGCAAACAATGACATTGGGAACCTACAAACCCTGGACCCCACCCAGTTTGGGTTCGTGAAGGGAAGGTCATGTCTCCTAAATCTGGTTGACTTCTTCGAAATGGTCACTAAAGCAATAGATGAAGGCAAGGTGGTTCACACAGCATACCTTGGATCTTGCAAAGGCCTTCAATACCATTCCCCACTCGGGAATTATAAACAAACTCACCAACCTAAATAAACCCCTACGTAACAAGATGGGTTGCAAACTGGCTCACGGATAGAACCCACTCAGTGAGAATAGGAAACGCTAGATCAGACTCCAAAACTGTGACTAGGGGTGTACCACAGGGCTCAGTTCTGTGACCCCTCCTGTTTGGTATCTACTTCTCAGAAGTACAAGCAAACACAGAGGGACTATAGATAACAAAGTTTGCAGACGACTACAAACTGGGAGCAATAATAGAGAATCCTAGTCATGTTGACATCCTTCAAAAGGGACTTACAGATACAGATACGTGGTGCCAAAACCATGGCCTCAAACTAAATGCCAAAAAGTGCATTGCTAATCCCTTTGGGAAAAAACAAGTACCTATGAGCTACAAACATAGGTGGCAGCCCACTTATCAGAGAGAGTGTGATAAGGGACCCAGGTAGACAGTAACCTCTCTTTCGACAACCACATTGCTAAAGTGGTTAGAAAATCCTTCTACATGGCCCACCTTATCACAAAGGGGTTTGCATCTAGGAATAAGAAGTTATTATCCCCCTGTACTCACCACTAATTAGACCCATTATTGAATATAATGCCCCATTCAGCAGGCGGAGAGGCCTAAAAAGTACCTCACAAAGAGGATAAAAGGCCTTAAACAGATGCCCTATGCCATGAGGCTAAAAAAACTCAAGACTGTACTCGGTCGCATACCGGCTGCTCAGAGGTGATCTCTGCCTAACATACAAGGCTATATCAAACCCTGAATTGCTAGAAATGCTCCACCTAAGGAAAATCCAATCCACGAGAGCTGCACACTCAACGGACATAAACCTATCATCATCAATAAACAGGACGTGTTGGAGGGACAAATTCAGAGACTCCCCTTGCTCTTGAACAGGGTCCCCATATATGTAAGGCAGAGCTCCTCGTTGGCACTCGAGAGAAATCTGGATGAGTGGATGGGAAACAGGAAATTCACCTCGGGAATCACTTCTATGGCCCAACTCGACAGGGGTGCAGGTAACTAAACCACCTGCGAGGGAGTGCTATAGCACAAAATTTATGGCTAGGCTTAATTATGCCCTAGGGCCAATAGCATAGTACCTACCTATGAACCAGATAAGGCCTCTTGATACACAATGCCTGCAGCTCCTGTACCCTTCTGGCAGACATGAAGGTTACCAAGAACAAGGATTTCCAAGACAAAAACTTTAGGTCACACTTCACTGCAGGTTCAAAGGGTTTTTGAGTCAAAGACTGAAGAACTAGAATGAGGTTTCTATGGCTCCACAGGCCGTCTGACATGAGGCCTGATATGAGAGGTCCCCCCCCTTGAGGAAGGCTTTGCATAGGCGTAAAGAGATGAGAGGGGTGCAATCTATACCATTGGGGAAATTGCCATTAGATGTAATTGTATGGTAGAGGCAGAGGCTCCATTATCAAAAAAACTTAGCCAAGTATTTAAGCACCGCAGTTACTGGAGTCGAATATGGGTCTAGCATGTTATCTTTGGACTAGATGGAGAACCTTTTCCATCTATCCTGATAAAGTCTTCCAGTGGATGGTTTATGAGGTCAGAATGATGTCTGGAACAGGCAAGGAGAGAATAGCTTGCCTGGTGACTAGAGGAAGTGGAGAAACCAAACTGTCTGCTTGAGACCGGACAGTTTTGGGTGAGTAACCAGATCTGGTAGAGGGTCCAGAATCCACGTTGGGTATACTAGGTGAGGCCGAAGGAAGGGGAACCAAACTTGTCAAGGCCAGAACAGCGCTATGAGGATCACCTTGCATCTCAACTGAAGAGCTCTCTCTAGAAATTATGGAATCGGGAATGGGAGGATAAATGTAAAGAAGTCTCGTGGGCCAATCTTGGATTAGAGCATCCCTCGGTGACCCCCCATCCGAGGGGAAGTAGAGCAAAATAGCTGCTGTACTTGTTTGATGGGGAGGCGGGAAGATCGCAGCAAGGCTGGCCCCAGTGGCTGAAGATTTCTACTGCCACTACGGGGTTGAGAGACCACTCGTGAGGCATGAGGATGCATCTGCTCAGTTTGTCCGCAATCACACTGAACCTCCCCGGGATATGCATTCACCCACTGCCAAATTCTCATTGTTTCTCGACATAGGGAGTAGGACTTAGTTTCTCCTTGTTGATATACCAGACCACTAACATATCTGACTGAACTGCAACTGTCCCAGAAAAGAGAGCTGAATGAAGGGCCTGCCACACTAACAGCACAGCTCTCAATTCCAGAAGTGATATGCAGGTGGGCCTCTGAGATGGACCATGTTCCTTAGACAGTCTTTCCCTAGAACTGGCTCCTCACCCGATCAGGGAAGCATCCATGGTCACAATCGCTGTGGGCTGATGGGATTGAAATGGGTGACTCCAAAGTTCTACGTCTGGCCTCATCCACCAAAGGAGGTCTTGTTTGCAGAAGCCAGTTATTCAAACCTGGCAATTGAGGGGGATGACAATTTGGGAACCATTGACAAAGAAGGAGCCATTGCAGGATCCACATATGTAGCTTTGCTAGTGGCACTATTGGGATTGAAGCTGCCATAGAGCCTAGGGCTTGAAGAAAGTACAGCTGTGTACACTTACCATAAATTTAGATGTTAGAGTGTATTCGCTGTTGCAGTCCTCACATTTGGGTTATCCCTGCCAGGGTAGCCTGTGCCCCGCCTGAATACCAGAGAATTGGTAGTTCTGCGTCAGTTGCTGTCGCTTGAGGACTGACGTCAGGTCCATCAGTAGTATAAAACAAGGCAGCCAATGCCATTACAGAAGTTTTTCTTGCCCTAACCTGTCAGGAGCCCCCAAGTAGGAGGCCAGGCTCTGGTGGAAGAACCCCACCAGTGGGACATAAATACCAATATGTCCCTTGTAAAGAAAGGAGAAGAATAAGGAAGAATGGTAATAAAAGGAGAAAGAGAAGAAAGTGGAAGAAAGTGGAATGGAGGGAGGTAAACCAGGACTGCAACAGTGAATACACATTTATGGTAAGTGTACACAACTATACTATGTTCTGTGTGTTTCACTGTTGCAGTCATCACATTTTGGTTGATTTCCAAAGCTGAGGAAATGGGTGGAGGCAGTCAAGGAAAAGTACAGTTGTGTACACTTACCATAAATGTAGATGTTAGAGTGTATTCACTGTTGCAGTCATCACATCTGGGTTATCTGCTTGCAGTAGCTCTCAGTAGGCCTGATTATCAAAGTCTTGTATCCTGCGTCGGTTGCTGTCTCATCTTCCATGACGTCAGGTAGTCTGGGGTATAAAGCATGCAACCTACGCCATTACATCAGTTTTTTCTTGCCACAAATGTTAGGTGCCCCCTAATGGGAAGCAATTAAATATATACATGCAAGGTTATACCTCCAACAAAAAAGCAAATACACCAAAAAGCTTTTAAGCATGTAAAGGAGAATAGAGGTATATCCCAAAGAAGTCAGGGGGCTGGAGGGAGGGAAACCAGGACTGCAACAGTGAATACACTTGAACATCTACATTTATGGTAAATGTACACAACTGTACTTTGCTCTTCGTGTTTCACTGTTGCAGTCATCACATTTGGGTAGATTCCCAAAGCTAAGGATGGGAGGAGGAATTTAGATAGCATTTGGACCAGCTATAAGACCCTGCAAGACTGCAGTGGCAAAGCCAGCTCTGGATTTAGAGAAAATTGGCAAATGGTAATGCTTGGTGAAAGTATGTACAGAACTCCAGGTAGCAGCTTCTAGGATGTCCCTGGTAGGGACACCTCTGAGAAAGGCTGTAGAAGTAGATGCAGCCCTGGTTGAGTGTGGTCTTATCCCATGTGGGGTAGGTTTTCCATGGTGCTTATAACAGAAATGAATGCAATGGCCTATCCATTTAGAAATGGTTTGCTTTGAAATGGCCTTCCCCTCTCCCCTGCAGCAAATGCCACCAGCAGTTACTCAGATTTCCTTTGAGGTTTAGTCCTGTCCAAGTAAAATCTAAGTTGTACACATCTAAGGAGTGCAGTATTTGTTCCCCTTTGTTCTGTGGATAAGAAATTAAGGTTGGCCAATAAATGGACTGATTAAAGCCACACTGGAAACTAACTTGGGCATAAAGGAGGGATTGGTCCTGAGGGACACCCTGTCCGCATGAAAGATGATGAAAGGCTCCACTGCCATAAGGGCCTGTAAATTCAGATACCCTTCTTGCTGATGTGATTGCTAAAAGGAAGGCCGTTTTCCAAGAAAGGAATTTTAACTCTGCACTTGCAGCTGGCTCAAAAGGAGGTAGAATGAGTTTTTCCAATACAAAGTTAATGCCCCAGGCTGGAGTTGGGGCTCTCCTGGGTGGTCTTAAGTTTTTGGCTCCTCCAAGGAACTGCTTGAGCGATGGATGAGAGAAGAGGGGTGGTTCTGTGTTGTAATGAGCTGAAATGGCTGAGGCATGAATTTTGATGGGAGGAAAAAGAAAGGGCCTTGTGAAGCATCTCAAAGTATTGCAGAATCTGAGGTAAATTGGACGCTGCTGTGCCCATCCCCTGAGTTTGGTTCCAGGAACAGAATCTTTTCCACTTTTCAGCACAAGATTCTTTAGTGCTAGGCCTCCTTGCCTCCAAAATGACATCCAACACTTGTTTACTGTGGGATGATAATGGAGAGATTAAGTAATTAGTCAGGCTGCCAGGTTCAGGGTTTGAAGCTGAGGATGCAGAATCTGGCCCTCCTGCTGGGACAGCAGGGTAGGGGTCTGAGGCAGGTGCCATGGCGCCAGCAGTGACACTGCGCAAGAGGGGGTATCAGTGTTGGCATGGCCATTCTGATGCAATCAGTATCATCCTTGGTTTGTCTTGTTTGATCTTTAGTAGTACTTTGGAGAGGAGAGGCAGAGGAGGAAAGGCATAAACTGATAGATTTTTCCAGTTGAAGGACAGGGGATCCACTTTCCAAGCTTGTTTGTGGGGAGTCCTTGCACAGAATTTGTCCAATTGGTAGTTCTGGGGGGAGGCAAACAGGTCTATATCTAGGCTCCCCCATTTATCAACATGTTGAAAGTCTTTGGTTCCAGTTTCCACTCGTATGGGTCCATGAGATTTCTGCTTAGTTCACCTGCCAGTGTATTTAGCTTTCCTGGCAGGAACTGAGCCTGTAGATGCACTTGGTAGCTCAAGGCTGTGTTCCACAGAGCCATGGCTAGTCTGTAGAGGGGGTACCCCCCTGCTTGTTTATGTACCACATAAGTGGTGTTGTCTGACTTTACCATTAATTGTCCTGGAAGAATGTGGTCGTTGAAGGCTGTCTAAGCATTCTGTACAGCTAACATTTATTTTTGATTGATATGCAGGTGCATTTGATTTGGGTTTCATTTGCCCTGAATGTACTTCCCTGCCAGATGAACCCCCCCCCCATGCATAGTCTGATGCATCTGTTGTTAGGGGGGTTTGGGCGGCTGGGGGTAGAGTGAATGGTAGTCCCCTGTTTTGGTGGCAGACCTCTGCCCACCAAAGAAACTAACTGTAGGCAAGGTATGATAGGAATCATTGCTTGTAGATCCTGAGAGTGCTGACACCATAGGCTTTTTAGATATTGTAGTTTCCGCATATGCAGTCTTGCATATGGAATTAGGAGAATGCAGGAGGCCATGGACCCCAAGGCTTGCAGCATTTGCCTTGCAGACAGCAGGGTTTTTGTGGCCATTAGTTTGAAGTAAGTTGTCAACTGAATTTGTTTCTCTGGCGTGAGGAAAGCCATCTGGGAAGTTGTGTTCAAGCTTGCTCCCAGGAATATAATTTGACAGGGTACAAGATGTGATTTCCTTTCGTTTATAGTGTACCCCAGACAAGTTAGCACCTTTTGCACAAATGCCAGATGATTCAAAAGTATGTCCTGGCTTTCTGCCTGAATTAGACAATCGTCCAGGTATGGGTAAATTTGAATATTTCTTTGCCTGCAAAAAGCAATGACTGGAGCCAAGTACTTTGTGAACACCCTGGGCGCAGTAGATAAGCCAAAGGGCACTGCAGAGAAAGTACAGTTTTGTACCTACCATAAATGTAGATGTTAGAGTGCTAATACAGCTGCAGTCATAACAGATGGGTTCTCCTGCCGTCAGGCGGGTCCTCGGTCGGCCGAATTCCAAAGTCTAGGTCCGGCGTCGGTTGTCGTCGCTTCTTCCCTGACGTCAGTGCGACAGGGGTATAAAAGAACCAGCAGACACCATTTTCTTCAGTTTTTCTTGCCCCAGATGTCAGGTGCCCCCAGAAGGAAGGCAATACATAAATTTGTGTAATAAAGCAATGCCATATAATCAAAATACAGTAGTGCAAGCAAATACATCAAGAATGAATACCCCAATCAGGTTGCATGAGGAGATGTTAGCCAACAGGCCTGTCCCAAGAGGGGAAGGAGGGAGGGGAAACCTGGACTGCAGCTGTATTAGCACTCGAACATCTACATTTATGGTAGGTACAAAACTGTACTATGTTCGTGCATACAGCTGCAGTCATAACAGATGGGTAGAATCCCAAAGATAAGAAAGGGGTGGTAGGCACTAGGTGGAACTAGGAGGAGCCAGAATGCCCTGCAAGACTGCAGTGGCAAAGCCCGCTCTAGATTTGGAGTATAGTGGAAGGTGGTAGTGCTTGGACAAGGTATGCACAGAACTCCAAGTGGCTGCTTCCAAAATATCTTTGGTAGGAACTCCTCTGAGAAAAGCTGCAGAGGTAGCCGTGGCCCTTGTGGAGTAAGATCTGATACCTGTAGGTACAGTTTTGCCATGAAAAGAATAGCAAAAGCGTATGCAGTGGGCTATCCATTTTGAGATTGTCTGTTTGGAAATTGGCTTTCCTTGAGCTCCTATAGCATAGGACACAGAGCTGTTCTGATTTTCTGAAAGGCTTTGTTCTGTCCAAATAATAACGCAGCTGTCTGTGGATGTCCAAGGAATGTAGTAATCTCTTCCCTTTGTTTTGAGGATTAGGATAAAAGGTAGGTAAGTGTATAGCCTGATTCAAAGCTACCCTGGATACCACTTTTGGCATAAAGGACGGGTTGGTTCATAAGGAAACTCTGTCCTGATGGAAGATGATAAAAGGCTGCACAGTCATGAGAGCTTGTAGTTCCGATACCCTACGAGCTGAGGTAATAGCCAGAAGGAAAGCTGTTTTCCAGGACAAATATTGCAAATCTGATGAGGCAGCTGGCTCAAAGGGAGGCAAGGTCAGTTTTTCCAGAATGAAATTGAGATCCCAAGCAGGTATTGGTTGTTTCCTTGGGGGTCTTAGATTCTTAGCCCCTCTGAGGAACTGTCTTAAAAGAGGGTGAGAGAATAAGGGTGTATCAGTGTTGTATTCTGCAGAAATGGCTGAGGCATGGACTTTGATGGAGGAGAATGAAAGTCCACTGCTTAGCAGCTCAGCTAGATACTGTAATATTTGAGGTAAATTCAGTTTTCTAGGATCCTGGCCCTTTTTCTCATTCCAGACACAAAACAGTTTCCATTTTGCGGAGTAAGCTTTTCTAGTAGACTGCCTTCTGGCCTCCAAAATGACATACTGCACCTCCTTGGAGAGTAGGGTCTGTTGTGATGCTAAGGAATCTTCCATGCGGTTAGATTGAGTGTTTTTAGCTGACTGAAGAGTTTTGAAGCTGTGCTGAGTCAGAAGAAGAGGCATTAGAGGCAGGGTCCATGGTGGGGAATGCGTCAGGCTCCTCAGGAGTGGGTACCAGTGTTGTCTTGGCCAGTCTGGAGCAATGAGAATCATCTTTGGTCTGTCTGCTCTGGTTTTTAATAGAACTTTGGGCAGCAGAGGAAGAGGTGGGAAGGCATAAACCGTCATTGATGTCCAACTGAAAGAGAGAGCGTCCACTCTCCAGGCCTTTGGATGAAAAATCCTTGAGCAGAATTTTGTCAATTGGTGACTTTTGTGGGAGGCAAAGATCTATGTCTGGCCTTCCCCATGCTTGAATTATCTCTGTAAAAACTTGAGGATGCAACTTCCATTTGTGTGGATCTGTCATATTTCTGCTTAGGTTGTCTGCCAGCGTGTTTTCCTTGCCTGGCTAGTACTGTGCTTGTAGTTCGATTTGTAAGTCCAGGGCCATGTTCCAAAGTGACATGGCCAGTCTGCATAGCGGATACGAATGGGTTCCTCCCGGTTTGTTTATGTACCACATTACTGTGGTGTTGTCCATCCTTATCAATAGTTGACCTGGTTGCAGAAGGTCTTTGAAAGCTATAATAGCATTTATTACTGCTAGCATTTCCTTTTGATTGATGTAAAGGTGCTTTTCTTTTTGGGACCATTTGCCCTGAATGCACCGATCTGTCATGTGCGCCCCCCAGGTGTAGTCCGAGGCGTCTGTTGTGATGACTTGATTTGCTTGAGGCTTGCTGAATGGGAGATCTTGTTTGGCATGCTTGAGCCCACCACAGAAATTCCTTTTGAAGACATGGAATTAGTGGTATTATTGTTTCCAAACTGTGGCTGTGTTGAGACCATAGGTTTTTCAGGTACCATTGAAGTTTCCTCATATGCAGCTTTGCACATGGGATTAGTAAGATGCAAGATGCCATGAATCTCAGAGCCTGCAGGATTTTCCTTGCAGTCAGCCTGGTGCAATTTGCTAGTGTTCTGAAGTATTGAGTTAGTTGCCCCTGCTTCTCTGGCGTGAGGTAGGCCATCTGGGTGTTTGTGTCCAAGTTGGCACCCAGGAAAAGTATTTTCCGAGAGGGTATTGGCCTTTATTTCTTTTTGTTGACTGTGTATCCCAGAGAATTCAACATTATTACATAAGCCAGATGTTTCAGAAGAATGTGCTTGCTGTCCGCTTGGATCAGGCAGTCGTCCAAATAGGGGTATATTTGTATCCCTTGAAGTCTGCAGTAGGCAATTACTGATGCCAGGCATTTCGTGAATACTCTGGGCGCAGTAGATAAGCCAAAGGGCAATGCAGAGAATTGATAATGGGCTGAACCTGCAAGAAATGCCAGTTTTCCACCTAAGGGTGCTGCCATTTGAGTCTTGCTTGACATGCAAAGGGGAAAGTCATTGGGCTTGCTTTCTGAATGGTTGTGAGTTATCCTCACCACCTCTTTGTGTAGGAGCTTGCCACTGTCTGCCTCTAAACGATCCTTGGGATTGCCATCTGCCCCTCGGGCGCCTGTATCTACCTCTTTGGGGTCTGTCCGTGGCTGGAAAGGACCACTTTTTGGAAGGCCAATTTCTACTGAAACGTGGGGGTTGTACCTGTAGAAAATCTTTCACTGTTTGCATTGATTTAGCCTTTTCCTCCATTTTCCTTAATACCTCCTCAGCATTAGCACCAAATAATATATCCTTTTGTAGAGGGGCATCTAGTAATTTAGCTTTGACATGATCTGGTAAGGTTTGTTCCTTGAGCCAGGCATGTCTACGTATGACTGATCCTGTAACAGCAGCTCTACATGAGGCCTCTAGAGCATGAAAACCACATTGTAAGGTATGTTTACCCACTTGTTCTGCACTATGCATCAAATCCTGCAACTTCTTCAAGTCTGGTTGTTCAGGTTGTGACATTTTACTTCTCAATTGTGATAACAAAAACTGTTGGTACTTTAGCATATGGAACTGACAGTTTAATGCCTTCATGGTTAAGGTGGCCAAGGTATATACCTTTTTTCCCCACCTTTCTAAGGATCTGGAATCTCTCTCGGAAGGTAATGGATTTTTAGCAGTGGAGGCCTTAATTCCCTTGGGGCCCTGTGAGATGGTTTCTGGGTCAGCAGCATGGCTTTTGTATAGAAATTGGTGTGAGTCAGGAACCCTGTAGCACCTGTCAGTCTTGACTGGGGCTGGAGGTAGAGAATCCGGGTTAAGGCAGGTCTCCGAGTACACATCTAGTATGTCCAAGACAGGAGGTATAGCCAGAGGCCTGTGCTGAGGTAGCAAGAGAAATTCCCTAAGCCTTTTCTTGGAATCTGAATAATCTTGGCCTTCCCAGTGGAAGTGTTCCCTTAAGGTATGCAAAGTTTCCCCAAATGAGTAATCCTCTGGGGGGATACAGAGGGAATGGACTCCTCTGCATCAGAGTCTTCAAAAGGGGAGTAAGAATGTTCCTGTTCATCAGAGTGCTCTGATATAATGGAGCCCTGATCAGAGGAGGGGGATTCTTCCTCCACTCTGGGCCTTTTGTCCGGGGGGGGGTTGAGAACCCCTGATAAGAGTAATTAAATCCTCAGCCATTTTAAGCATCTGTTTTTTAGGCATGGGGCCTGGAGATGGGCCCTGTGTAGCTGGTCTCTTAGAATGCATGGCTGCTTTAAACTTAGTGAAAGCCTTGATGGAAAAAGAAGAGGAAGGTCTGAAGACACCTTGAGATTCACCACCAAGAGTGGCTTCGGTATCTGTAGTCGGGGTGTGGGCAGAGGAGCCTGCGACCTCGGGCACAGGAGACACCGCCAATGAAGTGTCGTCGGTAGTCAGGGGCTGTGTAGGCGCCTCGCTGAGAACCGGACCACGTGTAGTTGGCTTTGGCGTGGTGTCGGTAGAGGCCGCGGACCTCGTGTGTCGGTCATCTTTGCGCTTTTTAGACAAAACTGGAGTCGGACGACATAATATATTTAAATGTTTTGCCAAAATAATGCTGGGCAAACTCCGCCCGACGCTTAATGGTGCGTTTGTTGAATGTAGCACAAAAGCGACAGACCAAGATGTCGTGGTCTGGGCCTAAACAAGGAATACAGAGGGAATGGAAATCCTTATGCGGTATTTGCTTCCCACATGAAATACAATTATTAACTTTGTCGGACATCGGTCCGAGGCAAGAAAAGTTTCCCCAACGGGGTACTTAGCTTTCAAGAAGACTTCGGTTGCAAAATTTTCGTAATTTCAGGAGCTGGCCGACGGGCACTTGCGAACTGCTTCTGCTTCGGGCACTGCGCGACAAGAAAGACTGAAGAAAATGTCGTCGGCTGGTTCTTTTATACCCCTGTCGCACTGACGTCAGGGAAGAAGCGACGACAACCGACGCCGGACCTAGACTTTGGAATTCGGCCGATCGAGGACCCGCCTGATGGCAGGAGAACCCATCTGTTATGACTGCAGCTGCATGCACGATGAACATCTGATAATGCATGTAGCCTGCTTTGAAGCGTAGGTATCTTCGGCAAGATTCCTGATTGGGATGTGCAGGTAGGCTTCCTTTAGATCCAGTGTTGCCAACCAGGCATCCTTGCCTAGCATAGGAAGCAACTGGTGAAGGGTTATCATCTTGAATTTTGGCGATCAACAAAAAGGTGTTTAGGATAGAAAGGTCGAGGATAGGATGCCATGAGTTGTCTTTTCTGGTTACCAGGAAAAGTCTTAGTAACCTTGTCCCTTTTCCTCTTCTGGTACAGTTTGAATAGCCCTTATGCTTAAGAGAGAAAGTACTTGCTTTTGAGCCTTTGCCCACTGATTTGGCGGTAGATATGGCCAACCGTTTGGGGTTGCTAACTTGTGGAAGTGAAATTTGTATCCTTGGGGAAACTATTTAAAACCCATTTGTCCTGGGTAATGAGTTCCCAGTTTTTTGCCTACACAGCAATCTTTCCCCCTAAAGGAGCAGTCAGTTGAGAAGGGTTTGGAAGTTTCAAAATTAAGTCATTGAGACAGTTTACCATAGGGGGAGTCTTACTACTTCCTGATTTGAAATGGGAGCCCCCCCACTACTTGGTCCTGTGCGTACCCTGGGACTGAAGCCTAGGTGTTCTGCTGGTTCTGGGTTTGGACTGAGAAGGGCTGGATGAGGCAGGAAAGGACCAATTCTTAGAGGGCTAATGCCTACTAAATCTTGGAGGCTGTACTTGTAGGAAATCTTTTAACAGTTTGCATAGATTTAGCTTTTCCCTCCATCTTTTTAAGTACTTCTGCTTTGTTGCCAAACAGGCGTTTCTGACTTAAGGGAGCATCCAGCAATTTAGCTTTAACATGATCTGGCAAACATTGCTCCTTAAGCCAAGCATGCCTTCTAAGTACAGACCCAATGACAGCAGCCCTGCAAGATGCCCCTAGTGAATCAAAACCACATTGCAAAGTGTGTTTTCCAACTTGTTCAGCAGAATGCATTCAATCCTGTAAATCCTTATTTTCAGCACAGTCAGGAATCAACATAATTTTCTGTTTAAGCAATCCAATAATATGCTGTTGATACCTTAACATATGAAACTGGCAGTTTAAAACCCTAATAGGGTAAGAAGGTATACACTTCTGCAACCTTGGCTATTTATCCAGTGCGCTGGAATCTCTATCTGAAGGGGTAGGATTTTTGGCAGAAGTAGCCTTAATGCTTCTGGGTCCTTGTGAAATAGCCTCAGGATCCGCAGTAGGATTTTTAAAAAGGAACCTGAGAGGGTCAGGAACCCTGTAATATCTATCAGGTTTTCTGGGAGCAGGAAGTAGAGAGTCATGGGCCAAGCTAGATTTCGAAAAGGCACCCTCAACAATGTCTAGTACAGGGGGATATAGCTAAAGGCCTGTGCTGGGGCAGGAATAAGAAATCCCTAAGCCTCTTTTTAGAATCAGAGTAATCCTGGCTTTCCCAGTGAAAATGCTCTCAGAGTATGCAAGGTTTCACCGAAAGAGAAATCCTCTGGAGGGGAAGCAGAGGGAATAGAGTCCTCTGCATCAGAATCCTCATAGGTAGATAAGGGTAAATCCTGGTCATCAGAGGAAACAGAAATTTCAGAATCCTAATCAGAAGTATCATAAGCAAATTCAGTCCTAGGTCTCTTAGAGGGGGAAGGTTGGCTTCCCCTGATTAAAGTAATAAGGTCTTCAGCCATTCTTATTTGTTTTTTAGGCACAGAGGCCTGACTATGTGGTCTGGGCATCTGTTTTCTAGGCACGGTTAGAGTTTTAGGCCTTGAAGAAGATGGCGTTGGTTTAATATGCAAGTTAGTAAGTCTGAATACACCCTCAGAAGCCAGTGCCTGCACAGCAGCTCCGGACCCATCCAAGGTAGAGACATCCGCAGGCTCCACAGTTGAAGCATCTCGCAGTTTACTGGGCTCCAAATGGGTCTCCGTAGACGCCTGCACATCTGAAGTAGTGGGTATCAGGGGCTGCAAAAGTGCCTCACTGAGTACTGGTGAACTGGCAACTAGCTTAGGAGAAGCGTCATCAGCAGGTTTGGACCTAGGCAACATGTCTCTGTCTTTCTTTGTGTTTTTTCAGAATGTCGGTAGTCGGATGGCTTACTGAAGACCTATCTGGATAATTGAAAAGAGTACCAAAATATTTAGAAGTGTAAATATACAGACTACGAATAGTTCGTTGTTTAAATAAGGCACAAAACTGACAGCGAGGTACATTGTGGTCAGGGCCTAAGCAAGGAATACAGTACGAATTAAAATCTTTATGAGGTATTTGCTTTCCACAAGAAATACAATTACTGACTTTTACTGACATCGGTAAGGAGCAAGAAAAAGTTTCCCCAATGGGGTACTTAGCTTTAGTTGAAAACTTCGGTTCTGAAATTCGAAAATGAAAATTTCAAGAGTCGGCCGATTGGCACTTGCGAACTGCTTCTGCTTTGGGCACCACACGGCAAGAAAGACTGATGTAATGGCATCAGCTGCATGCTTTATACCCCTGACTACCTGAAGTCAAGGAAAATGCGACAGAAACCGATGCAGGACCTAAGACTTTGATAATCAGGCCGACTGAGGGCTACTGCAAGCAGATAACCCAAATGTGATGACTGCAACAGTGAAACACGAAGAACATCTAGGGGGTGGCTAGGATGCCCTGCAAGACTGCAGAGGCAAACCCTGCCCTGGATTTGGAGAAGAGAGGCAGGTGGTAATGCTTAGTAAAAGTGTGAACAGATGTCCAGGTGCCATCCTCCAGGATGTCCCTGATGAGGACTCCACTGAGGAAAGCTGCAGAGGTGGAGGCTGCTCTGGTGGAGTGTGTCCTGACCCCCTTGGGGGGAGGCTTTCCATGCGGTTTGCAGCAGAAATGGATGCAGTGTGCTATCCATTTGGAAATGGTTTGACTGGGGATGGCTTTGCCTTCTGCCCCTGTAGCAAAGCTAACCAGCAATTGATCAAACTTTCTGAAGGATTTAGCCCTGTCTAGATAAAATCTGAGCTGTCTGTGCACATCTAGAGAATGAAAAATCCTTTCCCTCTTGTTCTGGGAATTAATAAAAAAGGTGGGAAAATGAATGGACTGGTTGATAGCCACACTGGAGACCACCTTGGGTATGAAGGATGGGTTAGTTCTAAGGGATACCCTGTCTGCATGGAAGACTATGAAGGGTTCCACAGCCATGACTGCTTGCAGCTCAGAGACTCTTTCTGGCTGTAGTGATGGCCAGAAGGAATGCTGTCTTCCAGGAGAGAAGGTTTAGCTCTGCAAAAGAAGCTGGTTCAAAAGGGGACAGGGTGAACTTTTCCAACACAAAGTTAAGGTCCCAAGCCAGTGCTGGTAACCTTCTGGGTGGCCTCAAGTTGCTAGCCCCTCTTAGGAACTGTTTCACCAAAAGGTGAGAGAAAAGGGGCTGCCGTTTCACCAAAAGGTGTGAGAAAAGGGGCTGCTCAGTGTGAAAATGAGCAGAAATAGCAAAGGCATGAATTTTTATAGAGGAGAAAGATAGGCCATGGTGTAGTAGGGCAGCTAAGTATTCCAGGATAAGGGGGAGGGCTGTGCTGTATTGGCTCCCTTAGCCTGTATCCACATGCAGAAACTTTTCCATTTATCAGCATAAGACTTTCTGGTGCTAGAGCGTCTGGCCACACAGATAACATCCAGAACCTGTTTACTGAGGTTGGCAGATCGGTTCTGGGTTAGAGAATAAGCCAAGCTGCCAAATTGAGTGTCTGCAATTGGGGATACATGAATTCCCTTTCCCTCTGGGTCAGGAGGTCTGGAATCGGAGGAAAATGCCATGGAGGCAGCAGGGACAAGCTGTGCAGCAAAGGGTACCAGTGTTGCCAGGGCCAGTCTGGAGCTATAAGAACGGTCCTTGATTTTTCCTCCCTTATTTTGAGCAGTACCCTGGGGATGAGAGGTAGGGAAGAAAAGACACAGACCAATAGATTGACCCAGGGGAAGGACAGGGCATCCACTTTCCAAACCATGCAGTGATGCTCCCTGGTGCAGAATTTACTGAGCTGATGGTGTGGAAGGCAAAGAGGTCAACCTTCGGGGTTCCTCATTTCTAAGTTATTAGGGTGAAGGTACTTCTGTTGAGTTGCCACTCGTGTGGGTCCAGAAGATTTCTGCTCAATTGGTGCCAGAGAGTTGAGAGAACCTTGTAGGAATTGTGCTAACAGGTGTAATTGCATGGCAGAGGCTGTGAGCCAAAGGGTCATGGTCAGCCTGCATAGAGGGTAGGAGCGAGTCCCTCCCTTCTTGCTGATGTACCACATTCACAGCGGTGTTGTCTATTTTGATCAGGAGAGCCCCTGGAGAGAGAAGGGGCTTGAAAGCTATCAAGGTGTGCTGCACAGCCATCATCTCTTTTTGACTGATGTGCAGTGGGATTTGCTGTGGGCTCCATTGGCCCTGTATGCACCTGCCATCCAGGTGTGCACCCCAAACAGTCATGCATCTGTGGTGAGGGTCTGGGTGGTGGGGGGTGGGGAGAAAAGCAGCCTCTTGTTGAGGGAGCATGCTGTTGCCCGCCAAGGAAAATATTTTCTGAGGCAAGGAATTACAGATAAAAGTTTCCAGGTCTTGAGAGTGTTGACACCAAAGGATCTTTAGGTACCACTGAAGTTTCCTCATATGCAGTCTGGCATATGGAATGAGTAGAATGCAAGATGCCACGAACCCCAGAGCTTGCAGGATCTTTCCCTGCAGTTAGCTGGGGCCTGGTGGCTAGTTGATAGAAGTAGGTTGTCAGGAAAATTTGTTTCTCTGGTGCATGGTATACCATCTGGGATGCTGTGCCCAGACTTGTTCCCAGGAAGACTATCCTTTGGGTAGGCACCTGCTTGGATTTCTTTCATTGAATATGTACCCTAGAGAGGTTAGGAGGGTCTTTAAGAAGGCCAGGTGCTTGAGCAGCTTTTCCTGGCTGTCTGCCTGAATAAGGCAATCGTCTAAGTATGGGTAAATCTGAATATTTCTTTGTCTGCAAAAGGTAATGGCCGGAGCCAGACATTTTGTGAATACCCAGGCAGCAGTAGATAAGCCAAAGGGAAGTGCAGAGAACTGAGTGTTGAGATCCTGCCCTGAAGCAAAGATATTTCCTGCATGATAACCTGACAGGAATGTGGAGGTAGACCTTTTTTAAATATAAGGTGGCTAGCCAAGTGTCCTTGGACAGCATGGGTAGCAGCTGCTGGAGGGTAAGCATTTTGAATTTTGGGATCACCAGGAAGGTGTTTAGAATGGATAGATCAAGGATAGGGCACCAGGTGCTCTCTTTTCTGAGTACCAGAAATAATCTGGAGTAGAGACCGTGGCCTATCTGTTCTGCAGGAACGTGCTCTACTGCCATCAGAGAGAGCAGGGAAAGGATTTGCTTTTCAGCCTCTGCCCATTGATTTGGAGGTACATCTGGAAACCCTTTTGGGGTTGGAAGGGTGTGGAAGGAAAATGTTTCCCTGAGACACACTGTTCAGAACCCAGTGGTCCTTGGTAATGGTGGCCTGGTCCTTGGTAATGGTGGCCCAGGTGCTTGAGTGAAAGGAGAGTTTTCCTCCTAGGGGTAAGTGAAGGTGGGCAGAGGGAGGGGATAGAGGAGGTGATTCATTGTGAGTTCTTACCATAAGGGGTTGGGGCTTAGAACTCCCTGGTTTTGAAGTGGAGGTAGTCCATTGCATAGATCTCTGCATTCCCTGTGGCTGCTGTCTGGGGGGGGGGGTCTGTTTTTATGGGGCCTAGGCTGGGCTGGTTTACTGGGAGCAGGAAAGGACCAGTGTTTGGAGGGACAATGCCTGCTGAACCTAGGGTGCTGGCCCTTCAAGAAATCCTTAACTGTTTGCATAGATTTTGCTTTTTCTTCCATCTTTTTTAAGACCTCTTCTGCCTTCGTGCCAAATAAGTTATCTTTGTGCAAGGGGCATCCAACAATTTAGATTTGACATGGTCTTGCAGGGGTTGTTCCTTAAGCCATGAATGCCATCTAATGACAGATCCAGTGACTGCTGCCCTGCAAGAAGCTTCTACGGCATCAAAACCCCAGTGTAAGGTGTGTTTAGTTACTTGACTTGCAGAATGCATTAACTCTTGTAAATCTTTAGATTCTGCCCAAGCAGGAAAGGAAGACATTTTTTAAGGAGTTCCAAGGTATGCTGCTGAAATTTCAGCATATGGAACGGACCATTTACTGCCCTGACAGCAAGAGTTGCTGAGGTGTATACTTTTTTACCCAATCTGTCCAATGCTTGGGAATCCCTGTCTGAGGGGGTGGGATTCTTAGCAGAGGTTGCTTTAATCCCTTTTGGCCCATGAGAAATTACCTCAGGGTCAGCTGTAGGATTTTTAAAAAGATATTTGCGCGAGTCAGGGACTCTGTAGTACCAGTCTAGTTTTCTGGGAGCTGGAGGAAGGGCATCAGGAGTTGAGCTGGATTCGAAGAAAACATCCTCCACAACATCCAGGACTGGGGGGATGGCCAAGGGTCTGTGTTGTGGAAGATCTAGGAATTCCCAGAGTCTCTTTTTAGACTGAGGGTAGTCCTGACTCTCCCATTGGAAATGCTCCATTAGAGTATGCAGGGTTTCCCCAAAGGAAAAATCCTCTGCGGGAGAGGCTGAAGGAATAGGGATCCTCTGCATCAGAATCCTTATAAGTGGAGAGGGGGTGCATGTCTTCATTTTCAGATGCATCAGATTCATCTGACTCTTATTCAGACAAAACTACAGGGGACAGATCTCTCTTCCTATTGGTGGTGGTAGCTTGGCTTCCCCTGATCAGCATGACAAGGTCTTCTGCCATTTTAAGCATCTGAGACTGAGGTAAGGTAGCAGGTGCCTGAGAGTGGGTCGTCAGGTGTGGGTCGTCAGGTTCTTGGGTGTGGTTTGTACCCTGGGCCTAAGAAACTCAGTTTTTGAAAGAATGGTAGACATGAAATAAGAAGTTATGTACCTACCATAACGTTCCATGTTAGTTGTCTTCTCTCGCCTTCTTTCTTGCTTGATGGGTTCGGAGCCGATCCCTCGGCTCCGACTCGGCACTTGCTTTAGCTCGAGAACTCCTTTTACCAGCTCGAGGCAGCCCCATATCCCATGATGCAAGGCAGGAAGTACCCAGATCTCGTTTGTTGACAAAAGGGCAATAACACCAAGCATAAACAATACTTCCCAAAGGAAGAAGAAACTTACAAATGGAAAAAGGACCAGGTCTGAATGGTCTTTAGTATTATAGTTTCTTATACAAGGTCTGTCCAGGCCAGGGGAAGGAGGGAGGGTCGAAGAAAGAAGGCAGAGAAGACAACTAACATGGAACGTTATGGTAGGTACATAACTTCTAATGTTAAGTTGTCAATCTCGCCTTCATTCTTGCTTGATGGGACCGGTCCCTAGCACCTCTATCCTGGGTGGCTCAATGGAACAAACTCTTGAGGACTGTAGAGCCAAAACTGGCTCTGTCCCTGGAGGCCAAGTCCAATTTGTAATGGGAAACAAAAGTGTGAGGAGTGGCCCAAGTGGCCGCTGCACAAATAGTGTCTAAAGGCAGTCTAGCTTGAAAAGCTGTAGAAGTAGCTAAACTCCTAGTTGAATGTGCTTTAGGTTTTGAGCACAGCTGTTTTCCCCTGATCGTATAAATTTCAGTGATGACCGAAGAAAGCCATCTGGACAAAGTCACTTTAGAAACAGGAAGGCCTTTTTATTATCCGCATAGGAAACAAAAAGTTGATCAGATTTTCTAAATTTTTGTTCTGTCCAAATAATATCTAAGCTGACGGTGGACGCCAAGATAATGTAGCTTTTGTTCAGCTTTATCTGAATAGTTAGGAAAAATACAGGAGATCAATAGATTGATTCAGATTGTTTTTCAGCGACCTTAGGTAAAAAGGATGGATTAGTTCTCAAAGATACTCTGTCTTTGTGAAAAATCAAATAGGGGGTCGAACCGAAAGAGCATGAAGTTCAGACACCCTCCTGGCAGATGTAATAGCCACTAGGAATAAAGTTTTCCAAGAAAGATATTTCAGGAACAAGAAACAGCTGGCTCGAAGGGGAAGAATCAAGGATGTCAGCACTAAATTTAAATCCCACTGAGGAGGAGGATTCCTGATTGGAGGCTTTAGTAGGAAAATTCCTTTCAAAAGGCCCTGCAGAGCCTATGGGACATAATATTATGATCTGCTATCCCGACATGAAAATTAGAAATAGCAGCCAACTGAACTCTGACTGTGGAAGAAGAGGAGCCTGCATGGAAAATCTCTGCTAAGAAGTCCAGAACTGCCTGAACAGGGGCAGTAAAAGGATCAATATTTTGGGCCTTAGCCCAATAAGAGAAACGCTTCCATTTGCTTGTGTAAATCCTCCTGGTAGAGGATTTTAGTGAAGTTACTATGATATCTCTAACTGGGTTAGAGATCAAAGGAAGCCTGGCTAAGGAAGGAAGTGGAGCAACCATGCTGTGAGGTTGAGAGAAGGGATTGACCGGTGCAGCTGACCGGATTGGTGAATCAGTAGATCTGGCACTGGGTCCAGATGCCACGGCTGCACCAAAAGGTGATGATGGAGGAACGGCAACCAAACTTGTCGAGGCCAGTAAGGGGCAATGAGAATCAATTTGGCTCTCAAAATGGTAGCTTTCTGGATCACCTGAGGGATCAGAGGAAAAGGAGGGAAGGCATAAAGAAGTCCCTGGGGCCAATCCTGGGTCAGAGCGTCTCTGGGGGGATGGCCTGATAGAGGGAAGAGGCTGAAGAAGTCTGGACATTTGCTGTTTTGGGGAGTAGCAAAAAGATCGCAACATGGACGACCCCATTCCAGAAAAATCTCTTCCGCTATGGATTGCTCGAGAGACCACTCGTGAGGCATGAGAATAGCCCTGCTCAATCTGTCCGCTATAATGTTGGTTTTCCCAGGGATATGCGTTGCTACCAGAAACCGATGAGAGGAGATCGCCCATTGCCATAGTCTGAGCTTCGACACAAGGGTAGGACTTGGTTCCGCCCTGTTTGTTGATATACCAAACTACAGACATGTTGTCTGTGTGGACTGCAATTGTCCCTACGGGAAGAAAGTCGTTGAGGGCTTGCAACGTTAAAAGCACTGCTCTCATCTCCAGGACATTTATGTGCAGATGGTACTCGAACGGTTGCCACGTCCCATGAACCATCCTGCCCTGATAATGACCCCCACCCGATCAGGGAGGCATCCGTGGTGACAGTGGCTATCGGGACGGAGGTACAAAGCACCTGCCTTGGTGAACCTGAGACGATGTGATCCACCAAGCAAGATGTTCTTTGCATGTTTGTGTCACCAGAATCTGGTGACGCATTGGGAGTTGCTGGTATGACCACTGTGTGAACAGCATCCACTGAAGGAGGCGCATGTAGAATCGAGCCAGGGAAGAAGAGTGATGGCCGCAGCCATAAGACCTAACACCTTTAGAACCATTCTGGCCTGTACCTTCTTGCTGGCCAGAATGATCCTGACATGAGTCTGAATGTCTGAAACTCTTTGTTCTGTAAGGGTAGCTGACATCCGAACAGTGTTTAAGTTTGCGCCTATGAAGGTAATAGACTGGCAGGGCGATAAGGATGATTTTTCGAGTTGACTGAGATGCCCAAATGAGAACAAAGGTCTATTGTGTAATCCCTGGCTTGTATAAGCTGATGCCTGGTGGTGGCTGACAGGAGCCAGTCGTCGAGATACGGAAACACCTGGAATCCTTGACGCCTCAGGTGAGCCGTGACCACTGCCATGCATTTGGTGAACACTCTGGGGCTGTAGTGAGACCAAAGGGCAGGGCTCTGAACTGGAAATGACTGGACCCCAGCCGAAAGCGGAGAAATCTCCTGGAGCGTCTGTGAATTTTGATGTGATAGTACGCATCCTGAAGATCTATTGAGCACATCCAGTTGTCCTTCTGTAAGAAGGGTAGAATTGACTGAAGAGTGACCATTCGAATCTTGTCTTCCTGACAGACTTGTTGAGTCTGCTGAGATCCAATATTGGTCTCCAGTCTCCCGTCTTTTGGGGACCAAAAGAACCTTGAGTAGATTCCGGCTCTGAATGGTCTATAACTGGCTGAATGGCTCTTTTTGCAGTAGTTTTGCGATCTCTAACTCTGCAATGTCCCTTAGACCGGTGGTACATCTGGAAGGGAACTTGAGGGAAGGGACTTTCCTCGAAAGGAATTATGTAACCCTTGGATATGATCGACTGTACCCATCTGTCTTGAGTGAGGGAATGCCAGGCTTCTGGGTACAGTGATAATCTTCCCGACTGCCTCCAAGGAGGGACAGCCGGGCAACACCTCAGGGATGCTGAAAGGGCTTCTCAGGAAGAGACTCCCTGTTGCCCTGATTCTTCGGACCCCTCTGCCTCTAGAGCGCGCCTGTTGTTGTTACCCCCTCTGCCTCTAGGGGTAAACTGACCACGTGAATCCGGCGTGACTCCTTGAGATTTACGGAACCACATCTTCCCACCCTTCTGTCCTTTGGGATAAGGCGTAGAAGGGTGGAAAACGGACTCCAACAGCAGAAAGAGTCTTGCCGTCCTGCTCACACCTGGTCAAGGTTTCCTTCACCTGAGGGCCAAACAAAGCTGACCCATCAAAGGGAGAATTTGTGAAGGACGCCTTAAAGGGATCCAAGAAAATCACATAGCCGCATCCAGGCTTGGCGCCTAAGAGCCACACCTGTGCCTGCAGCTCTACTCGCTCCATCAGCAGCATAAGATATTAGCCGCATGGAGGAGTTAGCAATGGAATTGAGGGTTCCTAGCTGCGAAGCAATCTTTTCTTGGCCCCTGCAGCTGTAGGATCCTGAACTACTTCTCCCAGCTCCTTCAGGATATCTCTGGAGTCTGGTGAAGTGACAAAGATAATTCAGCGAACGATAGCAAAGGTCGCTGAGGAAAACATCCGCTTGCCATACCTATCCATGGTCCTAGAGTCCTTGTTAGGAGGATGGACAGGCACGGAAGGATCTGCAAGTTCCTTTTGGTGGCCGCAGCCACCACCATGGCATCAGCGGGACACCCTTGGTAAGGAATTGTTTGTCACTAGGGGCAGTTATAAATTTAGAAGGCCTCCTAGGGACTGGCTCTACAGAGTCAGGAGCTGTTCACGCCTTCGAGCTATAACCTGCATAAGGGGTCGAAGGCGGAGACACCCAGGAGGTGGAGGGCCGAGATCCAAACGCCTCTAGGTATACTGACTCATCCTCAGAGGGATTGTTGGTGGGCCAGTTTCCCTCTGTTTCAGAAGTTCTAGGATGTCTGAGAAGGAGACATCCTCAGAGGGGATCTAGGGGATCCCTCTGACTCATCAAAGTCAGTATCCGGTGACAGACTCAGGGAGCCTACATGCTTCCTCTTACAAGTCCTCTTCCTAGGAGGATCTCCCGAAACATCAGGAGAATCCTCGGAAGAGGGGAAATTCCCAATGGGGAAACCTGAGGCGGAGGATCTCTGGGTCCTGTAGCAAGAGAAGTGGCAGAGATGTCAACAGGTACAATAGAGGGAGGAGCTACGCGAAGAGACTGCTGACTGATACCAGTGCCAAGTGCACTCTTCATCACTTAGAATGGTGCCCTCCCAGGCCGGTCCGAGACCCCCGCTCAAGAGCTAGGAACTCCGGGGGCCACCGAAAGGGAAGTCTCCGAGGCAGATGTCGGAGCCGAGCTCACCAAGGCCGAGGCTCCAAGGGGAAGAGCGGGTTCGGACAAGGGTCCGATGCCACTCACCCCCTCGGAGGAGAGCATGGAAGCCCGACCACCGAATCCCTCTAAGGAAGAGGAGATAAGAGTAGGGGCTGAAGGAACAGAAGGGGGTATCCGTCCTCCAGCCGTAGCAGTAACCATGCCCGAAGACTCCAACTCCAAGCTCTGAGGTAGAGTTGAAGGAGGAACTGTAACGGGGTGTGGACCAACAGTCGCCTGCTGAGACGGACTGTGTAGCATTTGGGCCAGTACCTGTGACTTGAGCAATCTACTGAGGACTCTCTAGGTCATGGTCTGAGAACCTGGATGACCTTGAAGATCGGCGCCGATGGCAGCGTTCCGATAGAAGAGGCGAGGCCGGAGCCGAAAGTATCGGCTCCAAGGAAGGGGACCTCGACCTCTTCCTGGAATGGGTCATCGGAGCCGATATTACTGATCCTGTCGGCACCGATTTCGGAGCCGGCAGAACGCTTCGATGTATCGGCTCCAGCCGGAGCCGATACAGCCACCAGTAACGGTGTCGGAGCCGAGCGGACCCGACACCGATGCCTGTGCCACATGGGTGTCGGAGCCGATCGGAGCCGACACCGATGCCCGTACACGGGTGTCGGAGCCGGTCGGAACCGACACCACAGTGGTCAGCAGATTCGGCACAGATAGCCATCGGCGCCGAAAGCTTAGTGGATCCAGAATCGGCTCCAGCCGGAGCCGATCTCGACTCTATACGAGTCGGAGCCGAGGCCACAGGCTTAGAAACAGAAGCCTGGGTCTTGGCAGATTTAGTTGATTTTGTGGGGCCGACTTAGCCGGAGAGCCCTCCGGCTTAAGAAGACCCCTGAGAATCAACTTATTTCTTCTCTCCTGCAGGACTCTCTGGCTGAAGGAGTGACAAATAGCACAGGAGTCCTGCAGGTGAAGAGGGCCTAAACAGTACAGGCAAGAAGTGTGACCGTCTGTCAGAGACATCTTCTGACAGCACGAGTCACACTTCTTAAAACCTGAAACCCTCTCTTTAGACATGGTGCCTAACAAAACACACACACACCAGTCCAATTAATTAAACTAATACCAAAAAGGTATTTAGTAAAAAATACCAACACACACACCCTAACAGGGGGATGGGATAGGGAAATTAACTGACTAAAAAATTAAAAGAGACAGGGATTTCTGTCAGAAAAAGTTAAATTTAAAGTTAAACTATCAAAACAAAAAGTTTTTAACTAAAAAAGGGGCTTAAATGTCACAAATGTGAATTACTTACCAGGAGCTGGTAAAGAGAAGACCTCCCAAGCGAAGCGGCAAACGAGATCTGGGTACTTCCTGCCTTGCATCATGGGATATGGGGCTGCCTCGAGCTGGTAAAAGGAGTTCTCGAGCTAAAGCAAGTGCCGAGTCGGAGCCGAGGGATCGGCTCCGAACCCATCAAGCAAGAATGAAGGCGAGATTGACAACTTAACATGTAGTAGTTTTGTGTAGAGATTCGTTAGTGCGAAGGACTTCCTCGGAAGCCGGTGCCTGCTTAGTAGCTTTGGACCCATCCAAGGTAGAGATGACCGCAGGATCCTTAGTCGAAGAAGAGTTTTGCTGCATACCAGACTCAAAGGGTCTTGGCAGTGGCCTGCGAATCAAAAGATTTGGGCATCAGGGGCTGTGAAAGCGCCTCACTGAGTACCGGAGAACTGACGACTAGCTTAACGGAAGCGTCGTCAGTAGGTTTGGACATGTGTGGTCTGCCTCTGTCTTTATCTCTACATTTTTTTGGAAGATCTGCTGTTGGATGGCTTACTGAAGCCATATCGGAATTCAAAGACTAAGTGAAAATATCTAGCTACAATAATGGCCAGACGACATAGTTCTGGCGTTGAACAAAGCACTGAAGCGACAACAGGGGACGTCGTGGTCTGGGCCTAAACAAGTGACGCAGTAAGAGTGGAAGTCTTGGTGTGGTATTTGCTTTCCACAGGAGAGACAATTATTAACTTTTTCTGACATTGGTTAGTGCAAGAAAAAAGGATCCCAACGGGGAACTTCGCTTTAGAATTCATCAACTTCAGTTTGGTAGACAAAACTCGGGTAGTGGCCTATCAGCACTTGTGCGAACTGCTTCTGCTTCGGGCTCCACGGCAAGAAAGACTGATGTAATGGCGTCAGCTGCCTTACTTTATACGACTGACGACCTGACGTCAGTCCTCAAGCGCAAGCAACTGACGGAGAAATATTAAGTCTCTGGTATTTGAGCCGGTCGAGGGCTACCCTGGTAGGGAAAACCCAAATGTGATGACTGCAACAGTGAAACACGAAGAACTTGTTCCCTTGCTGAGACTTTTGAGAGAGTATCACTTGGAGCTGAAGCCTCAATCGGTGGAGTTTGAGTTGGGAGTGATACTAGACAGGACCGAGTATTGAACACTGCTCCAATGAACTCTGTTGTGTAGGAGTAAGGTTTGATTTCTCCCAATATATTGTTATTCCCAACAATTTTGTCAGAGAGAGTATAATGGAGTGCTGTTACCAGAAAATACTCGTTGGGGGCGGTGAGGAGCCAGTCATCCAGATATGGAAACACCAGAAATCCTTTTAGTCTCATGTGAGCTGTGACCACTGCCATGCATTTCGTGAACACTCTGGGGGCTGTAGAGAGACTGAATGGCAGGGCACAAAATTGGCAATGACTAGCCCCTAGCCAGAAGCGAAGCAGACTCCTGGAACGTTTGTCTATCTTGATGTGGTAATACGCATCCTGGAGATCTATTGAGCACATCCAATCACCTTCACTTAAAAAGGGGAGAATGGACTGAAACATGACCATCCAGAATTTGGTTTGGGCGATGGGCTTGTTTAAGCTGCCGAGATCCAAAATGGGTCTCCAGTCCCCTGTCTTTTTTGGCACCAAAAAGAATAGAGTAAAATCAGGATCCATGCTGGTCTGGTGGGACTGGTTGGATAACTCCTTTTTGAGACAGCTTTATAATTTCTGAAGCTGCTTCTTCTCTTTGACTGGGTGCAACATCAAGAAGTTTTCTTGGAAGGTTTGGTTGGCAAGAAAGGGGAATGGTGTAACCTCTGGTAATGATGCTCTGCACCCCCAACTATTGGTGGTGATACATTGCCAGGCAGCATGGTGCAGAAAAAAAATGACCCCGACTGCTTCCAGAGGTAAGAAATCGGGCTGCTCCTTAGGAGTAAAGCTGTCCAGAAAAGAAATCCCTGCAGCCTTGGTTACGAGGACCCCCTATGCCTCTACAGAGGCGTCTTCAGGAATCATTACCCCTCCTCTGCCCCTGGGGGTATTCATCACCACGTGCAGCACGGAAAGGACCCTGAGATTTTTTTGGGCCACATTTTTCCACTCTTCTGACTCTTCGAGAGGGTATACGTTGAGGGTTGGAAAACCGTAGGCCTACGGCAGACAAGGTGTTTTTCAGTCTTGCACACACCTGGCTAGCATGTCCTTTACTCTGGTACCTTTAGGTTACAAATGTGCATCCAGGCATGATACCTCATGACAATACCCGAACCCACTGCTCTAGCTGCTCCTTCAGTCAGATGTGACGGCAACCTCATGGATGAGTTGGATATTGATTCCAGGGTTGCAAGCTGTGAGGCCACTTTGTCCTGCACCTCGTCAGACAACTGTCCTGCAAGCATCCCAGAGAGTTCAGAGATAAAGTCCCTCTGGAGCCTCGTGAAATGCACCAAATAATTCAACAACCATATAACAAAGGTCCCTGATGCAAAAACACACTTCCCAAGTCTGTTCACCGCCCGGGACTCCCTGTTGGGTGGGTGGACAGCGGGACTTTCCCCAGCCAAGTCCTTTTTTGTGACCACCACCACCATAGCATTGACTGGTAACCTTTTAGACCAATGCAGGTTCTGCTCGGGAAGGGAAAGAATTCTGTGTCTGGTCTCTGAGGGATCGCCTCAATGGAATCAGGGCTCTTCCAAGCGCGCTGCACGATGAGCTCGTCGGCAGGCGGGGTCACCCACGAGGTAGAAAGTCGGACGCGGAAAGCCTGCAGGAACACAGACTTCTCAGATGAAGGGTTGGAGGGCTTCCAGTCACCTCTCTGCTTTAACATTTCCAGGATCTCCAAAGGAGACATCAGGAGGTGACCGCGGGGACCCCTCACCATCATCGTAGTCCTGTCTTCAGTTAAGGACTCCTTGGGAGAGTCCATGCGCTTCCTCTTGCACGTCCTCTTTCGAGGGGGTCCTCAGTGGGGGTCTCTGTGGAGGACTCGGAAGAGTGGGTACCCTGAACTGGGGTGTCCTGCTGCTTCTCTGCCCGGTGTCCTGGGGAGATGGTCTGTGACACCTGCAGCTCAGGGGGCAAAAACTGGGGTTCCGACATCAAAGGAGTGCTACTAGAAGCAAGAGCCCTCTCCATTGCGCGGAACGTAGGTCTGCCCAAAGAGGGATGGGAGCCCAGAACCAAGAGACAACCTTGGGACCAGGGTCACACACCGCTCTGATGAACCCGTCCCAATGGGTGGAGCTTGAAGCAGGATTGGTGCAGACGCGGCTATTGGCACAGAGGATGGAACTGAGGAGAAAGACTGTTCTGTACCTCAGGCCAAAGCACCCATCCCCCAATCCCCCGATTGAGGAAGGACCAGTTCAGCAGGAACCGAAGACCAAAGGGGCAAACTTGGAGCCGGACTGAGATGCACTGAAGCACACAGAGGTGAAGGGTTCTAAAAGGGATGTCGGAGCAGAAGGCTTCATAACAGAGATGGTCGAAAGAGGAGTGTAAGATGGAGTCCGTGGACAAGTCAACCAAAGTCCTGTAAGTGGATGGGTGTTAGAAAGTGTGGGTATCACCCTGGCTAACAACAGCTGGTCCACAAGACGCACCACGTCATGTGCAGACAGGCTCCTGGTGGATCTAGTGGATACTCTGGATCGGGAGTCAGGATGTTCAATGAAAGGGCTATAAGCTTGGCCCAGAAATGGATCTACGGAAGGGGAATATTGGGTCTGTGGTGCAAGGTCAGATGGCACTGAAGTCTCTAGTTTCAAGACCGGAAGTAAAGGGGTCAAATCCAGTGCAGTCGGTACAGCACTCGGTGCCGAAGTGACACTGAGCCGAAATGGTCGGTTCCAAAATGGAAACTAAGTGTCGTTGAAGGTGTGCCCTGAGCCGAAGTGGCCACAGGTGCTGAAGTTGAAATGGGCATAGTAAGGTCTATGATCGGTTCCGGAGGCAGGACCGGTGCAGAAACTGGTGCCGGTATCAAAGGGTTTGAGATGCTCGGAGCCATAGAGAAAGATTTATTATCTGAAGACAACTTTGTAACCTTTGATTTCCCAGGTTTGCCCTGATCACCCGATGGTGAGGAGGGAACAGAGTGAGATATCTTTGTCTTTAGTAGTAGGGGTTGAGACCTCCATCGCAGAAATGGCCTCTGAGAAGGGAGACCTGAGTAACCCTTTCAGAATCAGTTTATGCGCTCATGAAGAGTGCATTGGCTGAAACTGAGAAATGTCACACGGAGGCAGCACCGAAAGGTGGGGCACTCCTAAACAGTATACACAGTCATCGTGAGAATCACTATTAGGTAACTTGCCATTACATGAAGCACAATGCTTAAAATCTGAAGTACCCTTCTTATCAGACATCTTGATAGAAAGACACCACAGGCCAACCGTATAATCCAACTAGAACCAAGTCAAACACCGTTCAAAGAAGTCACAAATATAGTAATAAAGAGAAAAAGGAAACCCCTTACTAAAACCCAAAGGTAATAGGTTAAAGAGGAAAGACAATACCAGCTATGGTATTGAAGAAATACTACAAGGGTAAATGAGGAAAGGCCGTACCAACAATGGCACTTGAAAGATTACCTACGGTAACAACGGGTAGAGTAGAGAGGGAAAAAACAAAGACAGAAGAAAAAAAGTACAGTTTTGTACCTACCATAAATGTAGATGTCCGAACAGGATAGTATCTGCAGTCCTAACAAATGGGTTGTCCTGTCGTCAGGCAGCCCTTCGGTCGGCCGGATTCCAAAGTCTGGGTCTGGCCTCGGCTGGTGTCGCACTTCACCCGACGTCATCTCTGCTGGTCTTCGGGTATAAAGGCATCAGCCGACGCCATTTTCCTCAGTGTTTCTTGCCCCAGATGCCAGTTGCCCTCTTGGAAAACTAAATTTTGGATAAATGCCAATGTTTCCAAAAAATAGTAGGCAAACACAAAAATAAGCATGTATGTACATATATACAAACAAATACACCATAAGAGATCCCCCCCTAGCTAGCTATTAGGAGGGTAAATACCCTAGGAGTACCACAGAGGGGAAGGAGGGTGAGTAATCCTGACTGCAGATGCTATCCTGTTCGGACATCTACATTTATGGTAGGTACAAAACTGTACTATGTCCTTCAAGGATGCATCTGCAGTCCTAACAAATGGGTAGAATACCATAGCCAACTAGGGGAGGAGGAAGAAGAATTATGGTGTAGTTAGGATCCCTTGCAATACAGCAGTGGCAAACCCTGCTCGGGATCTAGAGTATAGAGGTAAGTTGTAATGCTTGGCAAATGTATGCACGGAGGTCCAAGTAGCCGCCTCAATAATGTCCTTGGTAGCCACTCCTCGTAAGAAAGCTGTGGTAGTGGCTGTAGCCCTTGTAGAGTGAGGTCTTATGTACTGTGGAATTTGCTTTCCATGGTAGGAGTAACAGAATCTTATGCAATTTCCTATCCACTTGGAGATTGTTTGTTTGGAAATTGCTTTTCTTTCCCTTCCTGTTGCATAAGCTACTAAAAGCTGGTCAGTTTTTCTATTGCCCTTGGTTCTGTCGAGGCAGTAGCACAACTGTCTATGTACATCCAAGGTATGCAGCAGTCTTTCCCCCCTGATCTGTGGATTGGGAAAGAAGGTAGGTAGGTGGATTGCCTGGTTTTGAGACACTCTGGATACCACCTTAGGCATAAATGTAGGATTAGTTCTCATGGACACTCTGTCTTGATGGAAGATTAGGAAGGGTTGTACTGCCATTAAGGCCTGTAGCTCCGAAACCCTTCTTGCTGAAGTAATTGCCAGTAGGAAAGCAGTTTTCCAGGATAGGTGTTGAAGATCTGCTGTTGCTGCTGGTTCAAATGGAGGGAGTGTCAATTTTTCTAGCACAAAGTTCAAGTCCCATGCTGGTAATGGTGGTTTCCTAGGAGGTTTTACATTCTTGATTCCTCTGAGGAACTGCCTGAGTAGAGGATGTTAGAAGACGGGGATCGAAGCTGTATTCTGCAGAAATAGCTGATGCATGTATCTTGGAGGAATAGGACAGGTCTGTATGGAGAAGCTCTGCCAAGTACTCCAGGATGTTAGCAATATCTATTTTTGACACATCTTTTCCTCTTTCAGTACTCCAAATGACAAACCTTTTCCATTTTCCTGCATAGTTCCTTCTTGTTGAAGGTCTGCGGGCCTCAAGGATAATGTCTTTAACCCTTTGGGATAAATCTGGGTTAGTTGCTGTTATGTAATGTTCCAGGCAGTCAGTTGCAGAGTTTTTAGGTTTGGATGCATGATGTTGTAGTCGTTCTGAGTTAACATCAAAGGCATCAGGGTAGTGTCCACATTCTCCCAGAGACATGCTCCTCAGCAATGGATACCAGTGTTGTCTTGGCCAATTTGGAGCTATCAGAATTATCCCTGGATGTTCCTCTTTGATTTTCAGTAGTACCTTGTGCATCAAAGGAAGAGGTGGAAATGCATATGCTGTCAGGCCTTTCCAACTGAAGGATAGAGAGTCCACCTTCCATGCAAGTGGGTGGTATGTCCTTGTGCAGAATTTCTTGAGCTGGTGATTGAGTGGGGATGCGAATAGGTCTATTTGTGGCATTCCCCATTTCTTTGTGATGGCCATGAAGATGTCCGGGTGTAGCATCCATTCATGAGCATCCGAGGTAGTTCTGCTTAACATGTCTGCTAGGATGTTTTCTTTTCCCGGTACAAATATTGCCTGTAACTGGATGTTGTAGCTCAGAGCCATATTCCAAAGGTCCAGAGTCATTCTGCATAGGGGGTATGAATGAGTGCCTCCCTGTTTGTTGATGTACCACATGACTGTGGTGTTGTCTGTCCTTATCATTAAATGGCCTTCTTTGAGGAATGGTCTGAAATTCTGGATTTCTAGTTTTACTGCCAGCATTTCTTTTTGATTTATGTGCAGGTGCAGCTGGTCTGGAGTCCATAATCCTTGTATGCATTTGATGGTTTGGCTTGCTTGAAAGTTGTGGAAGGGCAAGCCTGGGTTTGACTGGCATGCTTGGGCCCACCAAAGGAACTCAATTGTTTCAGGCATGGGATTAGTGGTATTTCGGTTTCTAAGCTGTGCCTGTGTTGAGACCATAAATTCTTTAGGTACCACTGTAGCTTTCTCATATGCAGTCTGGCATGGGGGACCAGGATTATGCATGATGCCATGAAGCCCAAGGCCTGCAGTACTTTCCTTGCTGTTAGTTTGTTCTGCTTTGTTAATGCCAAGAAGTAAAGAGGGAGTTGTTTTTGTTTTTCTGCAGTTAGGAATGCCATCTGTTTTACTGTGTCCAATTCCGCACCCAAGAATGTTCTTGTTTGGGATGGTATCAGTCTTGACTTTTTTAAATTGACTGTGTATCCCAGGGCTTGTAGTAAGCAAATGACTCTTTGTAAGTCTTTTGTCAGCTTGCTTTTGTTGTCCGCTTGTATCAGGCAGTCGTCCAGGTATGGATAAATTTGGATTCCCTGTAGCCTGCAATGAGCGATTACTGATGCCAGGCATTTTGTGAATACTCTGGGCAGTAGATAAGCCAAAGGGCAATGCTGAGAATTGATAATGCTCTGATCCTGCAAGAAATCTGAGGTATCTTCTGCAATTTGGTCGTATGGGGACGTGCAGGTATGCCTCCTTGAGATCTAGAGTTACCAGCCAACACTCCTTGCCCAGCATGGGAAGAAGTTGCTGTAGGGTCAGCATTTTGAATTTTGGGACAATGATGAATGTGTTTAAGGCGGACAGGTCGAGAATAGGTCTCCAACTTTTCTCTTTTCTTGGTACTAGGAAGAGTCTGGAGTAGAATCCTTTGCCCTGTTCTGTTGGTGGTACTCTTTCCACAGCTCTCATCTTTGTTAATTGAGCTATCTGCTTTAGAGCTTCTGTTTTCTGATTTGGAGGTAGGTTTGGCATTCCTCTTTTGACTGGTAGGGTGTGGAAGTGAAACCTGTAGCCTTGGTCTATGGTCTGCAAAATCCACTTGTCTTTTGTGATATAGTGCCAATTTTTTGAAAATAAGGCTAACTTTCCGCCTAAGGGTGCTGCTATTTGTTCCCTGGTAGGCGGTGTCAGAGCCAAGTCACTGTGATTGTCCTGTTGCAGTGGCAGTGGTTGTGTCTGTGCCTCGCTGGTTATTGCCCTGCCACTGGCGTCCTCTGTAGGCACCTCCTCTGGATTGATTTCTGCCTCTGGAACATCTATTCCTGCCTCTCAGATTTAGAGGAGTCTGGAAAGGACCAATTTTTGGAAGGCCAGCTCCTGCTAAACCTTGGGGGCTGAACCTGTAAGAAATCCTTAACTGTTTGTACAGATTTTGCCTTCTCTTCCATTTTCTTCATTACTTGCTGAGCAGGAGAACCAAATAGACTGGCCTTATCCATAGGAGCATCTAACAGCTTTGCTTTAACATGATCCGGCAAGACCTGTTCTTTCAACCATGCATGCCTTCTTATAACTGTGCCAGTCATGGCTGATCTAAATGAAGCCTCCAGTGCATCATAGCCACATTTTAAAGAATGGTTACTAACCTGCTGAATGTTATTCACCATTTCTAAAACATATTTCTTATCTAAGGAGTCATCAGAGGACAGTTTCTTAGTTAACTGATCAAGCATAAACTCTTGGTATTGGATCATATGAAACTGACAGTTCAAAGCTCTAGCTGAGAGAGTAGCAGAGGTGTAAACTTTTTTACCCCATCTCTCTAAGGACCTGGATTCCCTTTCAGAAGGGAGAGGGTTTTTTGCTGAGGTCGAAGCTACTGCCTTAGGCCCCTGGGAGATAGTGTCAGGATCTGCAAGTGGGGCCTTGTACAGGTGGTGATGAGTGTCCGGTACCCTGTAAAACCTATCTGGCTTGGCAGGGGCTGGAGGTAAAGTATCAGGAGCAGTGCAAACATCATTAAATGCATCATCCACAACAGGCGGAACTGGAGGTATAGCTAAGGGCCTATGTTGCGGTAAGTGTAGAAAGGTCCTAAGCCTTTTTCTTGAATCTGAGAAATCTTGTCCCTGCCATTGGAATTGCTCTCTCATGGCATGTAAGGTTTCCCCAAAGGAAAATTCCTCTGGTGGAGAGGCAGATGGAATAGATTCTTCAGCATCGGAATCTTCATAAGTAGAAAAAGGAGCCTCTGGATGGTCTGTAATGTCTGAGTCATCAGAAGAATCATCTGAGGACACTGGCTCTGGGGGCTCTGCTCTAGGTCTCTTTTCTGGAGGCTGAGAGGCCCTGTCTGGGTGAGATTGGGATCCTCTAATTAAAGAGATGAGATCCTCTGCCAGAGTAAGCATTTGAGAACTGGAACTGGGCCTGTGTGAGAGGGGCTTAACAGGCACTGATTTAGCAGTTTTGGCTGCTTTAGCCCTGGCAAAGGTCTTAATAGACATGGCTGCAGGAGGCCTAGCAGCACCACGTGCTGGGGTAGAGACATCCAAATTGATGGTGTCTGATAATTCTAAAGGAACCACATTAGTAGGCAAAACTTCAGAGGCCGATTCAACTAGGGTAGCAGGAGCCTCGGTAGTAGTCATGGATTCAGCTGAAGATTGACCCGTTTGCTCGGTTTCGGCCGAAACAGAGACACTCGCGGTTTGCTTAACCGTGGTTTCGGCCGAAACCGCGGACCGCGAGTGTCGGTCTTTCTCTTTGCGTTTTTTAACAATTTGAGAAGTCGGAGGATCCGACGGCATAATGTACGCAAAATCTGAGCCGAAAAACTGTTCAGCAAACTCCGACCGACGCCTAAGCGTTCGTCGGTTGAAGGAAGCACAGGCTAAACAGGCTGCTACGTCATGGTCTGAGCCTAAGCAAGGTAAGCAGTAAGAGTGGAAATCTTTATGAGGTATTTGTTTCCCACAAGTTATACAGTTATTTACTTTTTCTGACATCGGCTGAGGCAAGAAAGAGTCCCCAACGGGGTACTTAGCTTTTTAGAAGTCTTCAAAGTAGTATTCGGTAGTAGTAATCTCTGGATCTGACCGACCGGCACTTGCGAACAGCTTCTGCTTCGGGCGCCACGCGGCAAGAAAGACTGGGGAAAATGGCGTCAACTGATGCCTTTATACCCGAAGACCAGCAGAGATGACGTCGGGTGAAGTGCGACACCAGCCGAGGCCAGACCCAGACTTTGGAATCCGGCCGACCGAAGGGCTGCCTGACGACAGGACAACCCATTTGTTAGAACTGCAGATGCATCCTTGAAGGACATCACTAGAAATACTATTCGCTCAATACAATATTAAGATATCAAATAAAGTTCCACTTAGCTGAGAGCTCGGCTGAAACGTGGCTATGCGGCAAACGAGATCTGAGGTAACAGGGAGAAGGGCAGTCTGGGTAGAGACTTAGCGCAAGGGTTTTTTTGCTTGCAAGAGCTTGGTAAAAAGGCCGACTCTGTTCCGAGGGCTCAGAACCGAACCCATCAGAGATGAATGGAAAGAAGATTAACAACATCAGATTAATCTTTTGTTAGACCAGAAGACCGATACAGCTGAAGCAGCAGAAGTTGATGCGACTATGCTGGAAGCTTCTAAGAAGTTTGGTAATTATACTCTTGATATGGTACAGAAACTTTATACTTACAAAAAGTTACAATGGCATACAGTGAGAGTTTCCAGGTGTACCTGAATCGTCGGATTGTACCTAGGAGACTACAGGTACTGACACTGCCTACATATGAAATGAAGTACTCGGTTCTTCTCAGCAAATGGCAAGCCCTAAAGGTTCAGGCTTGATTATATCCACCTGATTAATTATTTCTTTTAAACAACTGAAAGTCAGCTTTTGACTGACACTGCCTCTCTGCAGCATATTAGGCAACATCCTTCATTATATTTGGTTAGATGCCATGAGAATAAACCACCCAATAAAATCTTGTTTGAGCAAAAACCTATTTCTACACAATGATGGAAGCTGAAACAATATTAAAGACTTCATCTCCAGACAAGTGTTTTACTGGCCCAAAGCACAAAGGACAGAAATAGACATCTTCTATTAAAGGAACTCAGATGAACAATGGTGACCTAGTACAGATCTACTAGTTAGGGCTGATGCAGATAACGTTTCTGCATTAGACACATTACATCAATTACTCTTGTTGAAGAACAATTTCTGTCCATTCCTCTGAAGAACACTAAGACCAAGAGAAAGCAGAAGAGGTCGGGGCAGATGGAAAAATGTGCAAACACCAGTTACCTGTATCAAATCTGGACAGTAGAGAACACATCCGTTTGACAAACAGTTAATTCCAATAATCGGCAAAGGTGACTTGGTTGAGGCGATTATGGAATTGTATGCATCAGAAGATTAATTCTGACCCTTTTCCCTAATACTGGTCAAACTACTTAGTTGGGTAAAAAAGCAACTTTATTCCTATTTCCAACCCCACTGTCGAAGCCTTTCAGAAGGCCTTTATGGAGGATACATATAATTTTAGCAACACTATGGAACTGCATGGTTCAAACTTAACTATTAAAAAAAATGGAAGCTTTACATCCACTGGTTGGTACAAATGTAATGACAAGGGTGGTACAATACTGGTGATGGATTGTAACTATATTGAATCTATAAATATAGTGCTTAATGATGTAAATACACATACGCAGATATACAAGAAAAAAAGTTTATACTATAATACAAAAGGATTACAAATAAAGATTTATACTACAATAGGTGTCGCTCACCTGAACTGCATTTTATGTTACCCACCCTGTTCTGACAATGTATATGGTTTACCCAAGATACACAAGAACATTCAAAATCCCTCTACTAGACCAACTGTCTTGTCTTAGGGTTTGCTTACAGAACCCCTATCGATCTGTTTAGAAACAGATCTTAAAAGATTTATTGCATTTGATGCATAGTTTCATTAAAGACAGTTGACTTTTTGGTAAATTATACAGACTAGATCAAACAAATAAGATATCACATTACTTGTTGGTAACTTTTGATGTGAACTCTTGCTTTACAATGATACCAAACTCTTACATGGCATAGAAGCAATAATATGTTTGACAGCAAACCAACTAGAGAATGTATTTAAAAACAATGTTTATTATTTACTGGACATTATCTTATCAAATGTGTTTACATTTCAAGGGAAATATTTATAATATTACATATAATACTATTTATACAAGGGGTGGTAATGGGAACCCCCAAGTCTAACACGTGTGCACCTTTGGTAATGTACATGCTGAGCAGAGTTTGTTTTGAATATTAATTTCCATTATTTTAACATTTTATTTACAAAAGATTTATTAATTTTTTTATGATGTGGGGTAGAACTGATAAACAACTGAATGATTTAATAGAATACATAACTGTTGATTTTTTTTGGTCTTCAAAGCTACGGCTTCAGAGATGACTGAATATTAAAGAAGTGAATAGTCAACTTAATGAGTCTACATTTAAAAAGGAAGTTAAGAGAACCGCATTTGCATTGAAGTATGCATCTTGCCTTAACATTCCAGAATACTGTAAAAGGTCACATGTTACGTGTGAATCACTTAAGCACGCAATATGACATGTTTAAACAAAGTTAGATAATATGGCAAAAGATTTTTTTTCTTAAATAGAGATTACCCCTCAGAAGTGGAAGAAGCTAAGCGAATTGTTATAAATGAGAGGTTCAATGGGGATGGATCCTTTTTTCAAAAAAATGTTCTGAGATAAGGTGGAAGGGGAAGCAAATAGTTAACATGAGATAGGTGCTAACCTACAGCCATTCATTAAGGTAGTTGCAAGACATTAGGAAACTCATATTCTTTTGAGTGTTCAAGCCAAAGGGAAGAATATCCTAGACTTCACCCTCTTTAGCTTTAAGCAGCAATCACTGAAACAACTGTTGTGCTGTAAGGAGCAAAGGAATTTACTAAGACTTAAGGTCTACTCAAAAAAGACGGAATTTACCAGTTATAAGACGGATAGACCATTTCCAACATCCCCTTTTAAAGGGCATTTCAGCATCTGCTGATTGGGATAGTTAGAATGTGGTAAACATAGCTATATGTGGAGCCTGTTCAGCCTTTTATGCGGGTAAGGCCAACAGAAGGGTAAATGAGAGATTATAAGAAGGAAAAACTCAAAGCTTTAGGCAAGCACATTATTAAGGGCGATAATCATACATTTACTTTTGCTGTGTTGCAGAGGTACTCACAGCTTCAAAGGGGGTGACAGACAATGCAGAATATACAGCCATTTCAAGGTCCACGGCAGACAGAAGTTAAAGTATATCAAATGATGAAATACTTTCAATAATTTGATTGGTTTATCTGGGATGCAACTTTTTTTTTTAAATGTATATTAAACAGCATTATATTTGTGGAAGCCTGGAAAACAATTTTATGTATGAAAGTTTGCCATTTTATTCGGTTTGTCCTTATTAAAAAATTACATATTTATTGGAGTCACTTGAGACGGATTATTTTTGTTTTTCTATTTCCTTTTCTTCAATGAGGTGCTACAGCTTTAAGCAATTCCTTGAACTCCTGTACTTTCTCACATATCAAAAATCTCATCAGACTCAACCAAGAGCAGTATGGCTTTGTCAAGGGTAGATCCTGCCTAATGAACATGGTTACGTTCTTCAAGAGGGTTACTCGGGTTTGTAGTTAGAGGTCATGCTGTTCACATGCCACACCTTGACCAGAACAAGGCTTCTGTCACCATATACCCCATGCTGGCATGATTAGTAAGGTTAACACTTTAAAGATGGAACTCCATTACAGTAAGTCAGATTGCAATTTGGCTAAAAGAATTCTCACAAAATGCGAGCGACAGGTACCTCCTATGAAAGGTGACCAGTGGTGTTAACAAGGCTCAGTGCCGGGACCGGCACTGTTCTGGATTTACTTTTCTTATCTCCAGACAGCAAACCAAGACCTGTGACCAAATATGTCAATGGCTACAAACAGAGGAGTTACTGTGAGATCTCCTTCCGACACCCTTGCCCTTCTGCAAGAACACAGACTCACACAAATATATGGTACAAAGATAATGGGCTCAAACTGAATGAAAACAGTGCAATATTGTCACATTTAAAACACAAGCCCACCACACAGTGTACAACACTGAAAATATCCCACTTCAAACTGAAGACGTTATTGACAATCTTGAAACATAGATCTATAATTCCCCCAACTTTAATCACCGTGTGACAACAGTATGGAAATCTTCATTTAGTGCAGCTAATTGCCAAGAAAACATCACTCAGAGTTATATATGCTGTTCTCTTGTATTCAGCACCAATTAGGCCACTTACTGAATACAATTCTCTCTTCGGGAAGTCCCCACTAAGAATATCAAACAACTTGAAAGATTCCACCAGTTCCCAAGATCATGATATTGAAAACTCAGGTAAAGATATGCTGAAAGCACTTGTCTCTCTACTTGGTATCTTATAAAATCTTGAAGAGATCGGTGTCTCGCCTTCCATGCCAATAAGGACCCAGTTGTTACTGATCTCTATCTCTACAAATGTAATAATTCCACAACACATCAGTACCAGTACCGGGGTCATTTACCATCAGATAAAAACGCAATGGAGACAGAGGTCCATCAAGTGGGATCTCCCTCATCTCTGCAGATTACTCAACAGTGATAATGTTACCAGCTTTCAAATGGGACTTTATGACTGGATGGATACGATCAAATTCACCCTGGGCTTGACTAACCTGCTTTCTCTAACAGGGCAATGCAAGACCTAAGAGTAGGAACTGCCAATGTGTAAATAAATGGTCATGAGTCTCAACTGCCTTGAAATTCATATGATTCTTATGTATTAAGGATAATCTTTCTGACCAAATGCTTCTTTCACAGATATGACAAATCTGCTTTGAGACCAATACAGGCCTGGTCAAAAGCATAAAACAAAACAACCAATATTGGCTAAGCTAAAGGAGCCAATTAACTTGCAAGCTTTCTGGCCTTAAGGATACTTTTCAAATATTGCTTCTACTGAAGGTCCATTTCTGATGCATTTCAGTCTACATTGGTAACATACAATAAAGTTGTAGATACTGAAGTAGAAGGGAAGTGGGGGGTCTGCTGTTGCATCTCATGAAATGTCCTTATAAAGTTTTAGTTTCAGGACTCCTTTGACAGAGCACTATACTTACTGGAATAGGGGACACAGGTGAATCAACATTTGGAATAAAAACATTTAAGTATTTCATTAAACATTCACATTTTACTACGGCAGAACATCTAAAACCAATCACAGATAATGCCAAAGAAACAGTTTTCATTCTTAAAACATATAAATTAGTAATGTTAAAGACCTCCAAACTGTGATTATTATTGTTCTAACACGGTTATGTTTATGTTGTTGGAACATAAACCAAGCTTCTGCTCGTCGGCCCATGATCATTACACGGAAATGATACCAAGAGATTATGGATTACTCTCTTACAAACTAACATTAGTGTTAAAAAAACAAATGGCACTAGTTCTCAAACAATAACTTGCTAAGTGTTACTGGTTTAAGCCAAGGATCAAACTGAACAGCATTACCCACATACACAGTAGGGGAGGGTGCAAAGACAAAACTTTGCTTGAATTAAACATTAAAAGGCATATTTTATTTTTGTAAAAAGACAGCCCAATAAGACAAATACAAATAGGAATCTTTATAATGTATTAAACGTGAATGCATAAAAAAACAATGTTTCTGTATTGCAGTCATATACCCAACATTAAAAGAACATCTTCTATCCTAATTAATGTTGTCCAGTTAAGCCATTACAAATTATTTTAATAAACAAATTATTTCCATTTATTGTTTCCCCACAGAAACATGAATAACCAAACACAGACTCAAAGCAACGCACTTAAAACATGAATAAAACTATAGCTGCAACACTAAAGTAGCTGCATTGTAGTAAAGTTGCTAAGCAAGCTGTATTTCCTTTATATTAACATGGAAGGGTGATGCTACCATGTCTGTAAGAAAAGTGTATTGTTGCAAAAATATACATGCAGAATAACGACCAGTATCAAACTGATACAGAAATTATATACAATGTAAACAGTCAAAATTCTCTATAGGCAGATTAAAAAAATAAACTGCATCAATGAAATATTAATCCTCGTCCGATTCAGAATCTTTTGCCTTTTTGTAAAGTGGCATGTTAATACTGTGACAGGCTGGTACCCAGCGATTGTCATGAAGTCCTACTTTACAACCAGGAGCATCCTTCTGAGAACTGTGGCAACACATCCAATACCCAGGTCCATATGGTAAAGCCTGGCAATATGGTTTTGGATGCCACAAGCAAAGTGACACATCTCCCTTTTTGTACCGCCTTTTGCACTGCTTGCAAGGATCATCTTTGTAGCGAGGATCTCGAACCCAACAGGAATCGGCAGGCCGTATATCATAATTTTCTATTATAAATTTAAAATAATGACATGTACATTTAAGAGCTACTAGAGTCTTTGTTGAGAGAAATGCAAACATTTTTACCAAAATGTGGTGTGGCAAGAAGGGCATATATTGCTGAGGCTCCAATAATTGCTGAAGTTTAAACCTTGCTTCCAGAAATTCATGAGACACTTGTCGTTTTAAAGAAAAATGCTCAAGTGTTTGGTGTGTACCTTCAGTAGAGAACAACAAATTGGGACACTGCTTTACTGAACTAAGAGTTCTATTAAGTGGTGCATTAGTAAGGTCACTACCCACACATTTAGTTAATGTCTGTGCACAACCATCACTACTGCTCAAATCTATAATCTTCGGTTGACTCTGAGACTCTCGTTTACAAAAAAATAGCATCCCTGGTAGTGGTTCCTCACATAAGTCTAAGGTAGTACTGTTGACAAGTTCACATTTGTTTTTTGACCCAGTTAGAGATACTGTGCACACCATCTCTTTGCTTACTCGTTCAATAACATTCTGAGCTATAAAATTCACATTCTCTTTTTCTGCACAGATGCTTCTGTGTTTGTTTTCTACTATATCAGATGCAAACTCGGTGCATTCTGATTTGGATATTAGAGGTCCAGTATAGGTAACTGTACAGCTCAGTTTATTTTTCAATGTTGCTGTAGACTCACAAGGTACAACCAACTCAGATTTATGCAGTTCTAAAACTAAGCCTTCGCTGCCAGCTTCCTGGGTTGTACCAGATGCATTATTTTCCCTGGTGTCTGAACAAACAAATTTGCAACTGTTGTTTGCCCCAGCACTTTTATTTAACTGTGCCTCTACATTAAGTGCTTCAAGTGAGATGTTACTAGCTTCAGTACTATTGTAATTCTTTTCAGGTTGGGCATTACTAGCAAGCAATACCTTTCCTACATTTCTTCGTAAACTGTTGTTCCTAGACAGGGTTCCAGCTTCACGTTCACTCTGCTGCTTCAAGCACTCTGATTCAAGTTTTGCAACCATGTCCAGGACACGCACACACTCATTTGTATGTTCTCCATTTTCTGGAATTCCTTTTTCAGGGCACGTTAGAGAGATTTTAAAGACAGAATTAGATTCAGGCATAGGAAATAGTCCCTTGCACTGTCCAGAGCTCTGTACTTTGACCTGAGAATTGGTACAAGTTTTGGAGCAGTTAGCCAGAAGTGCACTTGCTTTTTGTTCTAGGAAAGCAACTATCTCTGTAACAGACAATGATCTAGCAGGGCACAATTCTCCATTGTCATTCTCACAGTTTAATGAGCAGTGCTCAAAAGTGCATGGTGACTCAAGGAGCAAACACTTTTTGTTCTCTTCTCGCACACTTTCCTTTGTTCTGTTGGAGGGAAACTTGACTTTTTCATGATCCACTGACTTTTTTCTTCGTTTAGCTGCTGTACCATCAACATCCCAGTTGCCTTTCAGTTTCATGGTACCACTTCTGTTATTACACTGATGTGCTGCGAAAAAGGCTATTTTTTCCTTTGTATTTCCTGGTTTAATAACAGCCCAAATATCAAGGGGCCCTTCTTCGCCCTGGTGGATAGATGAAGGAACACTCACACATGTCTTTTTTCCTTTTATACCGGAACTGTTGGATATACTTTTTCTGACAGAATTGCACATGGTGTTTTGGGAAATAACACCTAAAGGCCTACGGAGTGATGTTCCACCAGCTGAAGTAAGAGAACAAACCTGTCTATTACAATTGCTTATACATCTTCCTCCCTTTACTTGCGAATGCCTGGTCAAAGAAATACCTCTCAGTGTATCTTGACTTCTCTCAAGGGATGAATCCTTCATTTGGAACTTCAAATATGGTTTCTGGTGCATAGCACGTACAGCCTGAAAATAGAACACACAGACCTAATTACTGAAAATGAAGCAAACACAGGCCAGTTACAATTGAAAAATTAATAACTCAGGAATGCGTGGTTAAGAACTGTTAGCCCATGTGCAGTACTGATAAAATATCACTATACACCAATGGCAGTATAATTTAGTTCACATTACACATGCACAGTAAACTGGTGTGACATGGTCAATACATCATACATAAAATCAGAACGTATGTATGTTATAGCATCCAGACCTTACTGGAAAAGCTCACCCAGACTCTTTCACAACTTGCTGTGAAGGAAAGGTCATTTTGCTTGCTTGTATTTTGTATTACTTGACTGTCTTCTATTTTGTATATTGTGATTTTTTTACACTGTGTTTTACTTGTATTCTGCTTTTAACTGCATATTTGAACTAGGAAAGAGACCACAGCTGCCGCTCTTGTGAGTCGGACAGAAATTAGAACAGGTCAGTTAAGGTTAATTATCTGTGAAATGAAGGTAGAGCTAGGAACTAATTTAAGGGATAAAATAAAACATTTCAAGGCTGTTGCTCTCTTGTGAGTCATACAGAAAAAAGTTATGTCATCATAACGTTTCATCTGTGTTGTTGATCCTCGTTCAGTCATTACGTCTGGGTAGTTGGTTCAGACCTCTGAACCGAGCCAGCCATCTTCCAAGCTCGCGTTAGCCACAAACTCCAGAGCTAAACTCTTACCCAGAATTCCCCTCTCCCTGTTACCTCAGACTGAGTTTGCAAGTCAAAAGAAGGTAGAGGCCATCTCTGGTCAAATGAACTAATAGAACCGTATGGTGAGATCCACTATAAGCCTCAAGAAGGGGAATGAGGGAGGGATGTAATGACTGAACGAGGAACAACAACACAGAGGGAACGTTATGCAAGACATAACTTCTTTATCTGAATGTTGTTAATCTTCGTTCATTCCTTATGTTTGGGACAGAGTCCCCAGCTACCTTTATTCCTGGGAGGCTCTTTTGGAAGGACATTCCTTAGCACCACTGAATCAAAAGATGCTCTTCCTCTGGAGGACAAATCCAATTTGTAATGGTTGATGAAGGTATGAGGTCTAGCCCAGGTTGCAGCCTCACAAATGTCATGTAAAGAAGCTCTAGCATGGAAGGCAGCCGAAGTTGCTACCGATCTTGTGGAATGAGCCCTTATGGCTGTAGTTAGAGGGATATTGTGCTCGTTGTAAATAAATGTTACACAGTCTTTTAACCAATTAGCCAGTGTGACCTTAAGAAACAGCACATCCTAATCTAGGTCCAGAATAGGACAAGAATAACTGATTTGCGAGAAGCTTTAGTTCTGTCCAGGTAGAAATAAATTTGCCTGTGAATGTTTTAGGGTATTGTAGGCAATACTCTCCCCTGTTAGAATGACTGGGAAAGAAAACTGGCAATAGGAGTGGAAATCTTTATGAGGTATTTGTTTCCCACAAGATAAACAGTTATTAACTTTTTCTGACATCGGCTGAGGCAAGAAAGAGTCCCCAACGGGGTACTTAGCTTTATAGAAGTCTTCGAAGTAGTATTCGGTAGTAGTAATCTCTGGATCTGACCGACCGGCACTTGCGAACAGCTTCTGCTTCGGGCGCCACGCGGCAAGAAAGACTGAGGAAAATGGCGTCGGCTGATGCCTTTATACCCGAAGAACTGCCGCAATGACGTCGGGTGAAGTGCGACACCAGCCGAAGCCAGACCCAGACTTTGGAATCCGGCCGACCGAAGGGCTGCCTGACGACAGGACAACCCATTTGTAAAGACTGCAGATGCATCCTTGAAGGACATCTGGCAATTCAATGGTTTGGTTAATGGACATTTCAGAGATCACTTTTGGCAGAAAGGAAGGATTAGTTCTCAATGACACTATCTTAATGAAAGGTCAAGTAGGGCCGTTTGAAGCACAGAGCCTGAAGTTCAGAAATACGTCTGGCAGAAGTAATGGCAACCAAGAACAGTTTTCCATGAGAAACTTCAGGTTGCATGAAGAAGCTGGTTCAAAAGGTGATGCTGTCAGAGCTTGTAGGACTAATGACAGGTCCCATGGCTGGGTAGGTTCTCTAAATGGGGGTTTCAATGATTTACGCCTTTTAGAAAGGTCTTGTATAATTTGTGTGACATAAGGGAAGACTTGGACACCACTGTGAAAATTAGACATTGCGGCCAAATGAACTGAAATGGTAGAAGCAGAGAGGCCAGATTGGAATAAACTTGACAGGTATACCAGTACCACCGGCACCGGTATTGAAAAGGGATCTATCTGCTTTTCCTTCAGCCAAACAGTAAACCTTTTCCATTTGCTGAGATATGTATTTCTGGTGGAAGACTTATGAGATGCAATAAGAATGTCACGTACTGGGGAAGATCGATCATTCTGCCTGGCAATCACAGGAAATGGAGGAGCCACACTGTGAGCTTCAGGCTGTTCAAGTTGGGGTGAATCAGGTTCTGCAGATGGGAAAGCAACTCCGGAGTTGGATCGAGAATCCATGGTTGATCTAGCAGGTGAGGCCATAGAAAGGGGAACCAAATCTGCAGAGGCCAATATGGCGCTATGAAGATTACTTTGCTCTTCAACCGGCGGGCTTTCTTCAGGAACTGGGTAATGAGGAGAAGAGGGGGAAAAGCATAAAGTAGACCCAAGGGCCAATCGTGGACTAGAGCGTCCCTTGGTGACTGTCCCCGAGGGGGAATCAGAGCGAAGTAATTGCTGCATTTGCAATTGATCGGGGATGCAAAGAGGTTGCAGCAAGGGAGACCCCAGCGGTTGAAAATCTCCGCCGCTACTAAAGGATTCAGGGACCACTCGTGAGGTTGTAGAATGCACCTGCTGAGTCTGTCTGCTATCACGCTGGAACTCCCAGGAATGTGCATTGCGATGAGAAAGCAGTTGGTAGCCATCGCCCATTGCCATATTCTCATGGCCTCCCGACAAAGTGGGTAAGATTTGGTTCCTCCTTGTTTGTTGATGTACCAGACTACAGCCACGTTGTGTGACTGTATCGCAATAGTTCCTGACTGCAGTAGAGGACTGAATGCTTGGAACGCTAGAAGCACCGCCCTCAGCTCTAGGATATTTATATGCAGATGGGCCTCCATTTCGGACCACGTGTCCTGGATTGTCTTTCCCTGAACTAGCCCCCCCCACCCCATCAGGGAGGTGCCCGTGGTCACTGTAGCCTTGGGCTGTTGGGGGGTAAAGGGGAGAGACCACTGTGACACGTTCTGTGACATCCACCAGATTAAGTCTTCTCTGCACCTCTGGATTACCCGAATCTTCGATGATAGAGGGTACTGAAAGGGATACCACTAAGTGAGTAGTAGCCATTGTAGAAGCCTCATGTGGAACTTCGCAAGGGGGACAATAGTGATGGAGGCTGCCATGGAACCCAGCAGCTGGAGAATGTGCCATGGATTTTTCTCTTGAAAGGATCGGTATGAGTTGTTTTATCCTTAGTATTCTGTACTCTGGAACGGATGATCTGCAGTTTTTTGTATTCAACAGGACCACAATGAATTCTATGGACTGAGATGTAGTCAGGTTGGATTTTTGTCAGTTTATAGTTAAGCCTAGCCTTCCTGCAGTGTGAAGAGAGTATGCCAAGGCTGCTTCCAATAGATGTCTGGTGGGGGCGGTAATGAGCTAGTAGTCTAGGTATGGAAATACCTGGAATCCCTGTAGTCGCAAGTGAGCTGTGACGACTGCCATGTGCTTTGTGAACACTATGGGGACTGTAGAGAGTCCGAAGGGCAGTACTCGGAACTGGTAATGACTGGCTCCCGCATGGAAGTGAAGGAATCTTCTTGATGGTCTGTCCACCTTTATGTGGTAGTACGTATCTTGAAGATCTAGAGCACATCCAATCTTTTTTTCCCAAGAGTGGGAGGATAGACTGAATTGTGACCATCTGGAATTTCTGTACCTTTACAAACTTGTTTAATACACAGAGATCTAAAATTGGTGTCCAGTCACCAGTATATTTAGGCACCAAAAATAGTCTTGAGTAGAATCCGGATCATATCTGGTCTGGGGGGACTACTTGGATGACTCTTTTTCCTAGCAGCTTTGAGATCTCTAATGCTGCTTCTTCCCTTTGACTGGGTGGAACATCGGGAAGGTTTTCTTAGGGGGATGGGATAAAGATAGAAGGGAATATGATAACCTCTGGTTATTATCTTTTGTACCCAAGAGGTGGTGGTAATGGTTAGCCAGGCAGAAGGGAACAAACGATCCCCAACCGCTTCCAGAGGAAAGCAGTTGGGCCGCTCTTCAGGAGCACTGGTAGGATTGACCAGAGCAGTCTCTGGAAAGTACAGATGTGTACACTTACCATAAATGTAGATGGTAGAGTGTATTCACTGTTGCAGTCATTACATTTGGGGTAATCTGCTGGCAGGTTGCCCTCAGTCGGCCTGAATATCAAAGTCTTGGGGTCCTGTGTCGGTTGCCATCTCTTCTTCCGTGATGTCAGGTCTTCAGGGGTATAAAACAGGCAGCCGAAGCAATTTTCTTTGATTTTTCTTGCCACAGATGTCAGGTGCCCCCCGAATGGGGAGCAAAAATATATACATATATATAACTATATATACATGCAATTGTAACATAAACTTTACCTTAATCTAAAAGCAAATACAGCACAAAGGCTGTAGAATACAATGAAGGAAAGATAATCTTCAGAATAAAGGGGGATGGTGGGTGGGTAACCCGGGCTGCAACAGTGAATACACTCTAACATCTACATTTATGGTAAGTGTACACAACTGTACTATGTTCTTCGTGTTTCACTGTTGCAGTCATTACATTTGGGTAGAATCCCAAAGCTATGGATGGGAGGCTGGAACTAAATAGCATTAGGAGCGGCTATAAGGCATTGCAAAACTGCAGTGGCAAAGCCTGCCCTGGACTTAGAAAAGAGAGACATATGATAATGCTTTGTAAAAGTATGCACAGAACTCCAAGTAGCAGCCTCTAGAATGTCTTTGGTTGGTACCCCTCTGAGAAAGGCGGTTGATGTAGATGCAGCCATGGTGGAATGTGACCTAATGCCCTTGGGCACCGGTTTACCATGATGCCAGTAGCAGAAACAAATACAGTGGCTTATCCACTTTGAAATAGCCTTTCCCTCTGATCCTGCAGCAAATGCCACCAGTAGCTGCTCAGTTTTTCTTAGAGATTTGGTCCTGTTTAGGTAGAATCTTAGTTGTCTGCGCACGTCCAATGAATGCAAAATCCGCTCGCCCCCTGTTCTGCGGACTTGGGTAAAAGGTTGGCAGGTGAATAGTTTGGTTAAGAGCCACACTGGATACACCTTAGGCATAAAGGAAGGATTGGTCCTGAGGGACACTCTGTCCGGGTAAAATATAATAAAAGGCTCCACAGCCATGAGGGCCTGCAGCTCTGAAACCCTTCTTGCTGAAGTAATTGCCAGAAGTAAAGCTGTTTTCCAGGACAAAAACTTTACATCTGCAGTAGCAGCTGGTTCAAATTGAGGCAGGGTGAGTTTTTCCAACACAAAATTGAGGTCCCATGCAGGAATTGGTGATCTTCTGAGAGCCCTTAAATTTTTGGCCCCTCTTAAGATACTGTTTTAGCAGAGGATGACAAAAAAATTGGTGGCTCTGTGTTGTAATGCGCAGAGATGGCAGAGGCATGGATTTTTATTGATGAAAGATAGGCCCTTGTCAAGCATCTCAGTCAAGTATTGCAAAATCTGAGGAATATTTGGCTTTGCTGTGTCAGTTACTTGTGCTTGGTTCCACGCACAGAATCTCTTCCATTTATCAGCATAAGATTTTCTAGTACTAGGCCTTCTGGCTTCCAAAATGACATCCATTACAGATTTACTGAGAGGTGTTGTTTGAATAACTACATGATCAGCCATGCTGCCAGGTTCAGAGTTTGGAGCTGATTGTGCAGAATTTAATTGTGCTGCTGAGACAGTAGATGTGGTATTTGAGGCAAGCATCAAGGAGGGATTTGAGACATATTCCTTAGGATTGGGTACCAGTGTTGGCGAGGGCAGTCCGGGGCAATTAGAATCATTTTTGTTTTTTCTTGTCTGATCTTTAGTAGGACCTTGGAAAGAAGAGGCAGAGGAGGAAAGGCGTAAACTGATAGGTTTTTCCAACTGAAGGACAGGGCATCCACTTTCCGGATAGGGCATCCACTTTCCATGCTTGCCTGTGATAAGTCTTCGTGCAGAAGGCTTTTCCAACTGAAGGATAGGGCATCCACTTTCCGGATAGGGCATCCACTTTCCATGCTTGCCTGTGATAAGTCTTTGTGCAGAATTTGTCCAGTTGATAATTCTGGGGAGAGGCAAATAGATCTATGTCTGGGCTCCCCCATTTCTTTGTTATCATGCTGAAGACTTGTGGGTCCAGTTTCCACTGGTGAGGGTCCATAAGGTTTCTGATTAAGACGTCTGCCAGAGTGTTTTGTTTTCCTGGCAGGAATTGAGCTTGAAGATGTACTTGTTAAGTCAAGGCTGTCTCTCAAAATGCCATGGCTAGTCTGCAAAGGGGGTAGGAGTGTGCGCCCCCCTGCTTGTTTATGTACCACATGACTGTGGTGTTGTCAGTCTATCAGTAGTTGTCCTGGATGAAGTAAGTCCTTGAAGGCTGTCAGGGCATTCTGAACAGCTAACATCTCTTTCTGGTTGATATGCAGATGCATTTGTTTTGGGCTCCATATGCCCTGAATGCATCTCCCTGCCAGGTGGGCCCCCCAAGCATAGTCAGATAAGTCTGTAGTTAGGGTTTGGTTGGCAGGGGTACAGTGAAAGACCGTCTCATGTACTGGTGACATGTCTCTGCCCAACAAAGAAACTCCTGTTGTAGGCAGGGAATGAGAGGAATCATTGTTTCCAGGCTGTGACAGTATTGACTCCATAAACTTTTTAGATACCAATGTAGTTTCCTCATATGCAGTCTTACATATGGAATCAGTAGAATGCAGGATGCCATGAACCCCAAAGCCTGCAGAATTTGTCTTGCAGATAACTGGGTTTTTGTTGCCATCTGTTTGAAGAAAATAGTCAGTTGCCTTTGTTTTTCTGGCGTAAGGTAAGCCATCTGGGCAGTTCTATTCAAGCTTGCACCCAGGAATGTTATCTTTTGAGAGGGCACCAGTTGTGATTTCTTTTCGTTTATTGTGTACCCTAGGCATGTCAGAAGCCTTTTCACAAATGCCAGATGTTGAAGAAGAATGTCCTTGTTTTCTGCTTGAATGAGACAGTCGTCCACGTAAGGATAGATTTGTATACTTCTTTGTCTGCAAAATGCAATTACTGGTGCCAGGCACTTTGTAAAGACCCTGGGCGCAGCAGATAAGCCAAAGGGCAGTGCAGAGAATTGGTAATGCATAAAGCCAGCCTTGAAGCGGAGGTATCTTCTGCATGATTCCCTTATTGGGATATGCAGGTATGCCTCTTAAGTCTAGAGTCACTAGCCAAGCGTTCTTGCCCAGCATGGGTAGAAGCTGCTGCAAAGTTAGCATTTTTAATTTTGGTATGTCCAAGTGTGTTCATAATTGATAAATCCAGTATTGGGCGCCAGGCCTCGTCTTTTCTGGGTACCAAGAGGAGTATGGAGTAAAACCCTTGTCCTTTTTCCTTTTCTGGCACTGGCTGAATAGCCCCCATATCCATGAGGGACGTAACTTGTTTCTGTGCCTCTGCCCATTGATTTCATGGCAGATCTGGCCAACCGTTTGGAATTGGCAGAGTATGGAAATGAAATCTGTATCCCTGGGATACTATGTTTAATACCCACTTGTCCTGGGTTATTAACTGCCAATTTTGAGCATGAAGTGCTAGTTTTCTCCCTAAGGGGGCTGCCAAAAGACAAGTGCTTGATGATGGCAGAGGGAAGTCACTGAGACTGTTTACTGTAGGGTTGTGCCTTATTTCCTCCAGATTTGGAGGTAGAGGCACCCCATTGCTTTGACCTGTAGGAATCCTGTGATTGGTATCTAGAGCCCTTTGAGCACCTGGATTTGCCCCGTGAAGCTCTGTCGGACACAGGAAAGGACCAGTTTTTTGTAGGCCAGTGTCTACTGAATCTTGGTGGCTGCACTTGCAAAAAATCTTTTACAGTTTGCATAGACTTAGCTTTGTCTTCCATTGTCTTTAAAACCTCTTCTGCCTTAATACCAAACAGAGTATCATGCTGTAAAGGTGCATCCAACAATTTAGCTTTAACATGATCAGGCAAATTTTGCTCCTTTAGCCAGGCATGCATTCTAATCACAGATCCAGTAACTGCGGCCCTGCAGGAGACCTCCAAGGAATCAAAACCACATTGCAAAGTATGTTTTCCAACTTGTTCTGCTGCATGCAATAATTCCTGCAATTCTTTTTTTCCACACATTCAGAAATCAACATAATTTTGTTTCAGTAATCCCATAACATGCTGTTGATATTTAAGCATATGGAACTGGCAGTTTAAGGCTCTAACTACCAAGGTTGCAGACGTATAAACCTTCTTTCCCCATCTATCCAGTGCCCTGGAATCTTTATCAGAGGGGATAGGATTCTTAGCTGTTGAGGCCTTTACACCCTTGGGACCCTGTGAAATAGTTTCAGGGTCAGCAGCAGGGTTTTTGAATAAAAATTTGTGAGTCAGGAACCCTGTAATATCTGTCTGGCTTGCTAGGAGCCAGAGGTAAGGAATCTGGAGTCATGCTTAATTCCGAAAACACATCATCAACAATACAGGAGATATGGCCAAAGGCCTATGCTGAGGGAGAAGGAGGAAATCCCTAAGCCTCTTTTTTGATTCTGAGAAATCTTGACTCTCCCTGTGAAAATGTTCCCTCAAAGTATGCAAGGTTTCTCCAAAGGAATAATCTTCAGGAGGGGATGCAGAAGGGATGGATTCCTCTGCAACTGAATCCTCATAGGGTGGTATAGAAAATTCCTGATCAGAAGAGGAATCAGAAGAAATAGAAACCTGATCTGAAGATTCATAATCTGTGTCTTGTCTAGGCCTCTTTTCCAGGGGGGGGGGGGTTGGGGGGTTGGGATCCCCTGATCAAAGTAATTAGGTCTTCAGCCATTTTGATCATCTGTTTTTTGGGCATAGAGGCCTGAGCACGTGGCTCATGCGTCGGTTTTTTTAGACTTAGAAGTTGCCTTTGTCTTTGTTTTTGTAGCTGGCTTCGGTTTTATATAGAAATGCTGAGGCCTGAAGACACCCTCAGAAGATGGCGCCTGCTCGGCGGCACCGGACCCATCCGAGGGAGAGACATCCGCGGGTACAATACTTTGAGAATCTTGCAGCATGCCAAACTCCACATGGGTCTCGGTAGAGGCCTTCGACTCGAAAGTAGCGGGTATCAGGGGCTGCAAAAGCACCTCGCTGAGTACAGGTGAAGCGGCGGTTTTGGACCTCGACGGTCTGTCGCTGTCGTTTTCTTTGTGTTTTTTGTGAACTCCGGTAGTCGGATTGCTATCCAACGACATTTCAGGGTAGTTAAATCAGTTTCCAAAATATTTTGAAGCAAAGATATACAGACGCTTAATAATGCGTTGGTTAAATCTAGCACAAAACCGACAGCAAGGCACATTATGATCTGGGCCTAGGCAAGGAATACAGTACAAATTAAAATCCTAAGGAGGTATTTGCTTCCCACAAGTAATGCAATTATTAACTTTTACTGACATCGGTATGGAGCAAGAAAAAGTTTCCCCAACGGGGTACTTAGCTTTAATTGAAGACTTCGGTTCTGAAACTCGAATTCGAAAATTTGAGGAGTCTGCCGACCGGCACTTGTGAACTGCTTCTGCTTTGGGCACCGCGTGGCAAGAAAGACTAAAGAAATGGCGTCAACTGCCCGTTTTATACCCCTGACATCATCGAAGAGACGGCAACTGACGCAGGACCTAAGACTTTGATATTCAGGCCGATTCAGGCCAACTGAGGGCAACCTGCCAGCAGATTACCCCAAATGTAATGACTGCAACAGTGAAACACGAAGAACATCCCTGGTTATGCGGACCTCCTCTGCCCCGAAAAGGGCGTCTTCCATATGAGTTTTCCCCTCTGCCTCTAGGGGAGAGATCTGCTCATGTGTCATGGAAAGAACCTTGAGACTTTTTGTGCCACATCTTCCCGCTCTTCTGGTTTCTGGAGAAAGCCCGTTGAAGGGAAGAGTAACGGATGCCCACGGCAGCAAGGGTCTTACCCTCCTGTTCACATCTAGCCAGTGTATCTTTCACCTTGGGTCCAAATAACGAAGAGGCCTCAATGGGAGCGTTCAGAAAGGAAGCCTTGAAGGGTTCCGCGAAGTCACACAGGTGCATCCAGGCATGCTGATTCATGACTATGCCTGTACCCGCTGCTCCTTCTGACGCATGAGAAATCAGACGCATGGAGGAGTTGGATACTGATTCAAGGGTGGCTAACTGAGGCCACTTTATCACGGACCTCATCAGACAGCTCTGGCCAAAGTTTCAGAGAGCTCAGAAATTAAGTCTCTCTGAAGCCTGGTAAAATATGCCATATAATTCAGGAACCTAACCGCAAAGGTCGCTGATGCAAAGGTACTCTTCCCTAATCTGTCCAGTGCCCAGGACTCCTTGCTGGGCGGATGGACAGTCTGGTTCTCTTCTGCCAGATCCTTTTTAGTTGCGACCGCCACCACCATGGCATCTACTGGCAGACCTTTGGACCAGTGGGGGTCAGTATCTGGAGGGGACAAAATTGTATCTGGCCTCCGGGGAATAGCTTCATGCACACTGCACGACGAGCTGGACAAGTTAGTCGGCAGGTGGAGTAACCCAGGAGGTAGGGGGCCAGGCATGAAAGGCGTGCAGGAACACAGACTCTTCAGAGGTAGAGTTAGAGGGCTGCCTATCACATCTCTGTTTAAGGATTTCAAGGATACCCCCAAAGGATACCGCAGAGGGTGTTTGAGGGGACCCTTCCCCATCATCAAAATCTGTCTCTTCCGTGAGGGACTCTTCTGGGGAGTCTATGTGCTTCCTCTTACATGAACTCTTGTGATGATCTTCCTCAGAGGGAGATGCTGGGGAAGACCGCGCAAGAGGGGCCTCCTGTGGGAGTGTATCCCAAGGCCCTTGTGCCCGGTGTCCGCTAGGAGTGGCTTGTGAGAGTTGCGGCCCAGAGAAGGATGGAAAAAGTACAGTTGTGTACACTTACCATAAATGTAGATGTTAGAGTATATTCACTGTTGCAGTCATTACATTTGGGTAATCTGCTGGCAGGTTGCCCTTAGTCGGCCTGAATAACAAAGTCTTGGGTCTTGCGTCAGTTGCAGTCTCCTCTTCCATGACGTCAGGTCGTTAGGGGTATAAAACATGCAGCCGATGCCATTTTAATCAGTTTTTCTTGCCCCAGATGTTAGGTGCCCCTTAAATGGGGAGCAAAAATATATATAAAAACTGTAAATATATAAATGCACCTTAGAAACATAAAAAATTTACCTTCAACTAAAAGCAAATATACCACAAAAGGCTTTTGAGTATAGTGAAGGAAAGAAAAGGTATAGAAAGGGGGCTGGCGGGTGGGTAACCCGGACTGCTGCAACAGTGAATACACTCTAACATCTACATTTATGGTAAGTGTACACAACTGTACTATGTTCTTCGTGTTTCACTGTTGTAGTCATTACATTTGGTTAGAATCCCAAAGCTATGGATGGGAGGATGGAACTAAACAGCATTAGGAGCATCTATCAGGCCCTGCAGGACTGCAGTGGCAAAGCCTGCCCTGGATTTAGAGAAGAGAGGTAAATGATAATGCTTTGAGAACGTATGAGTTGAGCTCCAAGTAGCAGCTTCTAGAATGTCTCTGGTAGGGACCCCTCTGAGAAAAGATGCTGAAGTAGAGGCAAACCTGGTGGAATAGGATAGTACAGTTGTGTACCTATCATAAATGTAGATGTTCGAGTGTATTCACTGTTGCAGTCATTACAAATGGGTTATCCTGCTGGCAGGCTACCCGCAGTCGGCCTGAATTCCAAAGTCTAGGTCTGGCGTCCGTTGCTGTCGCCTCCTCCCTGACGTCAGAGCGCCAGGGGTATAAAAGATGCAGCCGATGCCATTTTCTTCAGTTTTTCTTGCCCCAGATGTCTGGTGCCCCCAAAAAGGAAGGCCAAAAATATGTCAATAAAGCATGCATGCACCAAGTAAGAAGTTTCCTTCATCTACAAGCAAATACACCACATAGGTTGTACAGAATAGAGAAGTACAGATAAGGTCCAGCAAAGATAAGGGGGATGGTGGATGGGTAAACTGGACTACAACAGCGAATACACTCTAACATCTACATTTATGGTAGGTACACAACTGTACTATGTTCGTCGTGTTTCACTGTTGCAGTCATTACAATTGGGTTGAATCCCAAAGCTAAGGTTGGGAGGCTGGAACTAAATAGGATTAGGAGCGGCTATGAGACCCTGCAGAACTGCAGTGGCAAAGCCTGCCCTGGATTTGGAGTAGAGTGGCAAGTGGTAGTGCTTTGTAAAAATGTGCACTGAACTCCAGGTTGCAGCCTCTAAAATGTCTTTGGTTGGTACTCCTCTGAGAAAGGCTGCTGAAGTAGCTGCTGCTTTGGTTGAGTGTGGCCTAATGCCCTTAGGTACTGATTTGCCATGTTGTGAATAGCAGAAACAAATGCAGTGGCCTATCCACTTTGAAATAGTCTGTTTTGAGATCGGCTTTTCTTGAGATCCTGCAGCATATGCCACTAAGAGTTGCTCAGTCCTTCTGAAAGCTTTAGTTCTGTCCAAGTAGAAGCGTAGTTGTCTGTGTATGTCCAGAGAATGCAGGAATCTCACCTTTATTCTGTGGGTTTGGATAAAAGGTAGGCAAATGAATGGTTTGGTTAAGGGCCACACTGGACACTACCTTAGGCATAAATGTTGGGTTCGTCCTTAGAGATACCCTGTCTGTATGGAAAATGATGAAAGATTCCACAGCCATGAGTGCCTGTAACTCTGAGACTCGTCTTGCAGAGGTTATTGCTAGGAGAAGAGCTGTTTTCCAAGATAACTTTATATCAGCTGTATTGGCTGGCTCAAAAGGCAGCAGTGTGAGTTTTTCCAAGACATAATTGAGGTCCCATGCAGGTATTGGGGCTCTCCTTGGAGGTCTTATGTTTTTGGCCCCTCTGAGGTACTGCCTTAGCAGTGGATGAAAAAATAGGTGGTTCCATATTGTAATGAGGTGAAATGGCAGAGGCATGAATTTTAATTGATGAAAAGGATAGGCTTTTGTCCAGCATCGCAGTTAGGTATTGTAAAATCTGAGGAATATTAGGTACACGTGTGTCAATTCCTTGTGCCTGGTTCCAAGCACAGAATCTTTTCCATTTTTCTGCACAAGATTTTCTGGTACTGGGCCTCCTGGCCTCCAAAATAACATCCATCACTGCTTTAGAGAGAGGTGTGTTTTGAATGGCTACATTACCCGCCATGCTGCCAGATTTAGGGTCCTGAGTTGGCTGTGTAGAATCTGATTGTTTCGCTGGGTCCGTAAGTGAGGAATTAGAGGCAATGTCCAGGCTGGGCCTTGAGACCAGCTTTTTAAGATTGGGTACCAGTGCTGGTGTGGCCAGTCTGGGGCAATCAGACTCATTTTTGGCTTCTCTTGTCTGACCTTTAGGAGTACCTTGGGGAGGAGAGGCAGAGAAGGAAAGGCATATACTGTTAGGCTTTTCCAGCTGAATGATAGAGCATCCATCTTCCATGCTTGCTTGTGATAAGTCCTTGTGCAGAATCTCTGTAGTTGGCTGTTGTGAGGGGAGGCAAATAGATCTATGTGTGGGCATCCCCATTCCTTTGTTATCTTGCTGAAGACTTGTGGATCCAGTTTCCACTCGTGGGGATCCATGAGGTTTCTGCTTAGTTCATCTGCCAGAGTATTTTTCTTTCCTGGCAGGAATTGTGCTTGCAGGTGTACTTGATAAGTCAATGCTGTGTCCCACAAAGTCATGGCTTGTCTGCAGAGGGGGGTGTGCCTCCCCTGCTTGTTTATGTACCACATAACTGTAGTATTGTCCATCCTTATCAGTAGTTGTACTGGATGAAGTAGATCCTTGAAAGCTGTTAGGGCATTCTGAACAGCTAGCATCTCTTTTTGATTGATATGTAGATGCATTTGGCTTGTGGGCCATGTGCCCTGAATACATTTTCCTGCCATGTGGGCCCCCCAAGCATAATCTGATGCATCTGTTGTTATTGACTGCCTGGCTGTGGGTAGAGCGAAAGGATGTCCCTTGTTGAGGTGACAGGCCTGTGCCCACCATCGAAACTCCTGTTGCAGGCAAGGAATGAGGGTAATTAATATTTCCAGGTTTCGGCAATGTTGAGTCTAAACACTTTTTAGGTAACATTGAAGTTTCCTCGTATGCAGTCTGGCATATGGAATTAGCAGAATGCAGGATGCCATGAAGCCCAAAGTCTGCAGAATTTTTCTTGCAGATAACTGGGTCTTTGTTGCCAACATTTTGAAGTAAGTAGTCAATTGCCTTTGTTTGTCTGGCATGAGAAGCCATCTGGGCAGTTGTATTTAAGCTTGCACCCAGGAATATTATCTCTTGAGAGGGTACTAGTTTTTGTTGCCAACATTTTTAAGTAAGTCGTCCGTTGCCTTTGTTTGTCTGGCGTGAGATAAGCCATCTGGGTAGTTGTATTTAAGCTTGCACCCAGGAATATTATCTCTTGAGAGGGTACTAGTTTTGATTTATTTTTGTTTACTGTGTACCCTAGGCAAATTAATAATCTTTTTACGAACGCCAGATGCTGTAGTAGAATGTCCTTGTTCTCTGCTTGTATAAGGCAGTCGTCCAAATAAGGATATATTTGAATTCCTCTGTCTGCAAAATGCAATCACTGGTGCCAGGCATTTTGTGAAGACCCTGGGCGCAGTAGATAAGCCAAAGGGCAGTGCAGAAAATTGGTAGTGCATTGAGCCAGCTATGAATCCGAGTTATCTTCTGCAAGATTGTCCGATTGGGGTATGCAGGTATGCCTCTTTTAGGTCAAAAGTTACAAGCCAAGCCTTCTTGCCCAGCATGGGCAGAAGCTGCTGTAGAGTTAACATTTTGAATTTTGGAACGTCCAGAAATGTGATTAGAATAGACAGGTCCAGTATTGGTCTCCAGGCTTTGTCCTTTCTGGTACCCTGAAAAGTCTTTGAGTAAAATCCTTGTCCCTGTTCTTGCTGTGGTACTTGCTGAATGGCCCTTATGTTCATGAGGGACGAAACTTGTTTTTGTGCCTCTGCCTATTGACTGTGTGGCAGGTCTGGCATACCTTTTGCCTTTGGCAGGGTGTGAAAGTGGAACCTGTAACCCTGGGACACTATATTCAAGACCCATTTGTCCTGGGTGATCATGTGCCAATTTTGAGAAAAAAGTGCTAGTTTTCCCCGTAAGGGGGCTGCCAAAAGGTAAGTGCTTAGTGCTGGCAGAGGCAAGTCATTGGGACAGTTTCCTGTATGGCTGTGATTTGTCTTCTCCGCTTTTGGAGGTAGAAGCGCCCCACTGTTTGGGCCTGTATGAGCCCTGGGGCTGGGATCTGTGTCTGTATCTGCCTCTTTGTGGCCTGTCTGACACTGGAAAGAACCAATTCTTTGTAGGCCAGTTCCTGCTAAATCTTGGTGGCTGTAACAGTAAGAAATCCTTCACTGTTTGCATAGATTTCGTTTTGTCCTCCATTTTCTTCAAAACCTCCTCTGCTTTAAGACCAAATAAGGTATCATGCTGTAATGGAGCATCTAATAATTTTACTTTAACAAGATCAGGCAGATTCTGTTCCTTTAACCAAGCATGCCTCCTAACGACAGAACCCGTAACTGCGGCCCTGCAAGAGGCCTCCAGAGAATCAAAACCACATTGCAATGTATGCTTTCCCACTTGTTCAGTTGCATGCAATAAATCCTGCATTTCCTTATTTTCTGCACAGTCAGAATTTGCCAACATTTTCTGTTTTAGCATTGACATTAAGTATTGCTGATATTTAATCATATGAAATTGACAATTTAAAGCCCTCACAGCCAAAGCAGCAGAAGTGTAAACCTTTCCCCCCATCTGTCTAGTGCCATTGAATCCCTGTCAGAAGGGATAGGGTTTTTTGCAGTAGCAGCCTTGACCCCTTTGGGGCCTTGAGAAATAGTTTCTGGGTCAGCAGCAAGGTTTTTATAAAGAAATTTATGTGAATCTGGAACCCTGTAGTATCTGTCTGGTTTAACAGGGGCTGGAGGTAGAGAGTCAGGAGTAAGGCCGGACTCTGAAAATACATCTACAATGTCTAACACAGGGGGAATAGCAAGGGGCCTGTGCTGAAGTAGTAAAAGAAAATCTCCAAGCCTTTTCTTTGATTCTGAGTAATCTTGGCTCTCCCAGTGGAAGTGCTCCCTCATGGTATACAGGGTTTCCCCAAAAGAATAATCCTCCGGAGGAGAGGCTTAAGGGATAGATTCTTCAGCATCAGAATCCTCATAGGAAGGGAGAGAGTATTCCTGTACAGAAGATGAATCAGAGGAAATGGAAACCTGATCTGAAGAGTCAGTCTGTCTCTTGCCTAGGCCTCTTGTCAGGAGGGGGATTGGAACCCCTGATCAAGGTAATTAGGTCTTCGGCCATTTTGAGCATTTGTTTTTTAGGCATGGAAGTCTGTCCTGGAGAATGCTGTACTTGTTTCTTTGTCTTTAGAGCTGCTTTACACTTTGCTTTGGAAGCTGAAGTAGGCTTTACAAATAACTGTGTAGGTCTGAAAACACCCTCAGAAGCCGATGCCTGCTCAGAGGCTCCGGACCCATCTGAGGGAATGGTTTCCGAGTGTCCAATGCCTTGAGTATCCAGAGGCCTAGCTGGCTCCACGTGGGAGTCGTCAGCGGCCACTGGCTCTGTGGTAGTGGGCGTCAGGGGCTGCGAAAGCGCCTCACTGAGAACCGGCGACTGGCTTAGCGGAAGCCTCGTCGTCTGTTTTGGATCTCAGATGCCTGTCCTTTTCTTTTTCCTTGCGTTTTTTAGAAACTCCGGTCGTCGGCTGTTCCGACGGCATTATATTTGAACCTTCGGCCAAAGTAATGAAAAGCAAAATTGAACCGATGCTTAATAATGCGTTGGTTAAATCTAGCACAAAACCGACAGCTAGCAACGTTGTGATCAGGGCCTACGCAAGGAATACAGTAAGAATGAAAATCCTTATGAGGTATTTGCTTCCCACAAGAAATGCAATTGTTAACTTTTTCTGACATCGGTCTGGAGCAAAAAAAAAAAGTTTCCCCAACGGGGTACTTAGCTTTAATGAAGACTTCGGATCTGAAATTCGTCTGTGAAAATCTCAGGAGTCTGCTGACCGGCACTTGCAAACTGCTTTTGCTTCGGGCACCGCGCGGCAAGAAAGACTGAAGAAAATGGCGTCAGCTGCATCTTTTATACCCCTGGCGCACTGACGTCAGGGAAGAGGCAACAGCAACCGACGCCGGAACTAGACTTTGGAATTCAGGCCGACTGCAGGTAGCCTGCCAGCAGGCTAACCCAAGAGTAATGACTGCAACAGTGAAACACTAACATCTTGCTTTGAAGCAGAGGTATCTTCTGCAAGATTCCCTTATTGGGATATGCAGGTATGCCTCTTAAGTCTAGAGTTACCAACCAGGCATTCTTGCTTAGCATAGGCAGTAGCTGTTGTAAAGTCAGTATTTTGAATTTTGGAATGTCCAGGAAAGTACAGTTTTGTACCTACCATAAATGTAGATGCTCGAGCGCTAATACAGCTGCAGTAATCACAGATGGGTTTTCTGCCGTCAGGCGGGTCCTCGGTCGGCTGAATTCCAAAGTCTAGGTCCGGCGTCGGTTGTTGTCGCTTTCTTTCCTGACGTCAGTGAGGCAGGGGTATATAAGACACAGCCGACGCCATTTTCTTCAGTCTTTCTTGCCCCAGATGCCAGGTGCCCCCAGAAGGAAGGCAATACATAAATTATAGTTATATACATGCAATGCAATATAATCAAAAATCAGTAGTTGCAAGCAAATATACCATAGAAGGATAACCCAATCAGGTTATATGAAGAGGGGTTAAGCCCTAGGCCTTTACCAAGAGGGGAAGGAGGGAGGGAAAACTGTACTGCAGCTGTATTAGCACTCGAACATCTACATTTATGGTAGGTACAAAACTGTACTATGTTCATCGTGCATACAGCTGCAGTAATCACAGATGGGTAGAATCCCAAAGCTACGCACAGGATGGTAGGCACTAGGTGGAAAGTACAGTTTTGTACCTACCATAAATGTAGATGTCCGAACTGGATAGCATCTGCAGTCATAACAACTGGGTTGTCCTGTCGTCAGGCAGCCCTTCGGTCGGCCGGATTCCAAAGTCCGGGTCCGGCTTCGGCTGATGTCGCACTTCTCCCGACGTCATCTCTGTTGGTCTTCGGGTATAAAGGCATCAGCCGACACCATTTTCCTCAGTGTTTCTTGCCCCAGATGCCAGTTGCCCTCTTGGAAGGCTAAATTTTGGGTAAATGCCAATGTTTCCAAAAAGATAGAAGGCAAACACAAAAAAATAAGCATGTATGTACATATATACAAACAAATACACCATAAGAGACTCCCCCCCGCCAGCTAGCTATTAGGAGGGTAAATACCCTAGGAGTACCACAGAGGGGAAGGAGGGAGGGTAATCCTGACTGCAGATGCTATCCAGTTCGGACATCTACATTTATGGTAGGTACAAAACTGTACTATGTCCTTCATGGATGCATCTGCAGTCATAACAACTGGGTAGAATACCATAGCCAACTAGGGGAGGAGGAAGAATAGATTATGGTGTGGTTAGGATCCCTTGCAGTACAGCAGTGGCAAACCCTGCTCGGGATCTGGAATACAGAGGTAAATTATAATGCTTGGCAAATGTATGCACGGAGGTCCAAGTAGCCGCCTCAATAATGTCCTTGGTTGCCACTCCTCGTAAGAAGGCTGTGGTAGTGGCTGTTGCCCTTGTAGAATGAGGCCTTATGTTCTGTGGAATTGGTTTTCCATGAAAGGAGTAACAGAATCGTATGCAATTTCCTATCCATTTGGAGATTGTCTGTTTGGAAATCGCTTTTCCTTCCCTTCCTGTTGCATAGGCTACAAACAGCTGGTCAGTTTTTCTGTTACTTTTTGTTCTGTCCAGGTAGTAGCGTAGCTGTCTATGTACATCCAAGGTATGCAGCATTCTTTCCCCTCTGTTTTGTGGGTTTGGGAAGAAGGTAGGTAGGTGGATTGCCTGGTTTAAAGACACTCTGGATACCACCTTAGGCATAAATGTAGGATTAGTCCTCATGGACACTATCTTGGTGGAAGATTAGGAAGGGTTGTTCTGCCATTAGGGCCTGAAGTTCAGAAACCCTTCTTGCTGAGGTTATTGCCAGTAGGAAAGCAGTTTTCCACGATAGATGCTGCAGGTCTGCTGTTGCTGCTGGTTCAAAGGTGAGTGTCAACTTTTCCAGCACAAAGTTCAAATCCCAAGCTGGTAATGGTGGTTTCCTAGGAGGTTTTACATTCTTGATCCCTCTGAGGAACTGCCTGAGTAAAGGATGTGAAAAGACAGGTGGATCAAAGCTGTATTCTGCTGAAATAGCTGATGCATGTATCTTGATGGAGGAATAGGACAGGCCTGTATGTAGAAGCTCTGCCAAATACTCCAGAATGTTAGCAATGTCTATATTGGACACATCTTTTCCTCTTTCAGCACTCCAAATGACAAACCTTTTCCATTTTCCTGCATAGTTCCTTCTTGTTGAAGGTCTGCGGGCTTCAAGGATAATGTCTTTAACCCTTTGGGAAAGCTCTGGATTAGTTGCTGCTATGTGATGTTCCATGCAGTCAGTTGCAAAGTCTTTAGGTTTGGATGCATGATGCTGTAGTTGTTCTGGGTTAACATCAAAGGCATCAGGGGTATTGGCCACATTTTGTCCCGAGACATGCTCCTCAGCAATGGGTACCAGTGTTGTCTTGGCCAGTTTGGAGCTATCAGGGTTATCCTTGGACGTTCCTCCTTGATTTTTAGTAATACCTTGTGTATCAAGGGAAGAGGTGGGAATGCATATGCTGTCAGACCTTTCCAGCTGAAGGAGAGCGAGTCCACTTTCCATGCAAGTGGGTGGAATGTCCTTGTGCAGAATTTTTTGAGCTGGTGATTGAGAGGGAAGCGAATAGATCTATCTGTGGCATTCCCATTTCTTTGAGATGGCCTTGAAGATGTCCGGGTGTAGCATCCATTCGTGAGCATCCGAGGTGGTTCTGCTTAACATGTCTGCTAGAGTATTCTCCTTTCCTGGTACGAATATTGCCTGTAACTGGATGTTGTAGCTGAGCCAGGTTCCAAAGGTCCAAAGTCATTCTGCATAGGGGTATGAATGAGTGCCTCCCTGTTTGTTGATGTACCACATGACTATGGTGTTGTCTGTCCTTATCATCAAATGTCCTGCTTTGAGGAATGGTCTGAATTTTTGGATTGCCAGCTTTACTGCCAGCATTTCTTTTAGGTTGATGTGCAAATGGAGCTGGTCCTGTGTCCACAATCCTTGTACGCATTTGTCCAGCATGTGAGCCCCCCATCCTAGGTCTGAGGCGCCTGTTGTGATGGTTTGGCTTGCTTGATAGTTGTGAAAGGGTAGGCCTGGATTTGACTGGCATGCTTGAGCCCACCATAGGAACTCCTGTTTTAGGCATGGGATTAGAGGAATTTCAGCTTCTAGGCTGTGCCTGTGTTGGGACCATAAATTCTTTAGGTACCACTGTAGTTTTCTCATATGTAGTCTGGCATGTGGAACCAAGATTATGCAGGATGCCATGAAGCCCAAGGCCTGTAGAACTTTTCTTGCTGTTAGCTTGTTCTGTTTTGTTAGTGCCAAGAAGTAAAGAGGGAGTTCTTTTTGTTTTTCTGCAGTTAGGAATGCCATTTGTTTTACTGTGTCCAATTCCGCGCCCAAGAATGTCCTTGTTTGGGATGGTATCAGCCTTGACTTTTGTAAATTGACTGTGTATCCCAGTGCTTGTAGCAAGTAAATGACCCTTTGTAAATCTGTTGTCAGCTTGCTTTTGTTGTCCCCCTGTAGCAGACAGTCGTCCATGTATGGATACATTTGGATTCCCTGTAGTCTGCAGTGGGCGATTACTGATGCCAGGCATTTTGGGAATACTCTGGGCGCAGTAGATAAGCCAAAGGGCAATGCTGAGAATTGATAGTGCTCTGATCCTGCAAGAAATCTGAGGTATCTTCTGCAAATTGGTCGTATGGGGACGTGCAGGTATGCCTCCTTGAGATCTAGAGTTACCAGCCAGCACTCCTTGCCCAGCATGGGAAGAAGTTGCTGGAGGGTCAGCATTTTGAATTTTGGGACAATGATGTATGTATTTAAGATGGACAGGTCGAGAATAGGTCTCCAGCTTTTTTCCTTTCTTGGAACTAGGAATAGTCTGGAGTAGAATCCTCTGCCTTGTTCTGTTATTGGCACTCTTTCCACAGCTCTCATCTTTGTTAGTTGCATTATCTGCTGTAGAGCTTCTGTTTTTTGATTTGGAGGCAGGTTTGGCATTCCTCTTTGACTGGTAAAGTGTGGAAGTGGAACCGGTATCCTTGGTCTATGGTTTGCAGAATCCACTTGTCTTTTGTGATATAGTGCCAGTTTTTCGAAAATAAGGTTAACTTTCCGCCTAATGGTGCTGCTATTTGTTCCCTGGTAGGCGGAGTTAGAATCAAGTCACTGTGCTGTTGTAGTGGCAGTGGCTGTGTCTGTGCCTCTTATTACCTTGCCACTGTCTGCCTCTGTAGGCACCCCCTCTGGATTGATTTCTGCCTCTGGGACGCCTATTCCTGCCCCTTTGGGATCTTGTGGAGTCAGGAAAGGACCAATTTTTGGCAGGCCAGTTCCTGCTAAACCTTGGGGGTTGAACCTGCAAGAAATCTTTAACAGTTTGTACAGATTTTGCCTTTTCTTCCATTTTCTTCATTACCTGCTGGGCAGGTGTACCAAACAAACTGGCCTTATCCATAGGTGCATCTAATAACTTAGCTTTAACATGATCCGTAAGACCTGTTCCTTCAGCCATGCATGTCTTCTTATCACTGTGCCAGTCATGGCTGATCTAAATGAAGCCTCCAGTGCATCATAGCCACATTTTAAGGAATGGTTACTAACCTGTTGTATGTTATTTACCATTTCTAATATATATTTCTTATCTATAGAGTCATCAGAGGATAGTTTTTAGTTAACTGATCAAGCATAAACTCTTGGTATTGTATCATGTGAAACTGACAATTTAAAGCTCTAGCTGAGAGAGTAGCGGAGGTGTAAACCTTTTGCCCCATCTGTCTAAAGACCTGGCTTCCCTTTGAGAAGGAATAGGGTTTTTGCTGTGGTCGAGGCTGCTGCCTTAGGCCCCTGGGATATGGTTTCGGGTCTGCAAGTGGGGCCTTGTATAAGTGGTGATGAGTGTCTGGAACCCTATAAAATCTGTCTGGTTTGACAGGGGCTGGAGGTAAGGAATCTGGTGCAGTGCAGACATCATTAAATGCATCGTCCACAACAGAGAGGACAGGAGGTATAGCTAAAGGCCTGTGTTGTGGTAGGTGCAGAAAAGTCCTAAGTCTTTTTCTGGAATCTGAGAAATCCTGTTCCTGCCATTGGAATTGTTCTCGCATGGCATGTAAGGTTTCCCAAAGGAGAATTCTTCTGGTGGAGAAGCAGCTGGAATGGATTCTTCAGCATCTGAGTCTTCATAATTGGAGAAATGAGCCTCTGGCTGGTCTGTAATATCAGAGTCCTCCGCTGGAATCATCAGAGGACACAGGCTCGGGGCTCTGCTCTAGGTCTCTTTTCTGGGGCTGAGAGGCCCTGTCTGGGTGAGATTGAGATCCCCTAATTAAGGATATTAAATCCTCTGCCAGAGTAAGCATTTGTGAACTAGAAGTGGGCCTAGTTGAGGGGGGCTTAACAGGCACTGATTTAGTAGATTTGGCTGCTTTAGCCCTGGCAAAGGCCTTAATAGACATGGCTGCAGGAGGCCTAGCAGCACCACGTGCTGGGGTAGAGACATCCAAAGGGATGGTGTCTGATAAGTCACTAGTAACCACTGTAGGTAAGATTTCTGAGGCCGTTTCAAGTAAGGTAGCAGGAGCCTCAGTAGTAGTCATTGATTCAGCTGTGCTTTGATCAGTTTTCTCGGTTTCGGCCGAAACAGAGACACTCGCGGTTTGCTTAACCATGGTTTCGGCTGAAACCGCGGACCGCGAGTGTTGGTCTTTTTCTTTGCGTTTTTTAACAATCTGGGTAGTCGGAGGATCCGACGGCATAATGTACGCAAAATCTGAGCCGAAAAACTGTTCAAACTCCGACCGACGCCTAAGCGTTCGTCGGTTGAATGAGGCACAGGCTGAACAGGCTGCTACGTCGTGGTCTGGGCCTAAACAAGGCAAACAGTAAGAGTGGAAATCTTTATGAGGTATTTGTTTCCCACAAGTTAAACAGTTACTGACTTTCTGACATCGGTTGAGGCAAGAAAGAGTCCCCAACGGGGTACTTAGCGAAGTCTTCGAAGTAGTATTCGGAAGTAGTAATCTCTGGATCTGACAGACCGGCACTTGCGAACAGCTTCTGCTTCGGGCGCCACGCGGCAAGAAAGACTGAGGAAAATGGCGTCGGCTGATGCCTTTATACCCGAAGACCAACAGAGATGACGTCGGGAGAAGTGCGACATTAGCCGAAGCCGGACCCGGACTTTGGAATCCGGCCGACCGAAGGGCTGCCTGACGACAGGACAACCCAGTTGTTATGACTGCAGATGCATCCATGAAGGACATCTGGGATGAGCCAGAATGCCCTGCAACACAGCAGTGGCAAAGCCTGCTCTAGTTTTGGAATATAAAGGCAGGTGGTAGTGTTTTGTGAAGGTATGCACAGAACTCCAAGTGGCTGCCTCCAAAATATCTTTGGTAGGAACTCCTCTGAGGAAGGCTGTAGAGGTAGCTGTGGCCCTGGTGGAGTGGGATCTGATGCCTGTAGGGACAGATTTTCCATGATAAGAGTAACAAAACCGTATGCAGTGGCCTATCCATTTTGAAACTGTTTGGTAACTGGTTTCCCTTGAGCTCCTACAGCATAGGACACAAAAAGTTGTTCTGATTTCCTGAAAGGCTTTGTTCTGTCCAAATAATAACGTAGCTGTCTATGGATGTCTAAGGAGTGTAGCAGCCTTTCCCCTTTGTTTTGAGGATTGGGGTAAAAGGTAGGTAAGTGTATGGCTTGATTTAAAGCTACCCTGGATACCACTTTAGGCATAAATGATGGGTTGGTTCGAAGGGAAACCCTGTCCTGATGGAAGATGAGAAAGGGCTGCACAGCCATGAGGGCTTGTAGTTCCGAAACCCTACGAGCTGAGGTAATGGCCAGAAGGAAAGCTGTTTTCCGGGAAAAATATTGCAAATCTGTTGAGGCAGCTGGTTCAAAGGGAGGCAATGTTAATTTTTCCAGAATGTAATTAAGATCCCAGGTTGGCATTGGTTGTTTCCTTGGTGGTCTTATATTCTTAGCCCCTCTGAGGAAATGTCTTAAGAGTGGGTGAGAGAATAAGGGTGGATCAGTGTTGAATTCTGCAGAAATGGCGGAGGCATGGATTTTTATGGAGGAAAATGAAAGTCCACTGTTCAGCAGCTCAGCTAGATACTGTAACACCTGAGGCAAATTCAGTTTTCTAGGGTCCTGGCCTTTTTTCTCATTCCAAGAGCAAAACCGTTTCCATTTTGTGGAGTAAGCCTTTCTAGTAGATGGCCTTCTGGCCTCCAAAATGACATCCTGCACCTCTTTGGGGAGTAGGGTCTGTTGTGGTGTTAAGGAATTTTCCATGCAGCGAGATTGAGTGTTTTCAGCTGACTGTGAAGAGTTTTGTAGCTGTGCTGAGTCAGCAGAAGAGGCATTAGAGGTAGGGACCAGGGAGGAGTATGTTAGGCTCCTCAGGAGTGGGTACCAGTGTTGTCTTGGCCAGTCTGGAGCAATCAGTATCATCTTCGGTCTTTCTGCTCTTGCTTTCAAGAGTACCTTGGGCAGAAGAGGCAGAGGTGGGAAAGCGTAAACTGTCCATACTGCCCAACTGAATGAAAGGGCGTCCACTCTCCAGGCCTTTGGATGAAAGGTCCTTGAACAGAGCTTTTCCAATTGATGACTCTTGTGGGAGGCGAAGAGTTCTATGTCTGGCCTTCCCCACGCTTGGATTATCTTTGTAAACACTTGAGGATGCAACTTCCATTCATGTGGATCTGTCATATTTCTGCTTAGATTGTCTGCCAGCGTGTTTTCCAAACCTGGCAAGTACTGTGCTTGAAGTTCGATTTGCCATTCCAGAGCCAAGTTCCAAAGTGACATGGCTAGTCTGCACAGGGGGTATGAATGTGTTCCTCCTTGTTTGTTTATGTACCACATTACTGTGGTGTTGTCTGTTCTTATCAATAATTGTCCTGGATGCAGAAGGTCATTGAAAGCTGTAATTGCATTTATCACTGCTAGCATTTCTTTTTGATTGATGTGAAGGTGCTTTTCCTTTTGGGACCATTTGCCCTGGATGCACCTGTCTGTCATGTGCGCCCCCCAGGCGTAATCTGAGGAGTCTGTTGTGATGACTTGATTTGCTTGAGGCTTGCAGAATGGGAGACCTGTGTTTGTTTGACATGCTTGGGCCCACCATAGAAATTCCTTTTGCAAATATGGAATTATTGGTATTATTGTTTCCAAACTGTGGCTGTGTTGAGACCATAGGTTTTTTAGGTACCATTGAAGTTTCCTCATATGCAACTTTGCACATGGGATTAAAAGAATGCAAGATGCCAGGAAGCCCAGAGCCTGCAGGATTTTCCTTGCAGAAAGCCTGGTACAATTTGCTAGTATTTTGAAGTACTGAGTTAGTTGCCCCTGTTTTTCTGGCGTAAGATAGGCCATCTGGGTGTTTGTGTCCAAGTTGGCACCCAGGAAAGTTATTTTCTGAGATGGTGTTAGCCTGGATTTCTCTTTGTTGACTGTGCATCCCAGAGAATTCAGTAACCGTGTTACATAAGCCAGATGTTCCAGAAGTATGTGCTTGCTGTCCGCTTGGATCAGGCAGTCGTCCAAATAAGGGTAAATTTGTATCCCTTGAAGTCTGCAGTAGGCAATTACTGATGCCAGGCATTTCGTGAATACTCTGGGCGCAGTAGATAAGCCAAAGGGCAATGCAGAGAATTGATAGTGGATTGAACCTGCAAGAAATCTGAGGTATCTTCTGCAATTTTGTCTGATTGGGACATGCAGGTATGCCTCCTTGAGGTCCAATGTTACCAACCAAAACTCCTTGCCCAGCATGGGAAGAAGCTGCTGTAATGTGAGCATCTTGAATTTTGGTACGAGTAAGAATGTGTTTAGGATGGATAAGTCCAAAATGGGTCTCCAGTCGGTTCCTTTCCTTGGTACCAGAAATAGCATGGAATAAAAACCTTGACATTGTTCGTGAGTAGGTACCTCTTGAATAGCTTTCATGTCTATGAGCTTTGAAATTTGTAGTTGTGCCTCTGCCCTTTGATTGTGTGGCAGATTTGGCATGCCTCTCATTTTTGGAAGAGTGTGAAAATGAAATCTGTAGCCTCTGTTAACGTCCAGGATCCATTTTGTCTGTTGTGACAATATGCCAATTTCTTGTAAATAATGCCAGCTTTCCTCCCAAGGGTGCTGCCAGCTGAGACTTGCTTGGCATGGAAAGGAAGAAGTCATTGGGTTTGTTTCCTGTGTTGTTGTGCACTGTCTTCGCCACCTCTTGCTGCTGGAGTTTACCACTGCCTGCCTCTATATAATCCTTGTGATTGTCCTCTGCCCCTTGTGCGCCTGTATCTACCTCTTTGGGGCTTGTCCGTGGCTGGAAAGGACCAGTTTTTAGAAGGCCAATTTCTGCTAAAACGGTGGTGGTTGAACCTGTAGAAAAGCTTTGACAGTTTGCATAGATTTGGCTTTTTCTTCCATTTTCCGTAGTATCTCCTCAGCATTAGTACCAAATAGCACATCCTTTTGTAAAGGAGAATCTAGTAGTTTAGCTTTCACATGATCAGGCAAGATTTGTTCCCTAAGCCATACATGTCTACGAATGACTGATCCTGTAACAGCAGCTCTACTTGAGGCCTCTAGGGCATCATAGCCACATTGTAAGGTGTGTTTACCCACTTGTTCTGCACTATGCATCATATCCTGCAACTCCTTTAAATCTGGTTGTTCAGGTTGAGACATTTTATTTCTTAATTGTGATAACAGAAACTGCTGATATTTAAGCATATGGAACTGACAAATTAAGGCCCTCATGGCTAGGGTGGCCGAGGTATATACCTTTTTTCCCCACCTTTCTAAGGATCTTGACTCTCTTTCGGAAGGAAGTGGATTCTTAGCAGTAGAGGCCTTCATTCCCTTGGGGCCTTGAGAAATGGTTTCAGGGTCAGCATTATGGCTCTTGTAAAGAAATTGGTGAGAGTTAGGAACTCTGTAGTACCTATCAGGCTTGACTGGGGCAGGAGGCAGGGAATCCGGATTAAGGCAAGCCTCCGAATAAACATCATCAAGTATTTTCCAAGACAGGAGGTATCGCCAGAGGTCTGTGTTGAGGTAACAAAAAAAAATTTCCCAAGTCTTTTCTTGGAATCAGAAAAGTCTTGGCCTTCCCAATGGAAGTGTTCCCTCAAGGTGTGCAAGGTTTCCCCAAAAGAAAAATCCTCTGGAGGAGATACAGAAGGAATGGACTGCTCTGCATCAGAATCCTCAAAAGGGGAGTAAGAGTGTTCCTCTACATCAGAATGTTCTGAAAAAATGGAGCCCTGATCAGAAGAGGGAGAATCTTCCTCCACTTTGTGTCTCTTGTCTGGAGGGGGTTGGGAACCCGATAAGAGTAATTAAATCCTCAGCCATTTTAAGCATCTGTTTTTTAGGCATGGGGCCTGGAGATGGGCCCTGTGCATCAGGCCTCTTGGGATGCCTGGCTGATTTGGACTTAGTAAAGGCCTTAATGGAAAAGGAAGATGAAGGTCTAAAGACACCATGGGTGGAAGTGGACCTGTCCACATTAGGAGGCTCAACGCTCACATTGGCTTCGGTGGTTGTAGTCTGGGTATGGGCCGAGGTACCTACGGTCTCGGTTACAGAAGACACCGCCAAAGAAGTGTCGTCGGTAGTCAGGGACTGCATAGGCGTCTCGCTGAGAACCGGACCACGTGTAGCCGGTTGTGGTGTCGGAGACCGCGGACCTCGTCCTTGCGTTTTTTGGACAAAACGGTAGTCGGAGTCCCCGAAGACACTTTATAATCAAAGGCTTTACCAAAAAGGTGTTGGGCGAACTCCGCCCGACGCTTAATAGTGCGTTTATTGAAAGTAGCGCCGCGACAGCCCGAGACGTCGTGGTCTGGGCCTAAACAAGGTATGCAGAGGGAATGGAAATCCTTATGCGGTATTTGCTTCCCACAAGAAATACAATTGTTAACTTTTTCTGACATCGGTCTGAGGCAAGTTCTCCAACAGGGTACTTAGCTTTAAAGAAGACTTCGGTTTCCAATTTTTCGTAAATTCAGGAGCTGGCCGACTGGCACTTGCGAACTGCTTCTGCTTCGGGCACCGCGCGGCAAAAAAGACTGAAGAAAATGGCGTCGGCTGTGTCTTATATACCCCTGCCTCACTGACGTCAGGAAAGAAAGCAACAACCGACGCCGGACCTAGACTTTGGAATTCGGCCGACCGAGGACCCGCCTGACGGCAGAAAACCCATCTGTGATTACTGCCGCTGTATGCACGATGAACATCGTGTTCAGAATTGATAAGTCCAGTATTGGATGCCATGATTAGTCTTTTCTGGGTACCAGGAAATGTCTTGAATAAAACCCTTGTTCTTTATCATTTTCTGGTACCGGTTGAATAGCCCCCATATCCATGAGGGACATGATTTGTTTCTGGGCCTCTGCCCACTGGTTTTGTGGCAGATCTGGCCATCCGTTTGGAATTGGCAAAGTATGGAAACTAAATCTGTACCCCTGGGATACTATGTTTAATACCCACTTGTCCTGGGTAATTAATTGCCAATTTTGAGCATGAAGTGCTAGTTTTCCCCCTAAGGGGGCTGCCGTGGAGATGGTAAAGTCATTGAGACTGCTTACTGTAGGTTTGTGCTTTGTTACCTCCTGATTTGGAGGTGGAGGCACCCCATTGCTTTGACCTGTAAGATCAAAGTGATTGATATCTGGAGCGCCTGGGTTTGCCCTGAGTGGCTCTGTTGGACACAGGAAAGGACCAATTCTTAGTAGGCCAGTGCCTACTGAACCTGGGTGGCTGCACTTGCAAGAAATCTTTTACAGTTTGCATAGATTTAGCTTTGTCTTCCATTTTCTTTAAAACCTCTTCTGCCTTATTACCAAACAGACTAGCATGCTGTAAAGGGGCATCCAACAATTTAGCTTTAACATGATCAGGCAGATTTTGCACTCGGAGCCAGGCATGCCTTCTTATCACAGATCCATTTACGGCGACCCTGCAAGAGGTTTCCAAGGAATCAAAACTACATTGCAAAGCATGCTTTCCAACCTGTTCTGCCGAATGCAATAAATCCTGTAACTCTTATTTTCCACACAATCCGAAATCATCATTTTCTGTTTCAGCAAGCCCATAACATGCCATTGATATTTAAGCATATGAAACTGGCAGTTTAAAGCCCTGATTGCCAAGGTTGCAGACGTATAAACCTTCTTACCCCCATCTATCCAGCGTCCTGGAATCTCTATCAGAAGGGGTAGGATTTTTGGCTGTAGAAGCCTCAACACCCTTGGGACCCTGAGAAATAGTCTCAGGATCAGCAGCAGGATTTTTGAAAAGAAATTTGTGGGAGTCAGGAACCCTGCAATATCTGTCTGGCTTACTAGGAGCCAGAGGCAGGGAATCAGGAGCCATGCTTGATTGCGAGAACACATCAACAACAATGTCTAATACAGGAGGTATTGCCAAAGGCCTATGCTGAGGAAGAAGGAAATCCCTAAGCCTCTTTTTTGATTCAGAGAAGTCCTGACTCTCCCAGTGAAAATGTTCCCTTAAAGTATACAAAGTCTCTCCAAAAGAGTAATCCTCAGGAAGAGATGCAGATGGGATGGATTCCTCTGCATCAGAATCCTCATAAGGTGGAATAGAAAATTCCTGATCAGAAGAGGAATCAGAAGAAATGGAAACCTGATCTGAAGATTCATAATCAGTGCCTTGCCTAGGCCTCTTAACAGGTTGGGAACCCCTGATCAAGTTAATTAAATCCTCAGCCATTTTGATCATTTGTTTTTTTAGGCATAGGGGCCTGAGCACGTGGCTCATGCGTCAGTTTTTTAGACAGAGAAGTCGTTTTTGACCTTGTTTTTGTTGATGGCGTCGGTTTAATATAAAAATGTTGAGGCCTGAAAACACCCTCAGAAGCCGGTGCTTGCTCAGCAGGCTCCAGACCCATCCAAGGGAGAGACATCCGTGGGTTCAATACTTAGCGAATCTGGTGGCATACCGGACTCCGAATGGGTCCCGGTAGAGGCCTGCGGACTCAAAAGTAGCAAGTGGCTTAGGAGAAGCTTTGTCGGTTTTGGACCTAGACGGTCTGTCTCTGTCTTTTTCCTTGTGTTTTTTGTGAACTGTGGTAGTCGGATTGCTAACTGACGACATTTCAGGGTAGTTAAATCTTGAAACAAAATATTTAGAAGCAAAAATATACAGACGCTTAATAGTGTGTTGGTTAAATTTAGCACAAAACCGAAAGCAAGGCAGGTTGGGATCAGGGCCTAGGCAAGGAATACAGTACAAATGAAAATCCTTATGAGGTATTTGCTTCCCACAAGTAATGCAATTATTAACTTTTACTGACATCCGTAACGAGCAATTAAAAGTTTCCTCAATGGGGTACTTAGCTTTAGTTTGAAGACTTCGTTTTGAAACTCGAAAACTAAAATCTCAGGAGTCGGCCGACTGGCACTTGCGAACTGCTTCTGCTTCGGGCACCGCGCAGCAAGAAAGATGGATTAAAATGGCGTGGGCTGCATGTTTTATACCCCTGACAACCTGATGTCATGGAAGAGGAGACAGCAACCGAAGCAGGACCCAAGACTTTGTTATTCAGGCCGACTGATGGCAACCTGCCAGCAGATTACCCAAATATAATGACTGCAACAGTGAAACACGAAGAACATCCTGGTGGCACAGGATCGCCTACAGCGGCAAGAGCCTTTTCCATAAGTTGAAAGGCTGGTCCACTTAAGGAGTGGTGGGAGCCTACAGTCACCAATCACTCAAGCAAGCCAGCCTACTGATTAGGAGTCTCAGGATGGCCATGTGATGCAGGGGAAACCGTGCCACATCTAGCATCCTGAGAACTGACAGGAGTAAAGTCTCTCTCTCCTGCCAAAAAGGCAGCTGTGGTTCCTTAGTGAGGTCTACAAAAGGAGCCGCAGCAGGGGAAGTCTGTGCTCTAGGAAGGGGCTTAAAAGCTGAATGTGATGGAGGAGAACAAGTAGGGATCTCGGAGGAAAAATGCTCCCCTCCATGGGAGGGATAGGTCTTGGGTGGAGGGATTCCTCTAGCCAAAAGCAACTGGTCCAATAAGGCACACCACATCATGTTCAGAGAGGCTTTTAGTGCATCTCATGGACATAGCTGATGGAGAGTCAGGTCTATCTAGAGATGGAGTAAATTGAGAGCCCGCAAAGGGGTCTTTAAAGGAGAATAATTCGTAACAGCAGGTAGGATAGGTGTCTGCACCGAAGGCAACGGTGCTGTAATGGCTTGTACTATCGGTGTCTGCACCAAGAGAGTTGTCGGTGCCGAGAACAGAGTCTGCACCGACAAGGTCGATGCCGTAGTGGTAGTTGGCACCGAAATCAGTGCCGAGAGAGTCTGCACCGACAAAGGAGTACTCGGAACAGACTGGAGAGTCTGTGCCGAAAGCACCGTCTGTGCCAAAGGTACAGGCGTCAGAAAATCCCTCGACGTTGTAGCAGTCTGCATAGACTGTATGGTCGGTGCCAGTGAAAGGGTCTGAGCCGAGGAGCCCCTCTGTTTCAATGTTGTCTGAAGCACACTCGGTGCCGTAGGCTTCGGAGCTGTAGGTCACGGCTCTGAAAGACTCTGAGCCGAAGAAGTCCATTCAGCAGACAATTTAACTTTCTTTGGTCTCGGCTCCTGGGGGTCCCCAGCGGGGGCGAAGGAAAAGACTTAGCCTTCTTTAGGTTGTCTTTCTTTCTATGGGAGCTAGGAGGGGATGAAGCCTCAGACCCAGAAATTGCCTCTGTAAGAGGGTCCGGGTTGAAAAATGTTTACAAATCCCACAAGGTGGGCCGACAGTTAAGTGAGGTTCACCCAAGCAGTACACACAAAGCATGTGCGTCTGAAGTATGTAACTTGTGCCACAACTAGTACACCTCTTAAAGCCAGGACATCCTTTCTTTTCTGCCATGATAGGTGAGAGAAAAAACAGATAGAAGGGAAAGAAGAAAGGGAAAGTAGAGTACCAGCTATGGTACAAAGGATATCCAAAGGTACGAGGGGAAAGATTACCAACGATGGTAAAACAGATACTAACAAGGTAAGAGAGAGAGAGAGAGTAAACCACGTAAAAACAGTCGCTAGATGTGATAGGGTAAGAGACAACTATACAAATAAATTTCCTTTAAGAAAGGTAAATTTAAGAGGTAATACAGCAAGAAAAGTAACTTAGCTCAAGAGCAATGGCTTGACATGACGGAATGGCAACACGGCAAACAAAATCTGGGGTAACAGGGAGAGGGGAATTCTGGGTAAGAGTTTAGCTTGAGAGTTTGTGGCTGACGTGAGCCTGGAAGATGTCCGGCTTGGTTCCGGGATCTGAACAGACTACCCAGACGTAAGGAATGAATGAGGATTAACAACAGATTTATATTTTCCGGCACCCCCTCTCCCTGGTGCTGCTGTGTTTTTAAACTCAATTGTCTTTCTAGCTGCCTGCCCCTTATGCTGATTTGACCACATCTCCTTCCCTTCTCCCCTTTCATTGGCTGTGGGCAAGTAAGCACAAAATTATCATTTTGTGAAATCTTTCCCTTTCAACTACTTAAATTTATTGGCCATCCCACTGTACTTCACAGAACCAGAATACAAACTGCTCACCCCCTTCCAATCTATGTTGCGGTTTTGAAATTAGTGGCTCTCACTTGGATAACGAAAGCTTAGTTACTCCCCCCCCTTTCATATCTAACTGCTTACTGCACATTGCAGACCTTAGGATCCATCCATCCTCTAACCATTTTCCCATATGGGGTCAGGGTGTCACTTCAACGGTGACCATCTCAAGCCAAGGCTTACACCGCTGGGTGGCTAGCCCTGTCGCGGCAGTTCATCAGTACCACTCACTCGCACCTGTGGACAATTTACACTGTTTAATCCAGCTAACTGCATGTCTTTGGAGTGTAGAAGGAAACTGGAGCACCCAGAGGAAACCCACGTGGCTCCAGGGAGGATATGCAGACTCTGCACACAAGGCACCCCAGACAAGAATCGAGGATATTACTCCATTTTTCCATCTTACCTTTAAAATCTGCAACATCTACTCCAAGACCACCAATTACAGGAGAGCACACATTCTGCCACTCAGAACACATCTTGGGATTATTGCTTCTGTTTTTCTCCTGGTGAGAGAAGGAACCGATGGACATTTCCTGGAGACTGCTGATCACAGGAATGCCTAATCATTGCTTCAATGGTGCTCGTTTGGAATTTGCGCTTATGTTACTCCTGGTGAGAGAAAGGGCAGAGTGCATTGATTCTTGACTGTTTCTGACTAGTCAAGGCATCTACCAGGACAAGGCTACATACCCTTGCATAATCTGGGACAAGACAGTGGATCACCAAACAGGCTGTGACCTGCTTCTCAACTTGGGATTGATGCTAATTTTTTTGCTTCTGGTAAGAGAAGAAGCAAAGGAGCATTGTATCCCAGCAGAGTGGAGCTGTGGTGAGACCAGCACTAGTAGTAGCTAGGCAGCAGTTATTCAAGTGACTCCCCTCTTTTCATCATTCTTGACAAGATAATTCTTTGTTTTTAAGTAAGTACTGCTTCATTTGTTTCTACCTTCAGAATATCTGCCTAAATACCTCATCCATAAATCATCAGGGTCTACTTATTAGATCCCAGTCAAGTGTTTGGCAGTAACTTGTATACACAGAGACATCTTTGAGTAACATTTCCCTTGTAAAAGCATGGTTGAAATTTCATTAATATCTAGTTGCACACAGGACAATTTCTTTGCAGTGACAAGCAAGTCTCCCAGAGTTGCAAACTGGATACTCCTGACACTGCTTTATATTCTCACTCCAAATGTCTAACCATTTTATACTTAGAGAACTTGCTTTTGAGCCTCTGCCCACTGCTTTAGGGGTATAACTGGCCAACCATTTGGGGTTGGTAAAGTGTGGAAGTGAAATCTGTATCCCTGGGAAACTATATATAAAACCTATTTGTCCTGGGTAATGAGTTCCCAGTTTTTTGCCTGCAGAACAATCTTTCCCACTAAAGGAGCAGTCAGTGGAGAAGGGCTTGGAAGTTTTAAAGTTAAATCATTGAGACAGTTTACCATAACGGGGGGTCTTACTACTCCCTACTTTGGAAGTGGGAGCCCCTCACTGCTTAGTCCTGTGGTTGGGAGGGTGGCCTAATGGTTAAGGTGTTTGCCTTACAAACACAAGGTGCAGGGTTTGAATCTCACAAGGGATAACCGGCTAGGCTTAAAATGGCTCTCAAGGGCAGTTAGCTTAGTACTAACCTATGAACCTATGAACCTATACATTGGGACCGAAGCCTGAGTGTTCTGCTGGGTCTGGGTTTGGACTGAGAAGGCCTGGAAGAGGCAGGAAAGGATCAATTCTTAGACGGCCAATGTCTACTAAATCTTGGAGGCTGCATTTGCAGGAAATCTTTGACAGTTTGCATAGATTTGGCCTTTTCCTCCATCTTTTTAAGTACTTCTGCTTTGTTACCAAACAGGCAGCCCTAGTTAAAGGGAGCATACAACAATTTAGCTTTAACATGATCTGGCAAAGACTGTTCCTTAAGCCAAGCATGCCTTCGAAGTACAGACCCAGTAACAACAGCCTCTAGTGAATCAAAACCACATTGCAAAGTATATTTTCCAACGTGTTCAGCAGAATGCATTAAATCCTGTAAATCCTTATTTTCAGCACAGTCAGGAATCCTCATTTTCTGTATAAGCAATCCAATAATGTGCTGCTGATACTTAAACATATAAAACTGGCAATTTAAGGCCGTAACGGCCAAGGTTGCAGAGGTGTATACCTTCTTACCCCATCTATCCAGCCCTGGAATCTCTATCAGAGTGGGTAGGATTTGTGGCAGTTGTAGCCTTTATGTCCCTGTGAAATGGTCTCAGGATCCGCAGTAGGATTTTTAAAAATTGAGTCAGGAACCCTGTAATATCTACCTGGTTTTCTGGGAGCAGGAGGTCAGGAGTCAGGCACCAAGCTAGACTCCATAAAGGCATCATCAACAATGTCCAGTACAGGGTGATAGCTAAAGGCCTGTATTGGGGCAGGAGTAAGAAATCCCTAAGCCTCTTTTTAGAATCAGAGTAATCCTGGCTTTCCCAGCGGAAATGCTCCCTAAGAGTATTCAAGGTTTCACCAAAAGAGAAATCCTCTGGAGGGGAAGCAGAGGGAATTGAGTCCTTTGCATCAGAATCCTCTTAGGCAGATAAGGGTAAATCCTGGTTATCAGAAGAAACAGAAATTTCAGAATCCTGACAAGAAGAATCATAGCCAAATTCAGTCCTAGGTCTCTTAGAGTGGGAAGGTTGACTTCCCCCTGATTAAAGTAATAAGGTCTTCAGCCATTCTTATAATTTATTTAGGCATAGAGGCCTGACCATGCTGTCTGGGTGTCTGTTTCCTAGGCATGGATCGAGTTTTAGGCCTTGAAGAAGAAGATGGCATCGGTTTAATATGTAAGTCAGTAGAACTGAATACACCCTCAGAAGCCGGTGCCTGCACAGCGGCTCTGGACCCATCCAAGGTACAGACATCCGCAGGTTCCACAGTTGAAGCATCTCGCGGCATACCGGACTCCGAATGGGTCTCAGTAGAGGCCTGCGAATTTGAAGTAGCAGGTATCAGGGGCTGCAAAAGTGCCTCACTGAGTACTGGCGAACTGGCAACTAGCTTAGGAGAAGCATCGTTGGCAGCTTTGGACCTATGCGATCTGTCTCTGTCTTTACCTTTGCATTTTTTCGGAATGTCGGTAGTCGGGCGGCTTACCAAAGCCATATCTGGATAATTGAACCGAATATTTAAATATTTAAAAGCGTAAATATACAGACGACAAATTGTTCGTTGTTTAAATAAGGCACAAAACCGACAGCGAGGTATGTCATGGTCAGGGCCTAGGCCAGGAATACAGTACGAATTAAAATCTTTATGAGGTACTTGCTTTCCACGAGAAATACAATTATTGACTTTTACTGACATCGGTTAAAAGCAAGAAAAAGTTTCCCCAACGGGGTACTTAGCTTTAGTTGAAGACTTCGGTTCTGAAACTCGAAAATGAAAATTTCAGGAGTCGGCCAACTGGCACTTGCGAACTGCTTCTGCTTTGGGCACCGCACGGCAAGAAAGACTGATAAAATGGCGTCGGCTGCATGCTTTATACTCCTGACTACATGTGATGTCATGGAAGATGAGACAGCAACTGATGCAGGACCCAAGACTTTGTTAATCAGGCCGACTGAGGGTTACTGCAAGCAGATAACTTAAATGTGATGAATGCAACAGTGAAACACAAACATCCTGATACAACTACTTTGAAGCAGTCACCAAAGCCATAGATGAGGGTAAGTTGGTTCACAAAGCCTATCTAGATCTCACAAAGGCTTTCGACACCATCCCCCACTCTGGAATTATAGATAAACTCACTAAACTAGGTATAAATCCCTATGTCACAAGATGGGTTGCCAACTGGCTTACTGACAGAACCCACACTGTGAAAGTAGCAGACTCCAAATCCGACTTCAGACCAGTGACAAGTGGAGTACCACAGGGTTCAGTCCTGGGTCCTCTCCTGTTTGGTATCTACTTTTCTGAAGTACAGGCTAACATAGAAGGTCTTTGGCTAACTAAGTTTGCAGATGACTGCAAACTAGGAGCAATAATCGAAACTCCTAATGATGTGGACATCCTACAAAAGGGCCTCACTGAGACAGATGCCTGGTGTCAGAGCCATGGCCTCACGCTCAATGCCAAAAAGTGCACAGTCATCCTCTTTGGTAAAATCTCTGTACCCATGAACTACCACATAGACAGTAGTCTACTTAACACTGAAAGTGTGATAAAAGATCTTGGGACACAGGTGGACAGTAGTCTCTCCTTTGATAATCACACCACCACAGTGGTCAGGAAATCCTTTTACATGGCACACCTCACCACAAAAGGTTTCTCATCCAGGAAAAAAAAAAAAAAAAAAGAGGTCATTCTTCCCCTCTACTCATCACTCATTAGACCCATTATAGAGTACAACGCCCCTTTTGGTATGTACCTAACAAGACATCTACAACAACTGGAAAGGCCACAGAAATACCTCACAAAGAGGATTACTGGCCTCAAACAGATGGCCTACGCAGACAGTCTCAAAAAACTCAGCTTTACTCCGTCGCATATTGCCTACTCAGAGGCGATCTCTGCCTAACATACAAAGCTATGTCAAACCCAGAGCTGTTGGGCATGCTCCACTTGAAAAAATCCCAATCCCTCTGAGCTCCACGCTCTAGGGACCTAAACCCTGTCACCACAATAAACAGAACATGCTGGAGGGATAGATTCCTGTCCCAGAGACTTCCCATACTCTGGAACAGACTACCTATCTATGTCAAACAGAGCCCCCCATTAGCACTCCGAGAAAAATATTGATGACTGGATGGGAAATAGGAAATTCACCCCGGGGATCACTTCTGTGGCTCTGCTTTGCAGGGGCACAGGAAAATAATTTTCTTGGGTGGCGAAAGCCAGGGTACCTTTTTGGCTAGGCTTATATAGGCCCTAGAGCCAAATAGTCTAGTACCTACCTATGAATACACCCTCAGAAGCCGGTGCCTGCACAGCAGCTCTGGACACATCAAGGTAGAGACATCCTCAGGTTCTATAGTCGAAGCATCTCGCGCCATACTGGACTCCAAATGGGTCTCAGTAGAGGCCTGCGAATCTGTAGTAGCTGGTATCAGGGGCTGCGAAAGCCCCTCATTGAGTACCAGTGGACTGATGACTACCTTAGCGGTAGCGTAGTCAGCAGTTTTGGACCTATGCGGTCTGTCTCTGTCTTTATCCTTACTTTTTTGGAAGATCGGTAGTCGGATGGCTTATCGAAGCCATTTCAGAATACGGAGATTGAGAAAGAAAGAATTTGGTGACAAAAGTAGACCGACGACGAATAGTTCAGGCATTGAACAAGGCACAAGACTTACAGCGAGGAACGTCGTGGTCTGGGTCTAGACAGGTGATGCAGTAAGAATTAAAATCTCTGTGAGGTATTTGCTTTCCACAGGCAAGACAACTATTAATTTTTCTGACATTGATTAGAGCAAGAAAAAAGGATCCCCAACAGGGTACTTATCTTTTAGAAGACTTCAGGTCTGAAATTTGAAAAATGAAAATTTCAGGAGACGGCCGACCGGCACTTGCGAACTGCTTCTGCTTCGGGCACCACAAGGCAAGAAAGACTGATGTAATGGTGTCGGCTGCATGTTTTATACCCCTGACGGCCTGACGATATGGAAGAAGCGACAGCATCTGACGCAGAAATCCCAAGACTCTGGTATTCAGACTGACTGAGGGCTACCTGCAGGCAGATAACCCAAATGTGATGACTGCAACAGTGAAACAAGAACATCAGCACCTGTTGTTGAAACGTGCGTGCTTATGTGATGTGGCGTATCCTGGCACCTGAAAGACAGCTGACAGTGACCTTTTCCTTATCCAGCCTGGTGAAAGGGGCATCAGTGTGTCTCACGAAGGAATCACCTATGACTAATATGTCTGATTTTGTATTTTGCCTTAAGGGTTTGACCAGTGAGACACTGGTGCATGAGCTGTTATGTGTAATGTGTTCCACAGAGGAAGTATGTGCAGCGTGCTGGTGAGGTCTCTGGTGTTTAGGTATGTTTCAGGTGAGGATCTCCGCATATTTAGGTATGTGTGATGTGGGTTTGGGTGGAAGAGGAGGTGAGGTGTGCATGCTGGCAACCTGCTCATGGTCATATGTACTGATTTGTGTATGACAGAGTATGGTTTCAAAGTTCTTAAATATAGTTGCACCTCTCACACATTGTGTTTGTGTGGACTAGGAGTAGAGGATTGACTGAACAGGAGGCAGTTGCTACACTGCCTCAGGATGCCCATGTCAACCAAGCTGGCTGGAGAAACTGGGAAATTGTCCATCCAGTCATGCAGGTAAATGTATATGATCAGGAAGAGATGCCACACTTGAGAGGTGTGGTGTGTTGGTACCTCTGAGGCTAGGCTTAGTGTTCCACCTGACAACAGAGCAGAGCTGCGACAAACCCCTGGAGGACCACAAGCAAAGTGCAAAGGGAAAATTTAACAAACAAAACATTTGCGTCTATAACCACCAACGCCAACTACCACTACGTGGCAATGCATGATGGAGTGCCAGACTCAAGTGCAAACGTGGAGCTTAAATAAAAACAAGAAAATACCTTTGTTAACTCAATCTAGTCACTAAGAATGCTCTTTCTGAGCTCTAGTCCAATCACCCTCGATTAGATGGGACCCAGACAGCACTATACTCACACCAGGGTGCAAAAGGGCCTTCAACAAAGGTAGCACTATACTCACACCAGGGTGCAAAAGGGCCTTCAACAAAGGTGGGTTGAACTTGAAGTTCAGACGTTACAAAACAGACCCAAGAAATAGCAAACTCAGAACTGAGCAGTGCTACAGCTGAACTAGTACAATAAAATGTGACAAAAAATAGTTCAAATAATTCAGACAGTGGAATGCAAATACAACTTAAAAGTGCAATATTAGAGCAAAAACAGGAACTTAGTTGGAAGCAACAGATGCCTCGTATGTTTCAGAATTTCAATGAAGAGCTGGTTTTAGTGCTCAAGTGATACTGCAGTCTAGATTCAGAGAGTCTGAATCTACCCTCTGCTATAAAATGCTGAAGAGTACTAGAAACTCAAAGTGCATAAAATCACAGTCACAACAGCAGAAAGCAGTTTAAATACTGCAGCAATTCACAACATAGAAAGGTGTAGGCCACACTCTCCCACCATGATAGTCTAAGACCACAAACCTTCCGAAAGTAAAACAGGTTTTGGAGCAGAAGTGCCTAAGGCATAATTAAGACACTTCAGAATAACAGACACAATAGGCCATACCGTCCTCCAGCAGAGGCTCAGTAGCAAGAGTTGGGCATACATCAGGTTCCAAGACCTTTGTGCGCAAATCTAACTGGGAAGTCATGACATCTTTTTTGCTTGGGAGGCACAGAGTTTCCAAGAAAGAATTAAGAGACTAAAGTCGCATTCTTGGAAAGCTTGGAACAAAGGACTGACAGATCGTGACTACCAAAATTGTACACTCTGCACATAAACAGAAAAAGCACCAGGGAGTGGAGATCCTTATAGGAAATCTACCCACTGCAAATGCACTTTCCCCTCCAAGCGGACACCTAAGAGAGGAACAAACAGCAATACAAATGAGAAAAAAAAAGGAAGCCCCCCCCAATGATGCACTTATCTCAACCAGTGAAAGGTAATGGTATAAAAGACCACAAGTAGAACATACCAATGGGTGCGAGACAGTACAGTTGTGTATACTTACCATAAATGTAGATGTTAGGAGTGTATTCTCTGCTGCAGTCATCACATTTGGGTTTTCCCTGCCAGGTTAGCCCTCGGCTGGCCCGAATACCAGAGACTTAGTATTTCTGCATCGGTTGCTGTCGCTTGAGGACTAACGTAAAGTTGTCAGTGGTATAAAGTAAGGCAGCCAACACCATTACATCAGTTTTTCTTGCCCTAACCTGTCAACAGCCCCCAAAGTAGGAGGGCAGGTTTGGGTGGAAGAACCCCACCAGTGGAAAATAAACAATATGTCCCTTGTAAGGAAAGGAGAACAACAAGGAAGAATGGTAACAAAAGGAGAAGGAAAAAAAGGGGGGATGGAGGGAGAGAAACCAGGACTGCAACAGTGAATACATTAATGGTAAGTGTACACAACTGTACTATGTTCTTCATGTTTCAATGTTGCAGTCATCACATTTTGGTAGATTCCCAAAGCTGAGGAAATGGGTGGATGCAGTCAAGGAAGCTAGGGGGTGGCTAGGATACCCTGCAAGATTGCACAGGCAAACCTTGCCCTGGAGTTGGAGAACAGAGGCAGGTGGTAGTGCTTGGTAAAAGTGTGAACAGATGTCCAGGTGGCAGCCTCCAGGATGTCCCTGGTGGGAACTCCTCTGAAGAAAGCTGCAGAGGTGGAGGCTGCTCTGGTGGAGTGTGTCCTGTCCCCCTTGGGGGAGGCTTACCATGCAGTTTGTAGCAGAAAAGGATGCAGTGTGTTATCCATTTGGAAATGGCTTGCTTTGAGATGGCTTTGCCTTCTGCCCCTGTAGCAAAACTAACCAGCAATTGATCAGACTTTCTGAAGGGTTTAGTCCTGTCCAGACAGTATCTGAGCTGTTGTCTGTGCACATCTAGAGAGTGAAGAATCCTTTCCCCCTTGTTCTGCGGATTAGGAAAGAAGGCAGGTAAATGAATGGATTGGTTGAGAGCTACACTGGACACCACCTTGGGCATGAAGAATGCGTTAGTTCTGAAGGATACCAAGTCTGCATGGAAGATGACGAAGGGTTCCACAGCCATGAGTGCTTGCAGCTCAGACTCTTCTGGCTGAAGTGATGGCCAAAAGGAAGGCGGTCTTCCAGGAGAGAAATTTTAGCTCCGCATAAGAAGCTAGTTTGAAAGGAGACAGGGTGCGCTTTTCCAAGACAAAGTTAAGGTCCCAAGCCGGTGTTGGTATCCTTCTGGGGGGGCCTCAAGTTGCTAACCCCTCTGAGGAACTGTTTGATCAAAGGGTGCGAGAAAAGAGGCTGCTCAGTGGGAAACTGAGCAGAAATAGCAGAGGAATTAATTTTTATAGAGGAGAAAGAGAAACCACTGTGTAGTAGGTCAGCTAAGTAATCCAGGATGACAGGGATGGAGGGCTGTGCCATATTGGCCCCCTTAGTCTGGATCCAGGTGCAGAACCTTTTCCATTTATCTGCATAAGACTTTCTGGTGCTAGGGCGTCTAGCCTCACGGAGAACATCCAGAACCTGTTCACGGAGGATGGCAGATTTGTTCGGGTTTAGGAAATAAGTCACGCTGCCAAACTGAGTGTCTGCAATTGCGGATGCCTGTATTCCCCTTCCTTCTGGGTTAGGAGGTTTGGAATCTGAGGAAAATGCCATGGAGGCAGCGGGAACAGGCTGCGCAGCAAGGGGTACCAGTGCGGTCGGGGCCAGCCGGGAGATATAAGAATGGTCCTTGTTTTTTCCTCCTTTATTTTGAGCAGTAGCCTGGGGATGAGAGGTAGAGGAGGAAAGGCATAGACCAAGAGGTTTACCCAGGGGAAGGACAGGGCATCCATTTCCAAGCCATGCAGTGATGCTCCCTGGTGCAGAACTTGCCGAGTTGATGGTTGGTGTAGGAGGCAAAGAGGTCGACCTTCGGGGTTCCCAGTTTCTGAGTTATTAGGAAGAAGGTACTTTTGTTGAGCTGCCACTCGTGTGGGTCGAAAAGGTTTCGGATTAATTGGTCTGCCAAGGAGTTGAGAGAGCCTGGTAGGTATTGTGCCAACAGGTACATCCAGGAAGGAAAAGGACGAGGGGGAGGGAACAAGGGATTGAATACTGCAACAGTGAAGGAAAGGACAACCACTGTTATAAGATTCTACACGCAAGTGTTCCATGTCCCTCCATTTACTGGTTGCAGTATTCTTCACCTATGGGAGAGTGTCAAAGCTCAAGAAGAAACTTGGGAGGAGGCAGGAGCAATAGAGGCCTCTAAGAAGCCATTAACAATGGCCCTAGTAACACCAGCTCTAGAGATACCATCCAACTTGTACTGCTCGGTAAAAGTATGCAAGGTAAAAAGTATGCAAGGTAAAAAGTATGCACAGAGGTCCAGGTAGCTGCTTCAAGAACAGAAAATGTATCCAACCCCTTGAAAAAAGCATCAGAAGAAGCCACAGCTCTAGTAGAATGAGCCTCTACAGAAGGAAGGCTCTTACCATGAAAACAAAATAAAGAAATGGCCTTTGAAATCTGATACAGCTAATACTAAGGACCTAGGATGAAAAGAATAGAACTGATCAGATTTTCTAATGGCCTTAGTCTTATCCAAATAAAATCTGAGTTGTCTATGCACATCCAAAATATGCAGCACCCTCTAACTGGCAGATTGTTGACAGGGCATAAGTAGACAAATGAATAGACTGATTGACAACTTATTAACCTCCTTAGGCATAAAAGAAGGATAAGTATGAAATATCAAAAAAGGAGGACAAGCCATAAGGGCTTGAAGCTCAGACATTTGGCTGGCAAAACTAAGTCTTCCAAGAACAAACAATGTTGCAAGGAATCTGAAGCAGCAGGTTCAAAAGGAGCCAAAGTCAACTTCTCCAAAGCAAAATTCAGATCCCAGGGAGAACAGGCTTCCTGGGAGGTCTCATATGAAGGACATCTTTAAGGAACTGTTTACCCTCAAATCTAGAAGCTAAAGGAGGAGATAAAGGCAGACAAGCATAGACAGCTGATAAGTGGGCCTTAACAGAAGAATAGGCCAAACTAGCAATGAGCAACTCACACAACAGAGAGAACCAGAGGAACATCCACAGTAAACAGGATCCAGCTTTTGAGACAGACACCAAACAGAAAACCGCCTTCATTTATATAAGTAGGATTTCCTAGTAATGGGCTTCCTGGCCTCCTCCAGGACCCTCTGCACATCCTCAGTAAAGGCTTTCTATGTGGAATTAAAACACATCCCCCCCAGTGTCAGTTGAAGAATGGGCAGGTGGGGATGGATGAGAGATCCTTTGTCTTTTGTGAATAGATCCACCCCTTGAGGTAACTTATGATGATTGCCTTTGGCTAAATGCAGAAGAGGGAGCCAATGCTGCCTCAAGCCAAAAGGGAGTCACCAGACAGATTTTGGGAGCGTCCTGTTGAATTCTGAACAGGACTTTTGGAATGAGAGGAAGGGGAGGAAATGCATAAAGAAACATCCCCTTCCAAGGGAAAGAGAGGGTGTCCAACTTCCACACCAGAGGACCTGGGGTTCTGGTACAAAACAGAGGAAGTTGTCTGTTTAGAGAGGGGAGGCATACAGATCTACTTGAGGAATACCCCACTGGCGGACAATGACCAGAAACACACATCCCTATGAAGCATCCATTGGTGAGATTGAGTGAAGGACCTGCTCAGTGTCTGCCACAATGTTCTGACCGGAAGGGACGTAATAACTGCATGAGTCACTTGATACTTGACAGTAAGATCCCATACCAGAAGTGCTAACAGGCAAAGAAGGTAAGATCTTGTTCCTGTTTGTTTATACACCACATTACTGTTATATTTAACACCTTTACTGAATTATCATTTGTAACAGACACATTTACATTTATACAAAAGCAATCAAACTGTATTAATGAGTTCATATTTACAAACATTATACTTCAGACATATAAACATTATACTTTAGACATAGTGCTATATATCATATAACCCAAGCAACATTATTGTCTGTGAATACCTTGAGAGGCAATGGAGAGAAGGATGAAAAGCCTGAAGAGCCAACAGAAGAGCTCTCATCTCTGACACTGATGTGCTCTTTTGGCTGAAAAGGTGACCATACCCCCTGTACCTTTAGGGAGCCAAAAGCTGGTCCCCATCCCACATCTGAAGTGGCTGTGAACAGTTCGTGAGAGGGAAGAAGGGAGATGAAAAGGGAGCCCTGGATTTACAAATGACTGCTGGATCTACCAATGAAGTTCCTTCTTGAGACAAGGAAGAGGAGGAACCACAAAGTCTAGAGGATGTGCATGTTAAAGCCAGACTGACTTCAGAAACCACTGAAACTTTCTCATCTGGAGTTTGACCAGAAGGAGTATAGGAATGGGGGATGCCATGAAACCAGAGCACTCAGAATCTCCCTGGCTATAATGGAGGCCAGAGGAAGAAGAGTTTGAAAGGAGATGAGACTTAAGGACTTTGGAGGAGGCAGGGATGCCAGCATGGGCACCGTCCGAATCCTGAAACCCAGAAAGACGAACTCCTGAGAGGGAGTCAGAGAACACTTTTTGATGTTTAATTTGAATCCCAGGCTCTGAAGAAGGAAAATGGCAAAATAAAGCCTTTGCAAAAGGATCTCTGGAGAGGATATATGAATCAGCATGGTCGTCCAAATAAGGAAATATTTGAATCCCCTGAAGCCTGCAAAAATCAGAGAAGCGATGCATTTGGTGAATACCCTTGTGGCAGTAGAAAGGCCAAAGGGCAAAGCAGAAAAAGTACATTTGTGTACACTTACCATAAACGTAGATGTTAAGAGTGTATTCACTGTTGAAGTCATTACATTTGGGTAATCTGCTTGCAGGTTGCCCTCAGTCGGCCTGATTTAACAAAGTCTTGGGTCCTGCGTCAGTTGCTGTCAATTCTTCCATGACGTCAGGGTGTCAGGGGTATAAAACATGCAGCCGACGCCATTACATCAGTTTTTCTTGCCCCAGATGTCTGGTGCCCCCCTAATGGGAAGCAATTAAACATAAAAACACAAAGGTATACCTCCAACAAAAAAGCAAATACACCAAAAAGGCTTTTAAGCATAGTAAAAGAAAGTAGAGGTATAGCCAAAAGAAGTTAGAGGGCAGGAAGGTGGGTAATCAGGACTGCAACAGTGAATACACTCGAACATCTACATTTATGGCAAGTGTGCACAACTGTACTATGTTCTTTGTGTTTCACTATTGCAGTCATTACATCTGGGTAGATTCCCAAAGGTATGGTTGGGAGGAGGTGTTTAAATAGCATTAGGGCCACCTATAAGGCCCTGCAAGACTGCAGTGGCAAAGCCAGCTCTGGATTTAGAGAAAATTGGCAAATGATAATGCTTGGTGAAAGTATGTACAGAACTCCACGTAGCAGCTTTTAGGATGTCCCTGGTAGGAACACCTCTGAGAAAGGCTGTAGAAGTAGATGCAGCCCTGGTGGAGTGAGGTCTGATCCCCTGGGGGATAGGTTTTCCATGGTGTTTATAGCAGAAATGAATGCAATGGCTTATCCATTTAGAAATGGTTTGTTTAGAAATGGCCTTCCCCTCTGCCCCTGCATCAAATGCTACCAGCAGTTGTTCAGATTTTCTTTGAGGTTTAGTCCTGTCCAAGTAAAATCTAAGTTGTCTGTGCACATCCAAGGAATGCAGTATCCGTTCCCCTTTGTTCTGTGGATTAGGAAAGAAGGTTGGCAAATGAATGGACTGATTAAGAGCCACACTGGATACCACCTTGGGCATGATGGATGGATTGGTTCTGAGTGACACCCTGTCCACATGAAAGATGATGAAAGGCTCCACTGCCATAAGGGCCTGTAATTCGGATACCCTTCTAGCTGAAGTGATTGCTAAAAGGAAAGCTGTTTTCCAAGAAAGAAATTTTAAGTCTGCAGTAGCAACTGGCTCGAAAGGAGGTAGAGTGAGTTTCTGCAATACAAAGTTTCTGCAATACAAAGTTAAAGTCCCAGGCTGGTGTTGGAGCTGTCCTGGGCGGTCTCAAATTTTTGGCCCCTCTGAGGAACTGCTTGAGCAGTGGATGAGAGAAGAGGGGTGGCTCTGCGTTATAACAAGCTGAAATGGCTGAGGCATGGATTTTAATGAAAGAAAAAGACAGGCCCTTGAGAAGCATCTCAGTTAAGTATTGTAAAATCTGAGGTAAATTGGGCGCTGCTGTGCTCATCCCTTGAGATTGGTTCCAGGCACAGAATATTTCCATTTTTCAGCATAAGATTTTCTAGTACTAGGCCTCCTTGCCTCTAAGATGACATCCATCGCAGGTCTGCTGAAGGATGGCAAGGGAGAGTTTAAGTAATTAGCCAGGCTGCAAGGTTCAGTGTTGGAAGCAGAGGGTGCAGAATTTGGTTCTCCTGCTGAGACAGCAGGGAAGGAGTCTGAGGCAGGTGCCATGGAGATAACAGTGACACACTGCGCAGGAGGGGGTACCAGTGTTGGAGTGGCCAGTCTGGAGCAATCAAAATCATCCTTGATTTGTCCTGTTTGACTTTTAGTAGTACTTTGGAGAGCAGAGGCAGTGGGGGAAAGGCATAGACTTCCAGCTGAAGGACAGAGCATCGACTTTCCAGGCTTGTTTGTGTGGAGTCTTTGTGCAAAATTTGTCCAATTGGTAGTTCTTGGGGGAGGCAAACAGGTCTATATCTGGGCTCCCCCATTCACTTGTCAACATGCTGAAAATCCTTGGTTCCAGTTTCCACTGATGTGGGTCCATGAGGTTTCTGCTTAGTCCGTCTGCCAGTGTATTTAATTTTCCTGGTAGGAATTGGGCTTGTAGGTGCACTTGGTAGCTCAATGCTGTGTTCCACAATGCCATAGCTAGTCTGCAGAGGGGGTAAGAATGTGTACCCCCCTGCTTGTTTATGGACTACATAACCGTGGTGTTGTCCGTCTTTACCATTAGTTGTCCTGGAAGAATGTAGTCCTTGAAGGCTGTCAGAGCATTCTGTACAGCTAACATTTATTTTTGATTGATAAGCAGGTGCATTTGACTTGAGTTCCATTTGCCCTGAATGCACTTCCCTACCAGGCGAGCCACCCCATGCATAGTCTGATGCATCTGTTAAGGTTTGGGTGGCAGGGAGTGATGTGAAAGGTAGTCCCTTGTTTTGGTGGCAGGCCTCTGCCCACCAAAGGAACTCTAGGCGTAGGCAAGGTATAATAGGAAAGTACACTTTTGGACCTACCATAAATGTAGATGTTCTGACTGTATACACTGCTCCAGTCATTACACTTGGGTTATCCTGCCGTCAGGCGGCTCCCCAGTCGGCCTGAGTTCCAATGTCTTGGTCCTGCGTCGGTTGCTGTCGCCTCCTCCCTGACGTCAGTGCGACAGGGGTATACAAGATGCAGCCGATGCCATTTTCTTCAGTTTTTCTTGCCCCAGATGTCAGGTGCCCCCAAAGAGGTAGGTAATTCAAATTGCTAATAAAACATACCTAAGAAAAGCAATCAACAACTTTCAGATACCAGCAAATACTCCCCACAGGTAGTAAAGGGTAGAGGACATAGGTACGTACCAGCAAGTAAGAGGGGAAGAAGGGAGGGTAACCTGGACTGCAGCAGTGTATACACTCGAACATCTCCATTTATGGTAGGTACAAAACTGTACTATGTTCATCGTGTTACACTGCTGCAGTCATTACACTTTGGTAGAATCCCAAAGCTGAGGTAGGGTGGATGGTTCTATAAGGCATTAGGGGTGGCTATAAGGCCCTTCGGCACTGCAGTGGCGAAGCCAGCTCTGGATTTAGAGTATAGAGGCAGATGGTAATGCTTGGTGAAGGTATGTACAGAACTCCAAGTTGCTGCTTCCAAAATGTCCTTGGTAGGTACTCCTCTGAGGTAGGCAGTTGAAGTGGCTGTTGCCCTGGTGGAGTGAGATCTAATGCCGTTAGGTACAGGTTTCCCATGATGTGTATAGCAGAAACGTATACAGTGTCCTATCCATTTTGAAATAGTCTGTTTTGAAATGGCTTTTCCCTGTGCGCCTGCAGCATATGCTACCAATAATTGCTCAGATTTTCTGAAAGCTTTGGTTTTGTCCAAGTAGAAGCGTAACTGCCTGTGCATGTCCAAAGAATGCAGTAGTCTCTCCCCTTTATTCTGTGGATTTGGATAAAAAGTTGGCAAGTGAATAGTTTGGATTAGAGCCACACGATACCACCTTTGGCATAAACGTAGGGTTAGTTCTTAAAGACACCCTGTCTTGGTGGAAAACGATGAAAGGTTCCACTGCCATTAGTGCCTGTAATTCTGAAACTCTTCGTGCTGATGTTATTGCCAGGAGCAGAGCAGTTTTCTAAGAGATATATTTTAATCTGCTGTGTTAGCTGGCTCAAAAGGAGGTAAAGTTAATTTTTCCAACACGAAGCTGAGGTCCCAAGTTGGAGTAGGTGGTCTATGGGGCGGTCTTATGTTTTTAGCCCCTCTGAGATACTGTTTAAGCAAAGGATTAGAGAAAATTGGTGGATCCGTGTTGTAATGAGCAGAGATGGCAGAGGCGTGGATCTTGATGGATGAAAAGGAGAGGCCTTTGTCCAGCATCTCAGTTAAATACTGTAGTATCTGAGGAATATTTGGGACAAGAGGGTTAAGGCTGTGAGCCTGGTTCCAGGCACAGAATCTTTTCCATTTATCCGAATAGGCTTTCTGGCCTACAGAATGACATCCATAACAGCTTTGGAGAGAGGCATTGCTTGCTTGACTAGGTAATCTTCCATGCAGCCAGGTTTAAAGTCTTCAGCTGGCTGTGAAGTATCTGAATGTTGTGTTAAGTCAGCAGCTGTGGGATTTGAGGCAAATTCCAGGGTGGTTCTAAGCTCCTTAAGATCGGGTACCAGTGCTGGCGTGGCCAGTCTGGTGCAATCAGGATAATCTTTGGCCCTTCCTGCCTGGCTTTTATGAGTATCTTTGGCAGGAGAGGTAGGGGTGGGAAAGCGTATACTTGTAGGTTCTCCCAGCTGAATGAGAGGGCATTCACTTTCCATGCTTGTGGATGGTAACTCCTTGTGCAGAATTTTTGTAGCTGGCAGTTTATAGGGGATGCAAACAGATCTATGTCTGGGCTCCACCATTTCTGTGTTATCATTCTGAATATTTGTGGATTCAACTCCCATTCATGGGGATCCATGATGTTTCTGCTTAAGTCGTCTGCCAGTGTGTTTTTCTCTCCTGGCAGGAATTGTGCTTGCAAATGAACTTGAAGGTTTATAGCTGTGTTCCACAAGGTCATAGCTTGTCTGCATAGGGGGTAGAAGTGAGTGCCCCCTTGCTTGTTTATGTACCACATAACTGTGGTGTTGTCTGCCTTTAGTAGTAGTTGTCCTGGATGCAGCAAGTCCTTGAAAGCTATAAGGGCATTTTGTACAGCTAGCATCTCTTTTTGATTGATGTGAAGATGCCTTTGTTCTGCGGGCCACGTGCCCTGAATACATTTGCCTGCCATGTGTGCTCCCCAGGCGTAATCTGATGCATCTGTTGTCAGTGTTTGCCTGGCTGTGGGTTGTGTAAAAGGCTGTCCCTTGTTGAGGTGACAAGCTTGAGCCCACCATTGAAACTCCTGTTGAAGGCAAGGGATTAGTGGTATAACTGTTTCCAAACATTGACAGTGTTGAGACCGTACATTCTTTAGGTACCATTGTAGTTTCCTCACATGCAGTCTGGCATATGGAATGCCATGTAACCCAAGGCCTGCAGAATTTTTCTTGCAGGGAGTTGGGTCTTTGTTACCATCAATTGAAAGTATTGAGTCAGTTGTCCTTGTTTGTCTGGCGAGAGATAAGCCATCTGGGCCACTGTGTTCAAGCTGGTACCCAGGAATATAATCTCTTGTGAGGGCACTAGTTTTGATTTCTTTTCGTTTACTGTGTACCCCAGGCAACTTAACTTTTTTTTTACAAACGCCAGATGCTTTAGAAGAATGTCCTTGCTCTCTGCTTGAATCAGGCAGTCATCCAGGTATGGATAAATTTGAATTCCTTTCTGTCGGCAAAATGCAATTACTGGTGCCAGGCATGCAGTATGCTTTCCCCACTTGTTCAGCTGCATGCAATAAATCCTGCATTTCTTTAAAATTAGGAGGATCTGATTCTGGAAGCATTTTGTGTTTTAACTGAGACAGTAAAAATTGCTGATATTTTAGCATGTGAAACTGGCAATTTAAGGCTCTCATTGCTAAAGTTGCAGACATATATACTTTCTTTCCCCCATCTGTCTAATGCTCTGGAATCTCTGTCAGAGGGAACTGGATTCTTGGCTGATGAGACCTCAACTCCTTTGGGTCCCTGAGAAATAGTTTCAGGGTCAGCTACAGGGCTTTTATACAGAAATTTATGTGAGTCAGGGACTCTGTAGTATCTGTCAGGTTTAACAGGGGCTGGGGGTAAGGAATCAGGATTTAAGCTGGATTCAGTATACACATCATCCACAATATCTAACACTGAAGGAATAGCAAGGGGTCTGTGTTGAGGTAATAAAAGGAAGTCTCCGAGCCTTTTCTTGGATTCTGAGTAATCCTGGCCTTTCCAGTGGAAATGCTCCCTCATGGTATGTAGGGTTTCCCCAAAGGAGTAGTCCTCAGGCGGTGAGGCTGATGGAATTGATTCCTCAGCATCAGAATCCTCATAAGGGGGTAAAGAGTATCCTAGGTCTGAGGAAGAATCAGAAGAGATGGACACCTGGTCGGATGAGTCATAGTCTGCATCCTGTCTAGGCCTTTTATCAGGAGGAGAATGGGACCCCCTGATCAGAGTGATTAGGTCTTCGGCCATTTTGAGCATTTGTTTCTTGGGCATGGAGGCCTGTCCTGGAGAATGCTGTATTTGTTTCTTTGATTTTAAAGGAGGCTTAGACTTAGCTGAGGGTTTAATGCTTAACTGAGTAGGTCTGAAACCCCCCCCCCTCTGTAGCTGTGGGTTGCTCAGCTACTCTGGATCCCTCTGAAAGGTTAGTCTCGGTAGGCTGAAGAACTTGTGCGTCCGAAGGCCCAGCCATCTCCACGTGCGAGTCAGAGGCGGCCTGTGGTTCTACAGAAGCGGTAGTCAGGGGCTGCGAAGGTACCTCACTGAAAACCGGTGAACCGGAGACTGGCCTAGAAGAGACTTCGTCGTCAGTTTTGGGCCTCGGATGCCTATCCATGTCTTTGCGCTTTTTGTGTATTTCGGTCGTCGGAAGTTCCGATGGCATGGTATAATTGAATTTTCTACCAAAATAATGTCGGGCAAAGTCAAACAGACGTTTAATAGTGCGCTTGTTAAACCTAGCACAAAACCGACAACCAGTGACGTCGTGGTCAGGTCCTAGGCATGGGATACAATAGGAATGGAAATCCTTATGAGGTATTTGCTTCCCACAAGAAATACAGTTATTAACTTTTACTGACATCGGTCCGAGGCAAGAAAAAGTTTCCCCAACGGGGTACTTAGCTTCGTAGAAGACTTCGGTTCTGGATTCTGAATGAAAATCTGAGGAGACGGCTGACCGCCACTTGCGAACTGCTTTTGCTTTGGGCACCGCGCGGCAAGAAAGACTGAAGAAAATGGCGTCGGCTGCATCTTCTATACCCCTATCGGTACTGACATCAGGGAGTAGGCGACAGCAACCGATGCCGGACCAAGACTTTGGAACTCAGGCAGATTGGGGAACCGCCTGACAGCAGGATAACCCAAGTGTAATGACTGCAGCAGTGTAACACGATGAACATCCTTGACCTATCTATTTTGCAGGAACGTGCTCTACTGCCCTCAGAGAGCAGGGAAATTATCCGCTTTTCAGCCTCTGCCCACTGATTTGGAGGTAACATCTGGGAACCCTTTTGGGGTTGGATGGGTGTGGAAGGAAAATTTGTAGCCCTGAGACACAATGTTCAGAACCCAGTGGCCCTTGGTAATGGTGGCCCAGGTGCTTGAGTGAAAGGAGAGTTTTCTTCCTAAGGAAGTGAAGGTGGGCAGAGGGAGGGGAGTCATTGTGAGTTCTTACCACAAGGCTTAGAATTCCCTGGTTTTGAAGTGGAGGTAGTCCACTGCTTAGATCTCTGCATTCCCTGGGGCTGCTGTCTGGGGGAGGAGTACGTTTCCACGGAGCCTAGGCTGGGCCGGTTTACTGGGAGCAGGAAAGGACCAGTGTTTGGAGGGACAATGCCTGCTGAACCTAGGGGGCTGGACCTGCAAGAAATCCTTAACTGTTTGCATAGATTTTGCTTTTTCTTCCATCTTTTTTGAGACCTCTTCTGCCTTAGTGCCAAATAAATTTATCTTTGTGCAAGGGGGCATCCAATAATTTAGATTTGACATGTTCTGGCAGGGGCTGTTCCTTAAGCCATTCATGCCTTCTAATGACAGATCCAGTGACTGCTGCCCGGCAAGAAGCTCCTAGGAGGTCAAAATCACAGAGCAATGTACTTGACTTGCAGAAGGCATTAACTCTTGTAAATCTTTAGATTCTGCCCAAGCAGGAAAGGAAGACATTTTTTTTAAGGAGTTCTAAGGTATGTTGCTGAAATTTCAGCATATGGAACTGAATTTAGAGCCCCGATAGCAAGAGCTGCTGAGGTGTATACTTTTTTTTATCCCATCTGTCCAATGTTCGGGAATCCCTGTCTGAGGGGGTAGGATTCTTAGCAGAGATTGCTTTAATCCCTTTTGGCCGTTGAGAAATGTCCTCAGGGTCAGCAGTTGGATTTTTAAAAAGATATTTGTGTGAATCCGGGACTCTGTAGTACCGGTCTGGTTTTCTGGGAGCTGGAGGAAGGGCGTCAGGAGTCGAGCTGGATTTGAGGAAAACAGCCTCCCCAACATCCAGGACTGGGGGGATGGCCAACGGCCTGTGTTGTGGAAGACCTAGGAATTCCCAGAGTCTTTTTAGACTAAGGGTAGCCCTGACTCTCCCATTGTAAATGCTCCCTTAAAGTATGCAGGGTTTCCCCAAAGGAAAAATCCTCTGGGGGAGAAGCTGAATGAATGGAATCCTCTGCATCAGAATCCTTATAAGTGGAGAAGGGTTGCAAGTCTTCATATTCAGATGCATCAGATTCATCTGACTCTTGTTCAGACAAAAACTACAGGGGACAGATCTCTTTTCCTTTTGGAGGGGGTAGCATGGCTTCCCCTGATCAGCATGATACGGTCTTCTGCCATTTTAAGCATTTGAGACTGAGGCAAGGTAGCAGACATCCGAGAATGGGTTGTCAGTTTCTTGGGTGTGGTTCGTACCCTGGGCCTAAAAAACTTGGTAGTTTTTGAAAGAACGGTAATCGCGAAAGAAGACGTTGGTTTGTGTCGAGATTCGGTAGTGCAAAGGACTTCCTCTGAAGCCGGTGCCTGCTCAGCGGCTCTGGACCCATCCAAGGTGGAGACAACCACAGGTTCCTTTGTCAAAAAAGAGTTTTGCGGCATACCAGACTCCAAAAGTGTCTCTGTAGCAGCCTGCGAATCAACAGAAGCGAGCATCAGGGGCTGCGAAAGGGTCTCAGTGAGTACCGGAGAACTGACGACTAGCTTAACGTGTCGTCGGTAGGTTTGGACCTGTACGGTCCGTCTCTGTCTATTTTTTTTGGAAGATCTACTGTTGGATGGCTTACCAAAGCCATATCGGAATTCGAAGACTGTAAGAGAAAATATTTGGCTACAATAAGGGCCCGACGACTGATAGTTCTGGCGTTGAACAAAGCACAGAAGCGACAACGGGAGACATTGTGGTCTGGGCCTAAACAAGTGATGCAGTAAGATTGGAAGTCTCAATGTGGTATCTGCTTTCCACAGGCGAGACAATTAACTTTTTCTGACATTGGTTAGTGCAAGAAAAAAGGATCCTCAATGGGGCACTTAGCTTTAGAAGACTTCAACTTCAATTCGGTAGACGAATATTCAGATAGCGGCTGACTGTCACTCGTGCGTACTGCTTCTGCTTCCATGGCAAGAAAGACTGATGTAACTGTGTCAGCTGCCTTCCTTTATACTACAGACGACCTGACGTCAGACCTCAAAGTAACAGCAACTGACGCAGAAATACCAAGTCTCTGGTATTCGGGTCGGCCGAGGGCTACCTTGGCAGGGACAACCCAAATATGATGACTGCAACAGTGAAACATGAAGAATACCCATGCTTCTGAACCAACCCTCTGACCCAAAGGCAGACAGATCTGAGCTGTCCAATGCCGAAGCTCCGAGGGGTACAGAAGGCTCCAACTACGGAGTCTACTCCAACCCCTCGGATCTGTCAGGGATGCCCCAGCTCTGATCAACATCCAGCTCCGACACGCTCAGAGATGGTGTACTCAAAAGAAAAAAATCTGAGTCAAAGATGCAATGATCTTTGCATCCAAAGCAGACAGTCCCAGTAAACTCAGATCCAAAGGCTCCAAAGTCACAGGTCGTATCAGAGGAGTCGCAATAGCGGCTGTAAAGCTAGTAAGAGCTTCCTGACCCTTAAGAGGAAGGAACCGGAAGAACTATCTGGATCTGTGCTTTGAAAAACTTCCTTATGATTTTATCCAGGTCTATTTCTGTCAGGTTCCTGAAAGAACAAGAGTATGAGATGATAGAGGAGGATCTGGAATGCCGGCATGTCTCTAAAGAAGATAGGTGGACCCTAGAAGGCACCAGATCAATAGAGGATGCATACCTTGTACAGGGGAGGTATCTGGATCACAGGCTACTGGACTTGAGGAACAGATCTGGTATAGGATGCCAGCTTGTCAGAAACAATGCTTTGGATAAGACTCCTTCGGCTTTTTGCTGTCCGGATCAGACACTGGATCCAAGGAAGGAGATGAAGAGCTCAATCATTCCAAAGATCCTTTTCTTTGCTCCTTGGTGTCGGATTTAGGGGGCTGAGCCCCAGATATCACTTCGGAAAAGGTTGAGGGAAGCAGACCTTTCAAGATCAATTTGTTGTTGCAGTCTACAACCACTCTTGCGTTAAATCACTTGTAAATAAAGTACTCTAAGATGGTCAGGGCCAAGCGAACACACTAATCATGTGCATCCTATGAAGGAAGCATGTAACTACATTTTCCATATTTTTTTAAACCACAAAGGTTTTTCTGACATGTTTGCAACCAGGAAAATAGAAAAGAAAAAGGAGAAGCAGAAATATTTCCTTTTTTTTCTTAAACTTGACAATTAGAAAAAGGGGGTCAAATATCAGCAATGATAATTGGAGATGCACTAGAAAGTGTAAAAGGGACAGAAGAAAGAATACTAGCTATAGTAAATAAGAATTTCACAAATGCAGGTAGGAGGTCTGGAAGAAGGTTATATCAAACGTATCTGAAATAATTTGAGAGCTCACAGCGACCCCATCTTTTCACGAAAGTGGCAAACGATGGGGAGGTTAGGGATAGAGCACTGTGGATAAGGGTAGGGGCTCGAGAGTTTTAAGTGAATTTGAGCTGAAAATAACAGCAGAGTTGGATCAGATCCAAACCCAATGGTTGAGGAATGAATGAAAATTGACATTGTGTGTGTGTGTGTGTGTGTGTGTGTGTGTGTGTGTGTGTGTGTGTGTGTGTGTATTTTATATACATACATACACATATATCTATAAATATATACATATCTATATAGCTATATATGTAGATACATACACCACACACACCCCAAGTCAAAGGTCGCACAACAATGGAGAAAGGCAAACTCCACTGTCAGTGAAGTTAGTTTCACTTAACTGCATTCACGCATTTTATGCTCTGTGAAACTAAGACAACCAATATGACGTTCCCCACTAACCAACTGGTAAGATGGCAATTAAAACACGCACCAAACACGAGTTAATAATTAAGGGCACACAACCTCAACGGATCATCATGCATCTGCAGTCCATGCTTAGCTGCTTAAAAATACTCCACAAAAGTATTAGCTGCCTATTCTATGTTTAAGAACATATGTGGCACCCAAATACACAAAGATCTGCACAGCCTCAACAGGAAAACCAGATAATTCCAGAATAGACTAAACACGAATGTGGTCATTTGGGAGTACTCAACAGCACTACTTGTTTTACGTTTTATCAGAAGTTTGGAATTATGTTCGATTTTAGCATCTGGGTATTCATGGAGGAGTTTACCTTGCGAGACTGACGACTTGTCTAGGTATTACCAATGTCATCAGCAGACAGTTGTAAGGTAACAAAATTTACTTCCAGGTATTAAGACTATATAGAATGAAGTTTACCAAGACATTACTTGGAGCAGAAAGTACAGTTGTGTACACTTACCATAAATGTAGATGTTAGAGTGTATTCACTGCTGCAGTCATTACATTTGGGTAATCTGCTGGCAGGTTGCCCTCAGTCGGCCTGATTAACAAAGTCTTGGGTCCTGCGTCGGTTGCTGTCCCTTCTTCCATGACGTCAGGGGTATAAAACACAGCAGACGCCATTACATCAGTTTTTCTTGCCCCAGATGTCAGGGGCCCCCTAATGGGGAGCAAAAAAACACAAACGTATGCCTCCAACCAAAAGCAAATACACCAAAAAGGCTTTTATGCATAGTAAAGGAAAGCAGAGGCATAGCCAGAAAAAAAAAATAGGGGGCTGGAGGGAGGGTAACCAGGACTGCGACAGTGAATACATTCGAACATCTACATTTATGGTAAGTGTACACAACTGTACTATGTTCATGTTTCACTGTTGCAGTCATTACATTTGGGTAGATTCCCAAAGCTATGGTTGGGAGGCGGAGTTTATACAGCATTAGGGCCAGCTATACGGCCCTGCAAGACAGCAAGCCAGCTCTGGATTTAGAGAAAATTGGTAAATGATAATGCTTAGTGAAAGTATGTACAGAACTCCAGGTAGCAGCTTCTAGGATATCCCTGGTAGGAACACCTCTGAGAAAGGCTGCAGAAATAGATGCAGCCCTGGTGGAGTGAGATCTGATCCCCTGGGGGATAGGTTTTCCATGGTGCTTATAGCAGAAATGAATGCAATGGCTTATCCATTTTGAAATGGTTTGTTTTGAAATAGCCTTCCCCTCTGCCCCTGCAGCAAATGCCACCAGAAATTGTTCAGATTTTCTTCGAGATTTAGTCCTGTCTAAGTAGGAATCTAAGTTGTCTGTGCACATCCAAGGAATGCAGAATCCGTTCCCCTTTGTTCTGTGGATTGGGAAAGAATGTTGGCAAATGAATGGACTGATTAAGAGCCACACTGGAAACCACCTTGGGCATGAAGGATTGATTGTTCCTGAGAGATACCCTGTCCACGTGAAAGATGATGAAAGGCTACACTGCCATAAGTGCCTGTAATTCAGATATCCTTCTAGCTGAAGTGATTGCTAAAAGGAAGGCTGTTTTCCAAGAAAGAAATTTTAAGTCTGCAGTAGCAGCTGGCTCGAAAGGAGGTAGAGTGAGTTTCTCCAAAACAAAGTTAAGGTCCCAGGCAAGGGTAAGAGCTCTCCTGGGTGGTCTCAAGTTTTTTGCCCCTCTGAGATACTGCTTGAGCAGTGGATGAGAGAAGAGAGGTGGTTCTGTGTTATAGTGAGATGAAATAGCTAAGGCATGGATTTTAATGGAGGAAAAAGACAGGCCCTTGTGAAGCATCTAAGTTAAGTATTGCAAAATCTGAGGTAAATTGGGCGCTGCTGTGCTCATCCCTAAAGATTGGTTCCAAGCACAGAATCTTTTCCATTTGTCAGCATAAGATTTTCTAGTACTAGGTCTCTTCACCTCCAAGACGACATCCATCACAGGTTTGCTGAGGGACAGTAAGGGTGAATTTAAGTGATTAGCCAGGCTGCAAGTTTCAATGTTGGAAGCTGAGGGTGGAGAATTTGGTTCTCCTGCTGAGACAGCAGAGAAAGGGTCTGAGGCAGGTGCCATGGAGATACTTGTGACATACTGCGCAAGAGGGGGTACCAGTGTTGGCGCGGTCAGTCTGGAGCAATCAAAATCTTCCTTGGTTTGTCCTGTTTGACTTTTAGTAGAACTTTGGAGAGCAGAGGCAGAGGGGGAAAGGCGCAGACTGATGGGTTTTTCCAGCTGAAGGACAGAGCATCCACTTTCCAGGTTTTTCCAGCTGAAGGACAGAGCATCCACTTTCCAGGCTTGTTTGTGGGGAGTTCTTGTGCAAAACATATCCAACTGGTAATTCTGGGGAGAGGCAAATAGATCTGTCTGGGCTCCCCCTTTCGCTTGTCAACATGTTGAAAATCCGTGGTTCCAGTTTCCACTTGTGTGGATCCATGAGGTTTTCGCTTAGTCCGTCTGCCAGTGTATTCAAATTTCCTGGCAGGAATTGAGCTAATAGGTGCACTTGGTAGCTGAAGGCTGTGTTCCACAATGTCATATCTAGTCTGCACAGGGGGTAGGAATGTGTACCCCCCCCCTTGATTGTTTATGAACCACATAACTGTGGTGTTGTCCGTCTTTACCATTAGTTGTCCTGGAAGAATGTAGTCCTTGAAGGCTGTCAGAGCGTTCTGTACAGCTAACATTTCTTTTTGATTGATATGTAGGTGCATTTGATTTGGGTTCCATTTGCCCACGAATGCACTTCCCTGCCAGGTGAGCCCCCCCATGCATAGTCTGATGCATCTGTAGTTAGTGTTTGGGAAGCAGGGAGTAGTGTGAATGGTAGTCCCTTGTTTTGGTGGCAGGCCTCTGCCCACCATAGGAACTCCAGGCATAAACAAGGAATGATAGGAATCATTGTTTCCAGGCTGTGGCAATGTTGACTCCATAGACTTTTTAGATACTATTGTCGTTTCCTAATATGCAGTCTTGCATATGGAATTAGAAGAATGCAGGAGGCCATGAACCCCAAGGCTTGCAGTATTTGTCTTGCAGATGGCAAGGTTTTGTGGCCACTTGTTTGAAGTAGGTTACCAAATGAATTTGCTTCTCTGGTGTGAGGAAAGCCATCTGGGCAGTTGGATTCAAGCTTGCACCCAGGAATGTAATCTGCTGACAACGTACCAGTTGTGATTTCTTTTCATTTATGGTGTACCCCAGACAAGTTAGAACCCTTTTTACAAATGCCAGACGATTTAAAAGTATGCCCTGGTTTTCTGCCTGAATTAGACAATCGTCCAGGTATGGATATATTTGAATATTTCTTTCCCTGCAAAATGCAATTACTGAAGCCAGGCACTTTGTGAATACCCTGTGTGCAGTAGACAAGCCAAAGGGAAGTGCAGAGAACTGATAATGCAAGTAGCCTGCATTGAAGCACAGGTATCTTCTGCAAGATTCCCTGATTGGGATGTGCAGGTATGCTTCTTTTAAATCTAGAGTTGCCAACCAGGCATCTTTGCCTAGCATAGGAAGTAACTGGTGAAGAGTCAGCATCTTGAATTTTGGAATCTCCAGAAAGGTGTTTAGAGTAGACAGGTCCAGGATTGGATGCCATGATTTGTCTTTTCTGGGTATAAGAAAAAGCCTGGAATAGAAATCTTGTCCCTTTTCCTCTTCTGGTACCAGTATAGAATAGCCCCCATGTTTAACAGGGAAAGTACTTGTTTTTGAGCCTCTGCCCACTGATTTGGGGGCAGGTCCGGCCACCCGTTTGGTGTTGGCAACGTGTGGAAATGAAATCTGTATCCCTGGGACACTATATTTAAAACCCATTTGTCCTGGGTTATGAGTTCCCAGGTCTTTGCATGAAGAGCAATCTTTCCTCCCAAAGGGGCGGTTAAAAGATAAGTGCTTGGATATTTTAAAAGGAAGTCATTGAGACTGTTTACCATAGGGGTGTGTCTTGTTATTTCCTGATTTGGAAGTGGAGGCCCCTCACTGTTTAGTTCTGAGAGTCCCCTGGGACTGAAACCTGGGGTTTCTGATGTGTCTGGGTTTGGCCTGAGAAGATCTGGAAGGGGCTGGAAAGGACCAATTCTTAGTAGGCCAGTGCCTACTAAACCTTGGAGGTTGCACCTGTAAAAAAATATTTAACAGTTTGCAAAGATTTAGCTTTATCTTCCATCTTTTTAAGAACTTCTTCAGCCTTATTGCCAAACAGGCGGTACTGATTTAAAGGAGCATCCAACAATTTAGCTTTAACATGATCAGGCAAAGATTGCTCCTTAAGCCAAGCATGCCTTCTAAGTACAGACCCAGTAACAGCAGCCCTGCAAGAGGCCTCTAAAGAATCAAAACCACATTGCAAAGTATGTTTTCCAACTTGTTCAGCAGAATGCATTAAATCCTGTAAATCTTTATTTTCCATACAGTCAGGAATCAACATCATTTTCTGTTTAAGCAGTCCAATAATATGCTGTTGATATTTTAATATATGAAATTGGCAGTTTAAAGCTCTGATTGCCAAGGTTGCAGAAGTATAAACCTTTTTACCCCATCTATCCAGCGCCCTGGAGTCTCTATCAGAAGGGGTAGGACTTTTAGCAGTAGAAGCCTTAATGCACTTGGGCCCCTGAGAAATGGTTTCTGGATCTGCAACAGGATTTTTGAAAAGGAACTTGTGGGACTCGGGAACCCTGCAGTATCTGTCATGTTTACTAGGAGCCGGAGGCAGGGAATCAGGGGCCAAACTGGATTCCGAAAACACATAATCAACAATGTCTAGTACAGGAGGTATAGCCAAGGGCCTATGCTGAGGTAGAAGGAAATCCCCAAGCCTCTTTTTTTGAATCAGAAAAAACGTGGCTTTCCCAGTGGAAATGCTCCCTTAAAGCATGTAAAGTTGCCCCAAAAGAAAAATCCTCAGGAGGGGAAGCAGAGGGAATGGAATCCTCTGCATCAGAATCCTCATAAGTAGGCATGGACAAATCCAGGTCATTAGAAGAGTCAGAAGAAACAGAATCCTGATCAGAAGATTCATAATCAAGCTCAGCCCTAGGCCTCTTAGAAGGGGGGGGGGGTTGATTAGAGTAATTAGATCTTCAGCCATTTTTATCATTTGCTTTTTAGGCATAGGGGCCTGAACATGTGACCTGGGCGTCAGTTTTTTTTAGACATGGATCGAGATTTAGGGCTTACTAATGAAGGCGGTGTCAATTTAATATGCAAGTCTGTACACCTGAATACACCCTCAGAAGCAGGTGCCTGCACAGCAGCTCTGGACCCATCGAAGGTAGAGACATCCGAGGGTTCCATAGGTGAAGTATCTCGCGGCATACCGGACTCCGAATGGGTAACAGTAGAGGCCTGCGAATCAGAAGTAGCGGGTATCGGGACTGCGAAAGCGCCTCACTGAGTACTGGCGAACTGGCGACTGGCTTAGGAGAAGCATCGTCGGCAGTTATGGACCTCGGCGGCCTGTCTCCGTCTTTATCTTTGCGTTTTTTCGGAATCCTGGTAGTCGGATGGCTAACAGACAACATTTCTGGATAATTAAACCGAGAACCGAAATATTTAGAGGCAAAAATATACAGACGATGGATAGTGTGCTGATTAAATAAAGCACAAAACCGACAGCAAGGTACGTCCTGGTCAGGGCCTAGGCAAGGAATACAGTACGAGTGAAAATCTTTATGAGGTATTTACTGTCCACAAGTAAAGCAATTATTAACTTTTACTGACATCGGTAAGGAGCAAGAAAAAGTTTCCCCAACGGGGTACTTAGCTTCAAGTTGAAGACTTCGGTTCTGAAACTCGAAAACGAAAATTTCAGGAGTCGGCCGACCGGCACTTGTGAACTGCTTCTGTTTTGGGCACTGCACAGCAAGAAAGCCTGATGTAATGGCGTCGGCTGCATATTTTATACCCCTGACGACCCAACGTCATGGAAGAAGGGACAACAACCGACGCATGACCCAAGACTTTGTTAATCAGGCCGACTGAAGGCAACCTGCCAGCAGATTACCCAAATGTAATGACTGCAACAGTGAAACACGAAGAACATCAAAACGCTAATGAACACCAGGCATTACCTCTACTGGAGAAGACACAGTCAACAACCACAGCCAATATGGAACAGTAAGAAAGAATATCAGCAAATTAATGCTAAGGTTTTTAAAGACCTGTGGAGGGGAGAGCTTTCTTACTTGATTATTCACAGGACCGAAGGCCTTCACTAAAACCATGAAAACAGCTCCTGCAAAGGTCAGTTTGGAGGCAAATGGCAGCCATGGCAATAAGACCCTCTTTCTCATGTTAATGGTATGGCTATATTTGTTTAGATATTTACTGGTCTATACTGGGAAGGCAGAATGGGACTACTTGCCTTGTACATGCACACAGCAGCAAATTTTCCATATAAACTGAATTGTACATTGGTACAGACATAGCTTAGTAGTAACCTCAACTTATAAACTAGCCCCATCATTACAAAAAACAAAATTAGCAAAATACAACCTTTGATAATGAATGCAGGCATTTCAGTACCAAGACTGAGCTATGCTGCTTCAAAGCACAATCAGGCTTGTCAACCTTTTAATGTGCTTTTGATAGGACATGCTAAATGCATGCACACAAGTAAAACTGTAGGAGTGGATGTGAACACAGCACAAACATACAGTGGGGACATGTGTACACACCCCTGTTAAAATGCCCAGTTTTTGTAATATAAAAAAATGAGACCACAACAAATCATTTCAAAACTTATATGACCTATAACCTGTACAACTGAATTGAAAAACACATTGGTTAGGGGAAAAATATAAAAAATAAAAAACATATAATAAGCTGGTTGCATAAGTGTGCAGACCCTTAAACTAATACTTTGTTGAAGCACCCTTTGATTTAATTACAACAGTCAGTCTTCTTGGGTACACACCTGCCATCAATTAAAGACACACTGATTAACCCCAAATAAAGTCTCAGTTGCCTGCTACAGCAAAAGCCATGGTTTGCAGAGAGCTTAAAAAGAATCACAGGGATCTCGTTGTTGGAAGGTATCAGTCCGGAGAAGGGTACAAAAAAAGTTTCCACAGCATTGGATATACCATGCAGCACAGTAAAGACGGTCATCAAAAGGTGGAGAAAATATGGGACAACAGTGACGTTGCAAAGAACTTCAAGTCCCTCCAAAACTGATGAAAAGACAAGACGAAAATTGGTCAGGGAGATTGCCAAGAGACCTACAGCAACACTGAAGGAGCTGCAGGAATTTCTGGCAAGTACTGGTTTTGTACTACATGTGACAACAATCTCCTGTATTCTCCATATGTCTGGACTATGGGGAAGAGTTGCAAGGCAGAAGTCTTTTCTTAAAAAAACATCCAGGCCTAGCTAAAATCTGCAAAACAATACATCAAGTCTCCCAAAAGCAGGTGGGGAAAATGTGTTATGGTCTGATTAAACAAAGGTGGAACTTTTTGGACAAAATTCCAGAAGGTACGTTTAGTGCAAAAACACTTTGCATCACCAAGAGAACACCATCCCCACGGTGAAGCATGGCGGTGGCAGTATCATGCTTTGGGGCCGCTTTTCTTCAGCTGTAACTGGGCTTAATCAAGGTAGTGGGAATTATGAACAGATCCCAATACCAGTCACTTCTGGCCCAAAACCTTCAGGTGTCTGCTAGAAAGCTGAAGATGGAAGAGGAATTTCAGCCTTCAACACGACAATGACTCCAAGCATACATTCAAATAGACAAAAGAATGGCTTTACCAGAAGAAAATTAAAGTTTTGGAATGGCCCAACCAGATCCTAGATCTAAATCCAATAGAAAATCTGTGGGTGGGGTGATCTGAAGAGGGCTGTGCACAAGAGATGTCCTCGCAATCTGACAGATTTGGAGCGCTTTTGCAAGGAAGAGTGGGCAAACACTGCCAAATCAAGCTGTGGCATGCTGGTAGACTCCTACCCAAGAAGACTGAATGCTGTAATTAAATCAAGAGGTGTTGAACAAAGTATGAAAGGGTGTGAACACTTATGCAATCAGCGTATTGTACTTTAATTTTTTTATATTTTTTTATCCTCTAACAGATTTGTTTTTCAATTGAATTGTACAGGTTATAGATCACATTAAAAGTTTTAAAATGATTTACTGTCGTCTCATTTTTTTACATCACAAAAACCTGGCATTTTAACAGGGGTGTGTAGGCTTTGTATATCCACTGTAACTGTTGATGCGAAGGAGTTAAGTATATTGGGTAATCTACCTGTCAGGAGCATCTAAAGAGCAACTGCATGATACACAGGACAGCAAATAAAGGTGGAAGGCAATATATGGTTTGATACAAAACTCTTTCATGGAGAGCAGTGTGTGTGCCATGTCCTGGAATAGTTGTGGAGGGACATTAAAATTAAAGTTATGTACTCACCATATCAATAGAGCTGTGTTGTCTTATTATCATCTGGTTCAATGAATGGGACTCTGATCAGACTCAGATCCTGCCTCCTCTACCCATAATTTCCTGCCTTAACAATATTCCCTCAGACAGAATTTACCTCAATCTAAACCTACACAAACTTGGAAAATTATAGAAATAAACTAAAAGGAAAATCATGGAAATTGCCAGGTCATTATATAGGTAAACCAAAGGAGCACTGTGGAATTGGTCTGCCCAATCAGCCAGGAGAACGAACGTGCGGCAATTTGGAAGTGCAAAGGAGGGAAGGTCGAATGAGACAGATAGAAGTAGATAACACGGATCTATCATTATGACAAGCGTATACATTTTTTTTTATCAGGCATTGTCTTTTTCCATTCATCTCAACCTGTGGAGTCCCCAGCAACAATCACAGATGGTTTCAGGAGAAGCATCCAAGTATGGTGGCATACGGTGATGCCAGTGCCTGCAGTGCAGGCTGTGCCATCAGCAGTATTGAACAATAGCCTCATAGACACTTAATAGTCTGCACTGTGGACAGCTGAACTTCTAGAATCTTCTGGGACTCCAGAGGCTGCTGGGTCTTTACCAACTCTGACACTTCCAAGATTAAATCCCTCTGAAGTTTAATCAAATGGGTTAGGTAAAGAGCAAGTAAGGCAAAGGTGACAAGCATAGGTGCACTTTTCTAGACAGTTCAACGTCTCAGACTCCATTACTGGTGCGCTGGACCATAGAACTCACCTCTGAGATGCACTTCCTTGTGAATGCAGCAGCCACAGCTGAACCATTACTCCAGAAGAGTCTACCCTTAGGCATAAGAAGAATTTTATCAGGTTTTCTGGGGAACAGTTCCACATCTGGTCCTCTCCAAGCCCCCCCCCCCCCCCACCCAAACACCGGGTTGACAAAAGGCATTTTGGAAGGGAAACCACTCAAGATACAGACAGGCCATGCCAAAAGCCTCAAAACATACAGACTGCTCGGAAAAGGGGGCTTCAGTGGCCCACCCACCCATGTTATTTCATCAATTCAAGTAAACTGCCACAGGAAGAGTATTCATGGGGGGGGGGGGCATGGGGAATCCCTCCACTTAACTGAGCTTGGTATTCTCTGTGAGTGACTTTTTCTGAGTCTAAATGCTTCTTCTTGCTTTTACAGTTAGTCTGTACCTCTTTGGGGGGGGGGGGGGACCTGGGACGAGACATTAAAGAAACATGAGGCCCCGTGAGTAGGGGCATCTTGGGGCCTCCAGATGCAGGCGGTCCCTGAGCAAGCTGACAAGAATCAGATGAAACAGATGGAGGAAAACAAATTAGAAGTTATGTACCTACCATAACGTTCCATGTTAGTTGTCTTCTCTCGCCTTCTTTCTTGCTGGATGGGTTCGGAGCCGATCCTCGGCTCCGACTCGGCACTTGCTTTAGCTTGAGAACTCCTTTTACCAGCTCGAGGCAACCCTATATCCCATGATGCAAGGCGGAACTACCTCAGATCTCGTTTGGTAGCTAACCTACCCTGCTAAGGAGTAACCTAACAAATTAGGAAAAACCAAGTTCATAATAAAGAGTCCTCTAAAGAAGGCTCAGGAGGAAACAACCTGATAGGAACTCTTCAAGATCTGTCCAGGCCAGGGGGAAGGAGGGAGGGCGAAGAAAGAAGGCGAGAAGACAACTAACATGGAACGTTATGGTAGGTACATAACTTCTAAATGTTAAGTTGTCAATCTCGCCTTCATTCTTGCTGGATGGGACCGCGTCCCTAGCACCTGTATCCCGGGTGGCTCAATGGAACAGACTCTTGAGAACTGTGGAACCAAAACTGGCCCCGTCTCTGGAGGCCAAATCTAACTTGTAATGAGAGACAAAGGTATGAGGAGTGGCCCAAGTAGCTGCTGCACAAATGGTATCAATGGGTAGTCTATCCTGAAAGGCTGCAGAAGTGGATAGACTCCTGGTTGAGTGTGCTTTCGGTTTAGAAGGTAGATGCTTGCCTCAGAGAGTACACATGAGAAATGGTGGAAGACAACCATCTGGATAAGGTCACTTTAGACACTGGGAGACCTTTCCTGTTTTCTGCATAGGAGACAAATAATTGGTCCGATTTCCTGAATTGTTTCGTTCTATGCAAATAGTACCTGAGCCGACGATGGACATCCAAAAAATGAAGCTTTTGTTCAGCTCTGTCAGAATAGTTTGGGAAAAAAACTGGTAGATCTATGGATTGATTAATATTGGTTTGAGACACAACTTTAGGGAGAAAGGACGGGTTAGTTCTTAAGGATACCCTGTCCTTATGAAAAACCAAGTAAGGGGAACGGATGCAGAGAGCTTGAATCTCGGAAACCCTTCTTGCTGAAGTGACAGCCAGTAAAAATATAGTTTTCCAGGTCAATAACTTCAAAGAACATGAAGCAGACTGTTCGAAGGGAGGTAATATCAAGGATGCCAACATTAAATTTAGATCCCATTGCGGAGGAGGATGCCTTATCGGCGGCTTTAGGAGAAAAACTCCTCTCAGAAAGGCCTTGCATAATCTATGAGACATAATGTTATTGTCATGCAAGCCAACATGATACTTGGAAATAGCAGCCAGTTGAACTTTTACTGTAGATGAAGAAGATCCTGACTGAAAAACCTCAGCCAGGAAATCTAAAACAGAATGCACAGGAGCAGTAATATTCCTGGAATTTGCCCAAATAGAAAAACGTTGCCACTTGCTAGCATAAACGGTTGTGGTGGACGACTTTAAAGAAGCCACTAAGATGTCTCTGACTGAATCAGAGATCATCGGAAGCCTGGCTAGGGAAGGAAGTGGAGCAACCAAGCAGTGAGGTTGAGAGAATGAATGGCCCGGTGCTGTTGACCCGACTGATGGATCAAGAGATCCGGAACTGGGTCCAGATGCCAGGGCTGCACCAGGAGGTGACGATGCAGAGACGGAAACCAAATTTGTCGAGGCCAGTAAGGGGCAATGAGAATCAACTTGGTCCTCAAAACGGTGGCTTTCTGAATGACTTGTGGAATCAAGGGAAAGGGAGGAAAAGCGTACAGAAGTCCCCGGGGCCAATCCTGGGTTAGAGAGTCTCCCAGGGGTTGGCCTGGTAGGGGAAAAAGGGTGAAAAATTCGGGGCACTTGTTGTTTTGGGGTGTAGCAAAAAGATCGCAACAAGGTGTGCCCCACTTCAGAAAAATCTGATCCACTACAGATTGTTTGAGAGACCACTCGTGAGGCATTAGAATGGATCTGCTCAGCCTGTCTGCCAAGAGGTTGGACCTGCCGGGGATGTGCGTTGCTATCAGAAACCGATGAGAGGAGATTGCCCATTGCCAAAGTCTGAGAGCTTCTCGACAACGGATAGGACCTGGTCCCGCCCTGCTTGTTGATGTACCAGACCACGGACATGTTGTCTGTTTGTACTGCAATAGTCCCCGTGGGAAGAAAGTCGTTGAGGGCTTGCAACGTTAAAAGCACCGCTCTCATCTCCAGGACATTTATGTGCAGATGGTATTCTATGGGTTGCCACGTCCCGTGGACCATCCTGCCCTGATAATGCCCCCCCCACCCGATCAGAGAGGCATCCGTAGTAACTGTGGCAACCGGAGGAGGGGGAACAAAAGGTCGGCCCTGATGAAGAAGAGGGGAAGATATCCACCAATTCAGATGAGTCCTGCACGATTGTGTGACTAAGATTTCGTGCCTCATCGGAAGACTGTGGAACGACCACTGAGTGAACAACATCCACTGCAGAAGACGCATGTGGAAGCGAGCTAGTGGTAGAAGAACAATGGCCGCAGCCATAAGACCTAGGACCATTAGTATCAGCCTGGCTTTGACTTTGCTGCTCTGCAATAAAATCCGAACGTATTTTTGGATGTCCAGAATTCTTTGATCTGTTAGTCTGGCTAACATTTTGACAGTGTTTAATTCTGCGCCTATAAAGGTGATAGATTGGCAAGGCCGCAGAGAAGATTTTTCGAAATTCACCGAAATTCCCAAACTCCTGCATAACTGCAGAGTGTAGTCTCTGGTCTGAAGAAGCTGACACCTGTTGGTGGCGGAGAGGAGCCAGTAGTCTAAATAAGGAAACACCTGGAATCCTTGACGTCTCAGATGCCATACATTTGGTAAACACTCTGGGGGCTGAAGTGAGGCCAAAGGGCAGGGCTCTGAATTGATAATGACTGGTCCCTAGCCGAAAGCGGAGAAACCTTCTGGAGCGCCTGTGAATCTTTGTGTGATAGTACGCGTCCTGAAGATCTATAGAGCACATCCAGTTGTCCTTGCCTAGAAAGGGCAGAGTGGACTGAAGCGTGACCATCCGGAATCTTGCCTTCTTGACAAATCTGTTTAGATTGCTGAGGTCTAATATTGGTCTCCAATCTCCCGTCCTTTTGGGGACCAAAAAGAATCTCGAGTAGACGCCGGATCCTACTTGGTCTGCCGGAACAGTCTGGACGGCTCTTTTTTCTAGGAGCTTTGAAACCTCCTGTTCTGCCAAATCCCTTTGACCGGGTGAGATGTCTGGAAGGGATTGATGAGGTACGGATACCTTCAAGGGGATTTTGTAACCCTCGGATATGATCGACTGTACCCACATATCTTGTGAAAGGGAATGCCAGGCTACTGGGTACAGTGAAATCCTTCCCCCGACTGCCTCCAAGGGTGGACAGTCGGGCAACACCTCAGGGGTGCTGAAAGGGCTTCTCAGGAAGAGACTCCCTGTTGCCCTGGTTCTGAGGACCCCCCCTGCCCCTAGGGCGGCGTCTATTATCGTTACCCCCTCTGCCTCTGGGGGTAAACTGACCACGTGTCCGGTGTAGCTCCTTGGGCTTTGCGGAACCACATCTTCCCTCCCTTCTGACCCTTGGGATATGGTCTAGAAGGGGTGGAAAAATGGACTCCAACGGCAGAAAGAGTTTTACCGTCCTGCTCACACCTGGTCAAGGTATCCTTCACCTGAGGTCCGAACAAAGCCGAACCATCAAAGGGGGTATTGGTGAAGGACGCTTTAAAGGGGTCCGCAAAATTACAAAGCCGCATCCAGGCTTGACGTCTAAGAGCCACTCCTGTGCCTGCGGCCCTGCTCGCTCCATCGGCCACATAGGATATGAGCCGCATGGAGGAGTTGGATAAGGAATTCAGGATTGCTAGCTGTGAGGCAATCTTTTCTTGAGCCCCAGCAGCAGAAGGATCCTGGACCACTTCACCTAGTTCCTTGAGAATATCTCTTTGAAGCCTGGTGAAGTGACAAAGGTAGTTCAGCGAACGCATAGCAAAGGTCGCTGAGGAAAACATCCGCTTTCCATACCTGTCCATGGTCCTAGAATCCTTGTTAGGAGGATGGATAGGTACTGAAGGATCCGCAAGTTCCTTCTTAGTGGCGGCCGCCACCACCATAGCATCCACAGAGACGCCCTTGGAAAGAAACTGTTTGTCCGTAGGGGCCGTAATAAACTTGGATGGTCTCCTGGGGACAGGTTCCACAGAATCTGGAGCTGCACGCCTTCGACCCACTACCTGCAAAAGGGGGCGAAAAGGCGGAGACACCCAGGAGGTGGAGGGTCGGGATCCAAAAGCCTCCAGGTATACCGACTCATCCTCGGAGGGATCAATGGATGGCCAATTCCCCCTCTGTTTGAGGAGCTCAAGGATGTCTGAAAAGGAGACATCCTCAGAGGGGATCGGGGAACCCTCAGACTCATCTAAGTCGGTATCAGATGTAGTAGACTCAGGGAGTCTGTGTGTTTCCTCTTACACGTCCTCTTCGAGGGGTTCACCTGCAGGATCAGGAGAAACTTCGGAAGAGGAAGATATTCCCAATGGGGAAACCTGGGGCGATGGATCCCTGGGCCTGAGAGCAAGAGGCTGGCAAGAGGCGTCTACAGGCACCGAAGAGGGAGGAGCTAGAGGGATGGACCGTTGACCTGGTTCAGGAGCCAGGACACTCCTCATCACCTCAAAGGCTCCCCTCCCCGGGAGACCAGAATATTCCCGTTCCGAGGAAATAGGAATTCCCGGCTCCACTGAGAGGGAAGGCTCCGAGGCCGATGTCGGTGCCGAGCTTACCAAAGCCGAAGCCCCGAGAGGGAGAGCGGGGTCGGACAAGGGTCTGATGCCACTAGCCCCCTCGGAGCCGACCAGGGAAACTAGACGACCGGATCCCTCCAAGGAAGGTCTCAAGGAGGAGATCGGAGCCGAAGACGACGGAGCCGAAGGATGTATCGGCTCCGGCGCCGAAACAGTCGCTGTCCCGAGAAGCTCCAGCTCCGAACTCTGGTGGTGAGTCTGAGGAGGAAGTTCAAGGGGTAAAGCAATAGCCGAAGTCTGTTGAGACGGGCTATGGAGCATTTGGGCCAGTGCCTGCGACTTTAACAGCCTGCTTACCACCCTCTCTAAATCGTGGTCAGACAGCCTGGAAGATCTCGAAGATTGGCTCAGATGACTCCGCTCTGACAAAAGAGGAGATCCCGGAGCAGAGTGGATCGATTCTAAAGACGGGGACCGAGAACTCTTCTTGGAGGAAGTCATCAGAGCCGACGTCCTATGGGTTCCAGATGGAGCCGAAGGCTTCTCGGCTCCGATACTGGATACCGCGTCGGCTCCAGCCGGAGCCGACAAGGCAACAGCAGATTGGGTGTCGGAACCGACCCTAGCTTAGACGGAGAAAGATCGGCTCCGGCCGGAGCCGATCTCGACTCCGAAGGAGTCGGAGCCACCGGGGGAGCCTTGGAAGCTGTAGCCTGACCCCTGGATGGCTTGGAAGGTTTACTGGACCCAGGTTTAGTGGGTGAACCTTCCGGCTTTAGCAAGCCACGGAGGATTAGCTTGTTCCTCCTTTCCTGCAGGACTCGCTGGCTAAAAGAGTGACACAAAGCACAGGAGTCCTGCAGGTGTAAAGGCCCCAGGCAGTAAACACAAGGTGTGACAGTCTGTCAGAGACATTTTCTGACAGCACGAGTCACACTTCTTGAAGCCCGAGACCTTTACCTCTTTAGACATAGTCTAAGGAAAAAAGAGTAATAAATACTCACACAGACACACACACCAAAAACCTTCACACAAATTAATCCCCAAACACAGACACACAGATAGGGATTAATAAGGAAGGCCTAGGCCTAACTGAAAAATTTTTAAAACTTTTATAAAGTATAACATTTTTCTAAAAGGGGAATAGGGTGGTTAAATGTGACACTACTAAACACTAAAAAAATAGGGGAAGATAACCCTGACTAAAGCTGTTTGAAACTCACTTACCTCAGCTGGCAAAAAAGGAGACCTCTTCGCAAAGCGGCAAACGAGATCTGAGGTAGTTCCGCCTTGCATCATGGGATATAGGGTTGCCTCGAGCTGGTAAAAGGAGTTCTCAAGCTAAAGCAAGTGCCGAGTCGGAGCCGAGGATCGGCTCCGAACCCATCCAGCAAGAATGAAGGCGAGATTGACAACTTAACATCTAGTACAGGTGTGTCTACTTACCATAAATGCAGCTGTTAAGACAGTCTTCACTGTTGCAGTAACTACTAAAGGTTATTCTTTAGGTAGTAACTCTTGGCTGGTCAAACACCATGGATTTAATTCCCTCCTCTTGGGCTGGCAGACACCCTGCGCCTGACGTCAGGAAATAAGAGTACAATGGTTATTGGTCAGTACCATCTTGCAGGTCTTTCCTGCCCGTACAAGAACGGAGAAGTTCCCACAAGGTGAAGCTATAAGGCCCAAAGCTTCCCGGTGTGCACAGGAAGGAACTCTAAAAACTTAACATGAGAGGAGACGCAGGGGAAATGCATAGGGAAGGGATGTCCACCACAACCTTACAAAACTGACACATGGGATGAACATAGGGAAGGTGTCCTGCAACAGTGAAGGCAAACTACATTTATTGTAAGTAGACACAACTGTGCTACGTTCATTATGTTTCACTGTTGCAATAACTACTATATGGGAGATCTCTCAAAGCTAAGAAGAGGGGGAGCCTGAAAGAAAAATGTTTACTTAGAAGTTAGAATGCCCTGCAAAACTGCAGAAGCAAATTTAGCCATGGATTTGGGAATAATGGCAAGACTGTAATGCTCGGTAAAGGTGCACAAAGAGGACCATGTGGCATCACCTACAATTTCCCTAATGGGAGCCCCTCTAAGAAAGGCACTAGTGTTAGCAGTATCCCTGGCAGAATGAGATTGGATATTTTGAGGCATTTGCTTTCCATTATGTTGGGAACAATAGGCAATACAGCTGAAAACCCACTATGAAATGATTTTTGTTTGCCGATAGGATTTCCTAGCTTACTAACGAAAGTTACAAGTTGATTGGACTTTCTAACTGCCTTGGTCCTGTCCAGATAATATCCAAGTTGTCTGTGAACATCAAGTGACTGTAGGATACGTTCTTTCCAATTCTGAGGGTAAGGGAAGAAAGCAGGGAGATGAATGGACTGGGTTTAGAGAAAGTTCAGAAACCACCTTAGGCATGAAAGGAGGCTTAGTCCTGAGTGTAACTAGGTCCTGGTGGAAAATAAGAAAATGTTCAGTGCATATGAGGGCTTGTAGTCTTGAAGCCCATCTAGCATATGTGACAGCCAATAAAGACCCGTTTCCCAAGACAGAAATCTAATGTCAGCTGTAGCTGCAGGCTTGAATGGAGGAAGAGAAATCTTTTTAAGTGCAAAACTGAGATCCCACGGTGGAGGGGGCCTCTTCTGGGAGGCCTCAGGAGAATAAATACCCTTAAGGAACTGCTTCATAAGGGGTTGACAGAAATGAGGTTGTACAGGAAGGCAGGTGGGAAATGGCTGATTAATGCATTTTAACAGAAGAATAAGAAATCAGATTTGAATAAATGTGTAAGGTATGTAAAAATGGTTGATTTATGCTGAAATTGGAAATATTCTGTTGCTGGTCCTAAATTAAATACCTTTGCCATTTTGAATTATTTTCTGGTACTAGGTTTTCTGACTTCTTTTAAGATGTCTAGCATATCCATGTGCAAAGAGAGGCCTTGGGAAGCAGTCAGTGAAATAACCAGACTGTTAACCTCAGGGTGCTGAGATTGGAGTGTACTGATGGAACCCCATCTGTAGAGGAAACAGCCATATTTTTCCCTGCTAAAGCTATGTAGATGAGGTAAAGTACAGCTGTGTACACTTAACATAAATGTAGATGTTAGAGTGTATTCACTTGTTGCAGTCACCTGTGGGTTATACCTGCTGTGGAAGGCCTCGGCCGGTCCGAATACCAGAGTCAATGTTTTTGTGCGCTGGCTGCGGTCATCTGTAGTCTGACATCAGGTCGTCAGTACTATACAGCAAGGCAGTCGATGTCATTACATCAGTTTTTCTTGCCCTAACCCATCAGAAGCATAAGGGAAAAGAGAGAAGTGGTCCTGGTGGCTAAGAGTCACCTTGTGAAGCATGTGTCCCCCTAGGGGAAGATGTGAAATGGGGGATGGAGGAAGGGAAACCAAGACTGCAACAGTGAATACACTTGAACATCTACATTTATGGTAAGTGCACACAACTGTATGATGTGTTCTTTGTGTTTCACTGTTGCAGTCATCAGGTGTGGGAGGATTCCCAAAGCTGAGGTAAAGGGTGGAAGGATAGGTAGAGTCCTAGGTATGGGTCAGGAGGCCCTGCAGAACTGCAGAGGCAAACCCTGCCCTAGACTTAGAAAAGAGGTAGATGGTAATGCTTTGTAACGGTATGGACAGAGGTCCAGGTGGCCGCTTCCAATATGTCCCTGGTAGGTACTCCTCAGAGGAAGGCAGAGGAAGTGGAGTGGGTATGGATCGACTTAGGGATGGGTTTCTCAAGTAGTCTGTAGCAAAAATGGATGCAGTGTGAAAACCATTTGGAAATGGTTTGTTTGGAGATGGGCTTCCCCTCTGCCCCTGGGGCAAAGCTTACAAGAAGCTGGTCAGTATCAGAGTTGTCTGTGCACGTCTTCTGAGTGTAGAATTCTTTACCTCTTGTTTTGGGGGTTGGGAAAGACGGTGCATGGCCTGGTTAAGGGTCCCATCAGATACCACCTTGGGCATAAAGGAGGGATTAGTCCTCAGGGAGACTCTGTCTGCATGGAAAATTATGAAGGGCTCGACAGCCATGACAGCTTGAAGTTCTGAGACCCTTCTGGCTGAGGTGATAGCTAGTAAGAAGGCAGTCTTCCAAGAGAGGTACTTCAATTCTGTTGAAGCGGCAGGTTCGAAAGGAGGTAAGGTTAGTTTTTAACACATAATTCATGTCCCAGGATGGAGTAGGTGGTCTTTTGGGAGGCCTGATATTAAGAAGCCCCTCTGAGGAATTGCTTATTCAAAGAATGAGAGAAGAGGGGTGGGTCTGAATCATAATGGGCAGAGATGGCATGGATTTTAATAGAGGAGAAATAGGGCAGAGGCATGGATTTTAATAGAGGAGAAAGGCCACTATTGAGCAACTCTACTAAGTAATCCAGGATGAGAGGGATGGAAGGTTGGGAGGTACTGCCCCCTATTAATTGTTTCCAGGAGCAGAATCTTTTCCATTTTCCTGCATAAGATCTTCTTGTGCTAGGCCTTATGGCCTCTGTGATGATGTCCAAGACCTGTTTGCTTAACAGTGACTTCTTGTTAGTTTTTAGTGTACGAGCCATGCTGAAAGGTTACGAGTCTGTAGGTCTAGGTGCAGTACCTTCCCCCCCTCTCCTAGGTCAAGAGGTCTGACTTTAGGGGAAGCAGCTTCGGGAGCTGTAAGGTCAGACTGCATAGTAAGGGGTACCAATGCGGTCAGGTCGAATCTGTAGTGATGAGGACGGCCTTTGGTCTCTCCTCTCTTATTTTGATCAGAACCTTGGGAATAAGGGGTAGAGGAGGGTATGCGTACACAAAGAGGGAGCTCCAGAGGAAGGTCAAGGCATCCACCTTCCATGTTGGGAGGAGATGCGCCGTGGTACAAAACTTGTGCAGCTGGTGGTTGAGGTGCGAGGCAAAGAGGTCCATCTCTGAGGTCATCCACTCCTGGGTAATTTCAGACCGATTTCTCTGTGGAGCTGCCATTCATGGGGGTCCAGTAAGTTTCTGCTTAGGTGGTCTGCTGGTGTGTTGTTGATCCTTGGTAAGTATTGGGCAATTATGTGTAGCCCAAAGGAAGCGGCTGTAAGCCACAGACTCATGGCTAACCTGCACAGGGGGTAAGATTGGGGGCCTCCCTGCTTGTTGATGTACCACATTACTGTGGTGTTGTCTGTTTTTATAAGGAGGACCCCTGGCCTGAGATGGGGTTGGAAGGAAGTCGGAGCATTTTGCACTGCCATCTTTCTGGTTGATGTGCAAGTTTAGTTGCTGGGCATTCCAAAGGCCTTGGGTACACCTGCCTGCTAGGTGAGTGCCCTAAGCTGTGTCTGAGGCGTCGGTGGTGATGGCCTGGCCAGAAGGGTGGAGGATGAAGGGAAGACCTTTGTTCATGGCACAGGCCTTTGCCCACCAGAGAAATTTGTCCCTTATGCAAGGGATCAGTAGGAGAGTGGTCTCCAGAGTGCCGACAACAAAGGTTCTTTAAGTACCACTGAAGCTTTCTCATGTGAAGCCTGGCGAGAAGGATGAGAAGAATGCAAGACGCCATGTACCTCAGGGCTTGCAGGAATTTCTGGAAGCCAGCTGGGTGAAGTAGAGAAGTAGGAAGCTCTGCTTTTCTGGGGATAGGAAGGCCATTAGGGTTGCTGTGTTTAGCACAGCTCCCAGGAAAACAGTTTTCCTGGTGGGGCTTTGCTCTGATTTTTTTCTCATTGATGGTGAACCCTAGGAAAGTTAGGAGTTTTTTGACAAAGAGAAGATCCTGGAGTAACTTTTCTTTGCTGTTCGCCTGAATGAGGCAGTTGTCCAGGTAAGGGTAAATCTCTGTCTGCAGAATGCTATAGCCAGGGACAAGCATTTGGTGAATACTCTGGGAGCAGTAGATAAACCAAAGGGCAATGCATAGAACTGAAAGTGCCGATTGCCTCCTCTGAAGTGCAGGAATTTTCTGCACAATTCCCTGATGGAGATGTAGAAGTAGGCATATTTTAGGTCTAGTGTCACCAGCCAGGCATTTTGTGTGAGCATAGGCAGGAGCTGCTGCAAGGTTTGCATTTTGAATCTGGGGACCACCAAGGAGGTGTTCAGTTTGGATAGACCCAGGATGGGTTGCCAAGTGCCCTCTTTTCTGGGAACAAAGGAATAGTCTGGAGTAAAACCCTTTTCCTGTTTGATCCGGAGGGACAGGTTCTACTGCCTCCTGGGATATTAGTGTTTTTTACCTGTTTTAATGTCTCTGCCCACTGGTTTGGGGGGAGGTCTGGGTACCCTCTTGGAATTGGGAATTCGCTGAAGGAGAATCTGTATCCTGAGAAATTAATTTTTAATACCCATTGGTCCTTGGTTATAGAGACCCAATTGTCCTTGAAGAGTTTGAGCCTTCCTCCTAGTTTAAAATGAGAGAAAGGAGGGCAGAACGGGAAGGTAGAGTCATCGTGAGTGCTTACCATAGAAGTTTGGCTTAGAACTCCCCGCCTTAGAGGCGGAAGTGGTCCAGTGTTTGCTTCTTTGCTGGGCCTGGGATAGGGGCCTGGATGCCCTGTCACTGCGGGGCTTAATTTGGCCCTGTCTGCTGGGTGCAGGGAAGGCCCAGTGCTTAGAGGGGAAGTTCCTGCTGAATCTGGGTGGTTGAACTTGAAATAAATCTTTTACTGTTTGCATACATTTTGCTTGGTCTTCCATCTTTATAAGCACCTCTTCTGCTTTTTCCCCAAACAGACGTTCCTTATCTATGGGTGCATCAATAAGTTTAGACTTGACATGATCAGGGAGAGATTGTTCCTTCAGCCGTGCATGTCTTTTAATAACAGATCTTGTCACTGCTGCCCTGGCTACAGGCTTCTAGGGAGTCATATCCACATTGTAATGAGTGCTTGGCCATTTGAAAAGCAAGTGTAGTAATTCTGCCAGCTCTTTTGAATTAGCACAGTCAGGACAGGTAGCAATGTTCTGTTTTAACTGTTCCGTGTGTTGTTATTTTAACATATGGAACTGACAACGGAGTACTCTGATAGCTACAATTGCAGTGGTGTATACTTTCTTACCCCATCTGTCCAGAGCTCTGGAGTCTTTGTCAGAAGGAAGAGGATACTTGGCATAACTAGTCTAAGCTCCTTTGGATCCCTATGTAATGACCTTAGGGTCTGCAGCAGGGTTCCTGTACAGGTATTTGTGAGAATCAGGTACTCTGTAGTACATGTCAGGTTTAGCTGGAGCAGGAGGCAGGGCATCAGGGGCTAAACTGAATTCAAGGAAATCATCCACCACTTCTAGAATAGACGGGATGGCCAGGAGTCTGTGCTGAGGCAGTTCCAGAAACTCTCCAAGTCATTTCTTTGACTGTGGGTAGTCCTGAGAATCCCACTGAAAATGTTCCTTGAGGGAATGAAGGGTTTCCTCGAAGTTGAGGTCCTCTGGAGGGGAGGCAGAGGGGATGGATTCCTCTGCATTTGAATCCTCAAACAGTTAAGGTCTGTTCAAAGGCAGAATAATCAGATTCCTCAGACTCTTGGTCTGTCACAATTTCTGGAGAAGGAAGCCTTTTCCTTTTTGGAGTGGGGGGGGTTTGAGTACCTCGGATAAGGGAGATGAGATCCTCTGCCATTTTAAGCATTTGAGCTTGGGGTGGGGGAGCAGCAGCAAGATGGTGGCTAGAAGCAAATTACCTAAGAGTGGCTTGGCTTTGAGGCCCGAGAGAATCCATCGGACTCCGAGAAACGGTAGTCGGAAGAGAAGACGCCTTTTTTTTTGTCTAGAATCAGTAGTGGGAATGGCCTCCTCTAAAGCTGGTACCTGCGTCGCGGCTCCGGACCAAACCGAAGAAGAGACGGCCAAAGGCTCAGAAGACAAAGTAGATTTCTGTGGCATTCCGGACTCCAAAAGGGTCTCGGCAAAGGCCTGCATAGAAAGCGAGTCTGGCATCAGGGGCTGCAAAAGCGCCTCACTGAATTCTGGAGAACTGACAACTTGCTTAGCCTTGTGTGGCCTCTCTCTATCGTTACATTTTTTCGGAATGTTGGCAGATTGTTGGCTGACAGACACCATATCAGAATTCGAAGATGGAATACGAAAATAACTGTCTACAAAAAGAGCACTACGGTGAATGGTTCTCGCATTAAAGAGGGCACAGAACCGGCAACAAGGGACACTGTGGTCTGGGCCTAAACAGGTGATGCAGTAAGAATGAAAGTCTCGGTGTGGGATATACTTTCCACAGGCGAGACAATTGCTAACTTTTTCAGACATCGGTTAGAGCAAGAAAAAAAGTTCCCCAACGGGGTACTTCGCTTTAGACGTTTTTTGCCAAAATTCGACTTCTGGTAGTGCACGACCAGCAGTCGTGCGGACCGCTTCTGCTACGGGCTCCATGGCAAGAAAAACTGATGTAATGATGTCAGGTGCCTTGATTTATAGTACTGATGACCTGATGTCAGACTACAGGCGACAGCAGCCGGCACACAACACGGACTCAGGTATTTGGGCCGGCCAAGAGCTACCATAGCAGGAATAACTCACAGATGATGACTGCAACAGTGAAACACGAAGAACATCTAATGTTTGCTTTATCCAAACAGGTGCTTATCAGTACCCTTTCACCGATTTTCAGCAGTACCCTGGAGAAGAGAAGAATGAGAGGTGATGCATAAAAAAGCAGACCTATTCATGGAAAGAAGGCATCTGCCTACCAGGTCTTGGGATAATGAGAAACATTTCTGCAGCAAACTGTTTTGGTCTGAAGCAAAATGGCCTCCTGGCACACCCCAAGATAAGCAGATGAGACGGAATATGTTCAAGTTCCAATCGTAAGGGTTCAATTCTGACTTGCAGAGGTGATCTCCTACAAAAGCGTTTTCCCAGGGCAGATAATGGGCTACAAGATGTAGGCCCAAGGCTTGAGCTGTGTCCCATGAAGAAATGGTCAGGTGACAGAGGATAGAAGCAAGTGCTCCCCCTGCTTGTTTATGTACCACATCACTGGGGTGTTGTCTGGCTTTATCATTGAAGTCCCAAGTTTCCACAACTCCTTAAAGGCTAGGATGCCCTTAAGAATGGCCATTACCTTTAGATTTGTGTGGTCTTTTTTAGAAAGTTTTGTTCTCATTCTCCTTGAGTTTGGAAGCTGTTGGAATGTGCTCCCTGCACTAGATTTGAGGCACCAGTGGTCAGGGTTTCATTTGAATGAGGGGACCCTGAATGGTACTCCTAAGCTTTGACTGCAAGCAGATATGCATCACTGGAGATCATTTTTCAAACAGGGGAGACGTGGATGTTTTTGACAAACTTGGTGTGGTGGTAACCAAACACCATTTAAATAGCACTACACTTTCCTGAAGGGAAGCCTGGCTATGAGGATCATTAGAATACACAAGGGCATGTATTCTACAAGTCTGAGTAACTCATGTGCTGGAATTGCTGTAAAGGGTAGAAGAGATTAGAAGTAGTTTTTTATCTGGAAAGAAAGCCCTTTGAAGGTCTGTGTCCAGCAAGGACCCCCAGGAAGGAAAGTTTTTAGGACGGATATTGGATTTCTTTATGTTAAGGGTGCAACCTAGGGTGGAGAAACTAGACATAGCTATGCATATCAGTGCATCAGTGCAGAAAGAAGCTCCTCCAAAGAATCTCCTTGGATCAAGCAGTAATCTAGGGAACAGTAAATATAAATGCCCTTGATCCTGCAGTATGCCATTACAATATTCAATCATATGGTGAATACTCTGGGTGCAATACACAAGCCAAAGGGCAAAGAAGACCAGAGAACTGATAGGATTTCCACCTGCTATTAAATGTGGAGGCTTCCTGAGAGACTTTCAAATATGAATATTAAGGTAAGCATCTTTTAGATCTAACGTGACCATCTAGGCCCAAGAAGAAAGCATAGGCAGGGGAGCTTTTCGGAATAAGCATTGTGAACTTGAGAATAAGATGAAATCTGTTCAATCCTGATAGGTCTAGTATGGGTCTCCAAACTCCCTCCTTTCTTGGAACAAGGAAGAGTCTTGAATAATACTACCCTCCCCCTTTCTTGGTACCGCACGTTTTCTATGAAGCCTTCCTGAAAAAGCAGACCTACCTGTATCAGAGTTGCTTCTACTTACAAGAATATTAAAAGCAGTAACACATCCTCTAAAGCAGACAGAACAGGAATAATAGGTATGTGTAGGTTCTGGAAAATCCTCTAACAAATCAGTATTTTCTGAGGGACTGAGAAAAGTACAGTTTTGTACCTACCATAAATGTAGATGTTCGAGTGTATTCACTGCTGCAGTCATTACACTTGGGTTATCCTGCCGTCAGGCGGTCCCGCAGTCTGCCAGAGTTCCAAAGTCTTAGTCCGGCGTCTCGCTTCTTCCTTGACGTCAGTAGTATACAAGATGCAGCAGACGCCATTTTCTTCAGTTTTTCTTGCCCCAGATGTCAGGTGCCCCCAAATAGGTAGGCAATACATATTGCTAATAAAACATACATAAAAAATAAAAACAACACCTTCAGTTACAAGCAAATACACCACATAGGTTGTATAGGATAGAAAGGTATAGATCGGTACCAGCTAAGAAAGTGGAGATGGAGGGAGGGTAACCTGGACTGCAGCAGTGAATACACTCTAACATCTACATTTATGGTAGGTACAAAACTGTACTATGTTCATCGTGTTTCACTGCTGCAGTCATTACACTTGGGTTGAATCCCAAAGCTGAGGTTGGGTGGCTGGGTCTATAAAGGATTCGGGGTGGCTATGAGGCCCTGCAGCACTGCAGTGGCAAAGCCAGCTCTGGATTTAGAGTAAAGAGGCAAGTGGTAATGCTTGGTAAAGGTGTGCACTGAACTCCAAGTTGCTGCTTCCAAAATATCCTTAGTAGGTAACTCCTCTAAGGTAGGCTGCTGAAGTGGCTGTTGCCCTTGTGGAATGTGGCCTAATGCTGTTAGGTACAGTTTTTCCATGCTGTGTGTAGCAGAAATGGATACAGTTTCCTATCCACTTTGAAATGGTCTGCTTTGAAATAGCCTTTCCCTGTGATCCTGTAGCACATGCTACAAACAATTGCTCAGTTTTACTGAAAGCTTTTGTTTTGTCCAAGTAGAAGCGTAACTGCCTGTGTATGTCCAATGAGTGCAGAAGTCTCTCCCCTTTATTCTGGGGATTTGGATAAAATGTTGGCAAGTGAATTGTTTGGTTAAGAGCCACACTGGATACCACCTTTGGCATAAATGTAGGGTTTGTTCTTAAAGAAACACTGTCCTGATGAAAAATGATGGCAGGTTTCACTGCCATTAGTGCCTGTAACTCTGAGACTCTTCGTGTTGAGGTTATTGCCAGAAGCAGAGCAGTTTTCCATGACAAAAATTTTAATTCTGCTAAATTGGCTGGCTGAAAAGGAGGTAAAGTTAGTTTTTCCAAGACAAAGTTGAGGTCCCAAGTTGGTGGTGGTGCTCTCCGGGACGGTCTTCTGTTTTTAGCCCCTCTGAGGTACTGTTTTAGTAATGGACGAGAGAAATAGGAGGATCCGTGTTGTAATGAACTGAAATGGCAGAGGCGTAGATCTTAACTGATGAAAAGGATAGGCCTTTGTCCAGCATCTCAGTTAAGTATTGTAATATCGGAAGAATATTTGGAACAAGAGGGTAAAAGCCGTGAGCCTGGTTCTAGGAGCAGAATCTAAGTGGATTTCCTGGTGCTGGGCCTCCTGGCCTCCAAAATGACATCCATAACAGCTTTAGAGAGAGGTGTTGGCTGCTTGGCTAAGTAATCTGCCATGCAGCCAGATTTAAGGTTTTGAGCTGGCTGTGCAGGATCCGATTGTCTTGTTGAGTCAGAAGATGAGGAATTTGAGGTAAAATCCATGCTGGACCTTGAGCCAAGTTCTTTAAGATTGGGTACCAGTGCTGGCGTGGCCAGTCTGGGGCAATCAGGATCATTTTTGGCCTTTCTTGACTGGCTTTCAGGAGTACCTTTGAAAGGAGAGGCAGCTGTGGGAAGGCATAAACTTAGGGTTTTCCAGCTGAACGAGAAAGCATCCACTTTCCTTGCTTGTCTTTGCTTGTCTGGCGTGAGGTAAGCCATCTGGGCAGTTGTATTTAAGCTTGCATCCAGGAATATTATCTCTTGTGAGGGCACTAGTTTTGACTTCTTTTCGTTTACTATGTACCCTAGGCCCATTAGTAATTTTTTTACAAACGGCAGATGCTTTAGTAGAATGTCCTTGCTCTCTGCTTGAATAAGGCAGTTGTCCAAGTAGGGATATATTTGAATTCCTTTTTGTCTGCAAAATGCAATTACTGGTGCCAGGCATTTTGTGAAGACCCTGGGCGCAGTAGATAAGCCAAAGGGCAGTGCAGAGAATTGGTAATGTATTGTGCCAGCTATGAATCTGAGGTATCTTCTGCAATTTTGTCCAATTGGGACATGCAGGTATGCCTCTGAGGTCCAAAGTAACAAGCCAAGCCTTCTTGCCCAGCATGGGAAGAAGTTGCTGTAGTGTCAAACATTTTGAATTTCGGAACATCCAGGTAAGTATTTAGAATAGCTAGGTCCAGTATGGGTCTCCAAGCTTTGTCCTTTCTGGGGACCAAGAAAAGTCTAGAGTAAAATCCTTGTCCTTGTTCCTGTTGTGGCAGTTTTTGAATAGCTCTCATGTGCATGAGGGCTGTAATTTGTTTTTATGCCTCTGCCCATTGATTTTGTGGCAGGTGTGGCATTCCTTTTGGCCTTGGTAGAGTGTGAAAGTGGAACCTGTAACCTTGAGACACAATATTCAAAACCCACTTGTCTTGGGTGATTATATGCCAATTTTGTGAAAAAAGTGCTAGTTTTCCCCCTAAGGGAGCTGCCAAAAGGTAAGTGCCTGGCATTTTGAAAAGGGAAGTCATTGGGACTGTTTCCTAGAAGGGTATGACTTGTCTTCTCCTCCTTTTGGGGTTGAAGCACCCCCACTGTCGTGGTCTGTAAGAGCCTTGGGGCTGAGATCTGCCTCTTGGGCATCTGTATCTGCCTCTTTGTGGTCTGACACTGGAAAGAACCAATTTTTAGAAGGCCAATTTCTGCTAAATCGTGGTGGCTGTACCTGTAAGAAATCCTTCACTGTTTGCATAGATTTTGCCTTATCCTCCATTTTCTTTAATACCTCTTCTGCCTTAACACCAAACAAGATATGCTGTAAAGGAGCATCCAATAATTTTGCCTTAACATGATCAGGTAAACCTTGTTCTTTTAACCAAGCATGCCTTTGAATCGCAGATCCTGTAACTGCAGCTCTACAAGACGCCTCTATTGAATCAAAACCACATTGCAGAGTATGTTTTCCCACTTGTTCAGCTGCATGCAATAGATCCTGGATTTCCTTATAGTCAGGACCTTCTGAGCTTGTAAGCATTTTCTGTTTTAACAGAGACATTAAATATTGTTGGTATTTAAGCATGTGGAACTGGCAATTTAAAGCCCTAACTGCTAAAGTTGCAGAAGTGTAAACCTTCTTCCCCCATCTATCCAATGCTCTAGAATCCCTGTCAGAGGGAACTGGATTTTTAGCAGTGGAAGGCTTTACCCCTTTGGGACCCAGGGAAATAGTTTCTGGGTCAGCAGCAGGGTTTTTATAAAGACATTTGTGAGAGTCAGGGACTCTATAGTCCCTATCTGGCTTGACTGGTGCTGGGGGCAAAGAATCAGGGGTTAAACTGGATTCAGAGAACACATCATCCACAATATCTAACACAGGCGGAATAGCAAGGGGCCTGTGCTGAGGCAATAAAAGAAAATCTTAGCCTTTTCTTGGATTCTGAATAATCTTGGCTCTCCCAATGGAAATGCTCCCACATGGTATGTAAAGTTTCCTCAAAAGAGTAATCCTCAGGAGGAGAGGCTGAAGGGATTGATTCTTCAGCATCAGAGTCCTCATAGGGGGGTAGAGAGTATCCCTGGTCTGAAGAGGAATCAGAAGAAATGGATACCTGGTCAGAGGAATCATAGTCTGTATCCTGCCTAGGCCTTTTATCAGGAGGGGGATGGGAACCCCTGATCAGAGTAATTAGGTCTTTGGCCATTTTAAGCATCTGTTTCTTAGGCATGGAGGCCTGTCCAGGTGAATGCTGTACTTGTTTCTTTGTCTTTAATGGAGTTTTAGACTTGGTTTTTGCTTTGATGGTAAGCTGTGAAGGTCTGAAACACCCTCAGAAGCCGATGCCTGCTCAGCGGCTCCGGACCCATCTGATGGGTTAATTCCCGTAGGCCCAATACCTTGAGTTTCCAGAGGCCTAGTAGTCTCCACATGGGAGTTGGAGGCAGCCTGTGGCTCTGAGGTAGCGGGTGTCAGGGGCTGCGAAAGCGCCTCACTGAGAACCGGCGACTGGCCTAGAAGAGGCTTAATCGTTGGTTTTGGACCTCAGATGCCTGTCCTTATCCTTGTCTTTGCGTTTTTTGTGTATTCCGGTCGTCGGTTGTGCAGACGGCATGGTGTAATTGAACCTTCGGCCAAAATAATGGCGAGCAAAATCAAACCGACGTTTAATAGTGCGCTTGTTAAATCTAGCACAAAACCGACAACTAGCGACGTCATGATCTGGGCCTAGGCATGGAATACAGTAAGAATGAAAATCCTTATGAGGTATTTGCTTCCCACAAGAAATGCAATTATAAACTTTTACTGACATCGGACCGAGGCAAGAAAAAGTTTCCCCAACGGGATACTTAACTTTATTGAAGACTTCGGTTCTGAAATTCGAAAATCTCAGGAGTCGGCCGACCGGCACTTGCGAACTGCTTTTGCTTCGGGCACCGCGCAGCAAGAAAGACTGAAGAAAATGGCGTTAATTGCATCTTATATACCCCCGACGCACTGACGTCAGGGAAGAAGCGACAGCAACTGACGCCGGACCAAGACTTTGGAACTCTGGCCGACTGCGGGACAGCCTGATGGCAGGATAACCCAAGTGTAATTACTGCAGCAGTGAAACATGATGAACATCCTTAGTGTTTCTGCTCTGAAAACAATGACATATTCTAGAGATAGTCAGAGAAAGAGAACCCCCCATAGGGAGAATCAGAAACTGAACTCAAGAGTCTGAATTAGAAATCTGAGGGAAAAATACATCTTCCTGTTCTGATTTAGAATCTTAAATCTCTTCAGGAAAAGAAGAATCCCTCTTTCTTTTACAAGAAACTACTTTACAAGAAGGATCAATAGCCTGAATTAAACCCTGAGCCAGACCCAGTAAACTACTCTATCCAAAGAAATTTGAGAAGTGGATACATACTTTTTTTTCTTTATTCTTGACGTAAAATGGGGCCAATGGTGTCACTAATGGCAGCAGCTGCTTTCCAGGGATGGGCACAGCATTCTGACACAAAAGGGAAACCTTCCCTGTTCCCTGTCCCAGGACTGATAAGAGTGTTCCCTTACCCACTGAAGGGTTTCCGACAATTGCATAGGACATGGTAATCTCTGGTCCATACTGGCTGTTGGTGCTACACCAGAGGGATCCAAGGTAAAAGACGAGTGGTCTGAGGTACAGCAAATGGCCACAGTAGAGTCAACCACCAGCGGCAGAGGAAAACTTCTAGCCAGCTGTGGTGGTAATGGGTGTTTCCTTAACTTTCTTCTTTTTGCAGGAAGAACTGACTGTGGGACTGGTAGTCTGTTCCATGATCAAGCCAAAAAACAGTGCCTCCTTTTTGGGAAGGATAAGCAGCAAATGCCAGTAACCACTACCAGGCTACAAAAGTTACTTCTTTGACAGAAGCACACAGCAAAAAGCACTTTATAACACTATGCCACCCCACAAAGTAAAATAAGCACAATGTCTCCAAAGAAAAAGTATTTTCAGTTACTTTATATCACTTTTAAAATGACAGAGAGGATTCCATTTAAAAGTATGTTACAGTCTCATGACAGTTCATTAAAACATAACATTCCTAGCTTTAAAATAACTTTGCTGAAGAGGAAAAAGATAAAACCGCAACAGAAACAAAATGGAGGCTCCCCTGCCCCAAGGGAAATTACCTACAAAGCAAAGAAACCGCACAAACCTACAGCTGATCCTTGAAAACCTCAGAGGAGCATACTCTTCAGCAGAAGTAAAGGTCTGAAGGGCTTCATGCCCAAACTTGTCTTTTAGTCAGCTCAAGCTGACTTACCGTTTGGGTAAATGGAAGATGCCATGAAGCTTTGGAAACTGTCTGTTAATACCCTGGGCAAGATATAACCCATAAATAGCTAAGGCTAGTGCAGCAGTGATCAATATGATGAACATCACCATTACTCCCATTAAGGCATTTCAACTGTACCTGTCCAAACTTTTTTTTTTTTTTTTTTTATATTAAAAGTATCTTCCACCCTATGAAGTGTCTTCAACTTGAATACTGACTACAGAGACTCTACTACTTAAAGTACAAAACTATCTAAAAATCTGAATAAAACAAAAAAAAAAAAATGAACATATTAACTAGTAAAAAGAATCCCCCTCTTGCTACATGTCAGCTACTGTGCTCACCTCACACAGGAAAGTTTCACCACTACAAAAAAGAAGTTATGTCCTTACCACAATGTTCCATCTGTGTTGTTGATCTTCTTTCATTCATTACTGATGGGTTTCGGTTCCGTCTTCAGAGTCGGCCATTATAACAAGCTCGCGCCAACCAAAACATTCTTGAGCTAAGCGTACCCATAGTGCCCCTCTATCACCTCAGATAGAGTTTGCCCATAAGAAAAAAGGATAGAAAGCAAAGCCTTTATCTGAGCAAATTCCCTATCATAAGGTAGGGCCAAATCTGAACCTCCAGGAGTTTTTCAGATGGGGCTGGCGGGAGGAACGTAATGAATGAATGAAGATGATGAACAACACAGATGGAACGTTACGATAAGGACATAACTTCTTTATCTGATGATGTTAATCTTCAATTCATTCCTTACTGATGGGACAGAGACTCGAGACTCAAGCTACTTTATTTCCTGGGAGGCCCTATGGAAGGATATTCCTGAGCACCACTAAACCAAAGGAGGCTCTTCCCCTGGAGACCAAATCCAATTAGTAAGGAGTGATAAAGGTACGAGGGGTAGCCCATGTTGCTGCTGCATAAATGTCATCCATGGAAGCTCTTTGCATGGAAGGCAATGGATGTTGCAATCAACCTGGTTGAATGCAGTTTGACCTTATTTGGTAGAATTTTGTTTTGTTGGTAGATAAAACAAATGCAATCTCTCAACCATTTAGACAGATTCACTTTGGGAACAGATTTTCCCAGTTTTGATCCTGAGAAGGATACGAATAATTGATCAAATTTTCATAGCGATTTAGTCTTGTCCAAGTAGAATCGCAAGACATCAAGTAAAAGCAGGGAGTATTCTCCTTTGTTAGAAAAATTTTGAAAAAAGACTGGCAGCTCAGTTTGATTAATGGTCAATTAATAACTTTGGGTAAGAAGGTGGGATTAAGTCCGCAGTGATGCTCTGTCTTTGTAGAAAACCATGTAAGGACGTTTATGCACAAGGCCTGTAGCTCATATTCGCCTTGCTGAAGTAATAGCCACCAAGAATAAAGTTTTCCAGGACAAAAATTTTACATTGCAAGTGGCAGCAGGTTTGAAAGGGGGATGAGTCAAGGGCTGTAGGTCTAGTGTTAAATTCCAAGGTTCGATTGGCTTTTTAAAGGGTGGTATAATGTGGGTGACACCTTTCAAAAAGGTTTTAGAGAGACTGTGAGAAATCAAGGAGGAGTCCTGGAAACCACTGCTGAAGTTGGAGATAGCAGCCAGTTGAACAGTTTAAGCTGCTGCTCCTGAATGCAGGAAATTCAATAAATAGTCCAGTACCAAATCAAGCGGAGCTGAAAACGGGTCTATTCCCTTCTCTCGAAACCAAACTATGAATCTTTTCCAATTGCTGAGGTAAAGCTTCCTGTTGGATGGTTTATGAGAAGCCAGAAGAATGTTACGTACAGGGGAAGATAAGTTATTTTGCCTGGCAATTACTGGAAGTGTAGGAATCAAGCTGTCAGCTTGAGAATCGATATGTTTGGATGCATCAACCCTTGCAGGTGTGACAGCAATTCCAGAGTTGGATCCAGAATCCATGGTTGGTATACTAAGTGAGGCCAAAGGAAGGGAAACCAAACTTGTCAGGGGCCAATAGGGTGCAATGAGGATTACTTTGTTTCTCAACCAAAGAGCTTTCTTTAGAAATTGCGGCATCAGACGAAAGGGAGGGAAAGCATAACGTCCCGCTGGCCAATTGTGTACCAGAGTGTCCCTCAGGGACTCCCCCTGGGGGGAATTAGGGCAAAGCAGCTGCTGCATTTCTGGTTTGCAGGGGACGCGAAAAGATCGCAGCAAGACGATCGCAATGACAGGATTGTAGGACCACTCATGAGGCAGGAGAATGTATCTGCTCAGTTTGTCTGCAATCACGTTGGAATTTCTGAGAATGTGCGTTGCTATCAGAAAGTGGTTGGAAGATATTGCCCATTGCCAAATTCTAATGGCTTCCTGACAACGGGTAGGACCTGGTTCCCCCTTGTTTGTTGATATACAAAACTACGGACATGTCAGACTGGATAGCAATTGTCCCTGATGGGAGGACAGACTGGAATGCTTGCAACGCTAGAAGCACTGCCCTCAGTTCTAGAACACTGATACGCAGAGATTAGCCTCCACGAGGGACCAAGTGCCTTGGACCGTCTTTCCCTGGAAGTACCCTCCCACCCCATCAGGGAAGCGTCCGTGATCACTATGACCTTGGGCTGAGTGGGGAAGAAAGGATGACTGGTTTCATCCTCCAAATCAAGTCTTGCTTGCATCAATTTGTTATGCAAATCTGAGAGGACATAGGATGAGTCAAAGGGCACCACTTAAGAGCCACTTTAGGAGCCTCATATGTAGTCTTGCTAGGGGAACTATAGTAATTGATGCTGCCATTGATCCTAGTAGCTGAAGTACTGCCTGAGCCAAAACCTTGTTTTGAGAGAGTATAACCCGGAGTTGAGGCCTTAGTCTTTCTAACCTGTGAAGTGGAAGGGAGACTAGGCAAGAGAGAGTGTCAAAAGTTGCCCCCGTGAATTCCAGATTTTCAATAGAAGTCAACTTGCATTTTTCTACATTTATTGAGATCCCTAATGAATTCGATAGCTTTAGGGTTTAATGTAAGGCTGTAACCAGTAGACGCTTGGTCGGGGTGTTAAGGAGCCAATAGTCCAAGTACAGAAACATCTGGAATCCTTGCAGTCTCAAATGGGCTGTTACCACTGCCATGCATTTGGTGAGCACTCTGGGGGCTGCAGAGAGACCAAAGGGCAGTGCTCAGAACTGGCAGGGATTGGCTCCCAGACAGAAGTGGAGGAACCTTCTGGAGTGTTTGTCCATTTTTATGTGATAATACGCATCCTGAAAATCTACTGAGCACATCCAATAGTCTTTCTCCAGAAATGGAAGAACAGACTGAACCACGACCATCTGGAATTCGTCTGTGACAAATTTGTTTAGGATGCTGAGGTCCAAGATTGGCCTCTAGTCCCCTGTCTTTTTTGGCACTAAAAAGAACCTTGAGTAAAACCCGGACACTATCTGGTCTGACCGGACTGTTTGGATGACTTATTTGAAAGCAGCTTTTGAATTTCTTGTGCTGCTACATCTCTCTAGACTGTGTGGAATGTCAGGGATTCGCCTTTGCGGCTTTCAGTAAAGACAGAAGGGGATGTGATAGCCTCTGGTAATTATCGTCTGTACCCAAGAATTTGTCATTATGGATTGCCAGGCAAGGTGGCGCAGAGAAAGCCATTCCCCCAGACTGCTTCCAGAAGTAAGCAATTGGGCCGCTCTTCAGGGGTGGTGATAGGGCTGTCCAGAGAAAATCGCTGGGGTGGAAAAACATATGCCCACGGTAGACAGGGTCTTGCCATCCTTTTCACACCTGGCCAATTTGTCTTTCAATTTTGGGCCAAAAAGAGAATAAGATTTCACTGGAGCTTTGAGAAAAGAAGACTTAAAAGGGTCCACAAAATCACATAGGTGTATCCAGGCGTGACGTCTCATGACAACACCTGTACCCGCTGCTCTAGCCACCCTCTTAGTAGTACGAGATCAACTGCATGTATGAGTTAGATATAGATTCCAGGGTGGCAAGCTGTGAGGCAACTTTATCACATACCATGTCAGAAACTGCTCCTAAGGTTCCCGAGAGTTCCAAAATTAGGTCTCTCTGGAGCCTATTAAAGTGTGCCAAGTAATTCAACGAGTGGATGGCAAAGGTCGATGAAGAAAATGCACACTTCTCTAACATGTAAATTGCCTGAGACTCCTTGTTCGAGGGATGGACAGTATGGCTCCCCTCGGTTAGCTCTTTCGCCACCACCATAGCATCTACTGATAGGCCTTTGGACCGTCATCTGGTGGAGAAAGAATTTTGCCTGGTCTCTGGGGGATAGGTTCAACAGTGCCAGGATTCCTCCACGCGCACTGCACGATGAGCTGCAACAGGTCATCTGCAGGCGGGGTCATCCAAGAAGTAGAAGGTAGAGCACGGAAAGCCTGCAAGAATACAGACTCCTCAGAGGAAGGGTTGGTGGGCTTTAAGTTTTCCTGCTGCTTTAAAATTTCCAGAACGTCTCCAAATGAGACATTCTCAGAGGGTGACCGTGGGGACCCTTCCCCCTCACTGCAGTCTGCATCTTCGGTAAGGGATTCCTTGGGGGAATCCACATGCTTCCTCTTACACGATCTTTTACATGGTATGTACCTCCTCAATGGGGGCATCTGAGGATGAGACTGAAGAGTGGGTACCTTATGGAACGGTATCTTGAGGTTCATGTGCTTGATGTCCTAGAGTAGTGGACCGTGTCAGCTGCAGTTCAGATGATAAGTAAATTGAAGTCTCCGGCACTTAAGGGACCAGCTGTGAGTCTGCAGAGGCAAGTGCCCTCTCCATCACCTGGAAAGCAAGCCCACCTGAAGAGGAGTGGGAGCCTGGAACAGAGAAAGAACCTCGGGAGCCCACTCCCAGGGAAGGAGCCACAGGAGGATTTGGTGCTGCCAAGACAACCGGAACCATAGTAGACAGCGCCAAAGAAAAAATAGGCGCTGTACTAGGGGTCATGGTGCCAACAAGCCCAGTCATGATCCCGAGGATGGCTTGGCTCCGAGTGAGGTGAAGTCCATAGGGTAGGCTCCAGAGCCATGATAAGGTCCACCAATGGAACCATAGAAGCCGGTACCGGGATAAGAATAGGAAGGTTCCACCCATGCGACCCACACTGTCAGGAAGAAAATGGGTCTCAGAGCCCTTATCTGTACATATTGAGGATCAATTGAAGCAGTTTCTGCCCAGAGCACCCTCAGTGCGAAGAGACATTTCCCACTTTTTAGAGACATTGTATCATCATTTGGGGGAGCGTCAACATTTTTCTGGCATACTTATGATCCCCATGGATGTGTGCAGTCTCTTTACTGTAATACCTAATGATTTTGAAATAAAGGCAGTGGCAGATTTCATAACCCCAGAACTGGATGGAGTAAGTATACGAAGGATTTGTGTGTTACTGGAACTGATTCTAAATAACATTTTTGTTTATGGGAATGATCACTACTGGCAAAAGTGAGGAGTAGCCATGGGTGCACACTGAGCAAATAGCTACTCTTAGTGTTAGCATATTAGAAGCTGGCATTTGTTTTAAGCTGTAATAACTACTAGAGAGACTGTATACTCCATTATGGCTGTTTTGTGGATGACATTTTTATTGTATGGGAAGGCACCAAAGAATCCTTATTAAATTTTATCTTTCTACCACCACAACTTTTTTGACATTTGAAACTCGCGTCAGATACTGAGATCTATTTTTTTAATGTTAAACTAACTTTAGACGCAATGAAAGTTATAACAATGTCTCTATACAGAAAAGATACATGGAGGAATCATCTGCTTCATAATAGCAGCATGCATCGGAGGTATATATTCACCAACATAGTGGAGAACCAGTTGTTCCAGATCTCAGGGTTGTGTACGAAAGATGTAGGTTTTTGAATTAGAACATCTTAAGTTAGAAAAACATCTTTTGGAGAGAGGTTATAAGGAGAAGGTGAAAATGGAAGGTACAGTACAGGACCTAAGGAGATTCAGAGGGCATCCTTTCTATTCAGGTCATTCGGCTAGAAGTAACACCATGTTAAGAACATGGGAGCCTGGGGCAAAAAAAAAAATTTACTCTGTCTTTTGACCTACAGTAATGATACTACACAGATTTGTGACATTGTGAGAAAGCATTGGTCGGTCCTAACAGTAGACGAGAACTTAAGACATATTGCAGTGGAAACACTGCAATTTACATTTAAAAATAAGAAGAACTTAAAAAGATTATTAACAAAGATGGATTTTGTAAGGAGAAGAAATTTAAACAAAAAGAAGGTACCTTTATGTGCGGTTGATGTAAAGCTTGTAAACGTATTAGAACAAACTGCTTCCAGCATCCAGTCACAGGGAAATGTTACTGGTTTAGAAGACATGCTGACTGCAATAGTAAAAATGTAATATATGTAGCCAGCTACCAGTATTGTGTAGCTTTCTATGTGGGGAAAAAACGAACAGAAAGTTCAAGGAAAGGATTCTCTGACATTTAAATGACATGAATTGTTTTAAAACCAATGCCCTGCCGAATCATGCTATGGAATATGGAGGGCATACATTTAAGTTTAGGACACTAGAGATTTTAAGAGATAGCTTAAGAGAAGGGGACATTCAAAACAAAAAGGAGACAAATGAAGTTAAATGGATAGCCGAATTGGGGGCGGATGAAAAATCTGGCCTAACACAGTACTTCCACTGAATCCAACACTGAAAGGGCGGCGTCCCTGATGTGATGACTGGTTAGAAAAAAGGGTATGGCCTGGTTTGGAGATTATGACTGGTTCATTGTGGTTTTAAATATTTAGAGAAATGAAGTGTTTTTGGGATCTGATGAAGGCTATATGCTGAAAACACTTATCAGATTCTTCTTCCCTTTGGAGTTTTTAAAGAAAGAATCTGGTGTGTTCCTTGGTTTTATAAGTTTTATTAAAGGAGATTTTATCAGTTACGTGGTGGTTCATCTGGATATTTTCTGTGTGCCTATTTGCTTGTTTTTTCTAAGACGACCTTTAGTGATATGCAGAAGTTTTTTTTGTTTTTCCTTGGTCTATCTTCGGTAAGGGATTCTTCTGGGGAATCCACATGCTTCCTCTTGCATGATCTCTTACATGACACCTCCTCAGTGGGGGCATCTGAGGAGGACTCAAATGTGGGTACCTTGTGGAACAGTATCTTGAGGTTCCTGTGCTCGATGTCCTAGAGTAGTGGACTGTGTCAGCTGTGGTTCAGAGGATAACTAAATAAAAGTCTCCGACAACGAAGGGACCGGCTGTGATCTTGCAGAGGCAAGTGCCCTTTCCATCACCTGTAAAGCAGGCTCGCCTGAAGAGGAGTGGGAGTCCAGAACATAGAAAGACAACCTCAGGGTAAAGGAGGCCTGTACCAACAATGATACGAAGAATACCACAAACTTGGTGGTAAAGTAAAAAAAAAGAGACTTCCAAGGGTAAGCGAACTGTAAATGACTAGCAAAGACTACGTTTTACAAGTAACCAATAAAAGGAATTTTTAGGAGGAGAAAATTTTAAATGACAACTTGAGAACTGGCTTGACACGTCTTGATAGTATATGCAGCAAACGAGATCTGAGGTAATAGAGAGGGGCACTATGGGTAAGCTTAGCTTGAGAGGTTTTTTGGCTGGCGCAAGCTTGTTATAATGTCTAACTCTGTTCCGAGGACGGAACCGAAACCCATCGGTAAAGAATGAATGAAGATTATCATCAGATTATCTTTTCACACAAGAGTTTAAAGTCAGACACTCAAACCCATTATCTCCATTTGGCCTTGAATTCTGCTGCCAGCTTATTTCATAGGTATTATGTAGTAATAGAATGGCCTTGCCCATCCTATGGTTGATAATATTACCACTAAGGAGAATAACTGAGATCATACCACAGATAATTTGAGGGGACCCATGTGTGGGATAAAGCATTTAGGAGCTGCCTCTTGTCAATTAGTAGTTCAGGGGGCAGCCCTGTGGTAAAAATTCTGTTGCCCATCCAAAGATCTAAGTTCTACTTGAATACTGACACAGATGACCTTTATTTCACATAGATGGGGGAGTCTGTTCCACAGCAGCAGTATCCTCTGCAGGATATATCTGCCCCTCCAAACCGTTCTGTTGATGTTGCAGAAGAGACATGGATCCCTAGACAGAGAATTTCTGATGCTACTGGACTTGATGATGTGCAGCAAATCCATCAGTAATTTGCTCACAGGGTGCCTTGTTTGCCAGACAGATCACCTCTTAGCAGTTTGCAGGCTACAAAGTATAGTGACAGGGCTTTCAGTCAGTCATTTTAGTGAGGCATCTCTGTGGGTATTCCAGCTGTTGCATGTACCTAGACAGATACACATCCAAGGAGGCATTATATTCAATGACTGGCCTAATGAGGGCTGAGTAAAGGGGGGGCAAATATATCCCCAGATCTAGACAATCCCTTTGTTTATAAGCTGTGCAATATAGAAGGACTTTCTTACAACAGACACATGTTGGTCTAACAATAAGCCACTGCCCACATAGGTTTCCAAATCCTAACAAATGGGTCAACTCTTCAGGACGTATTTTCACTGTAGTAGGTCCCTGGGTAAAGGATTTCCCAAAGGATACATAATGCATTTTTGGCATTTAGCTTCATTCCATGATTTTGGCACAAGTTACTTAAGGCAAACCTTCCTGCAGGATGACCAAGTCATGCCTAAATATAGACTTGCCAAGTCAACCCATGAGGAAACTGCTGGGTACTGGCTCACCAGATTGAGCAGTAGCAAGGATCACCCAAACCCTGCCCCAGCTTGTTGAAGTCTTACTGTACTCATGAACAACCAAATATGATGTGATTATCATTCACATGAATATTTATCCTGATTAGGAAGCCCACGCATGTGGAACTGGGTATTCACAGAAGCCATTTGTATAAAGTTCTGGTAAAGATTTGCAAAGATAACATTTAAAAACACATTTTTTACAGTCCAGGAAGCTCATTTTCTTGTCATATTCACTGTCCATACTGTCCCTTGGGCTACTAAGGAGAGCAAATGCAAATGTAACCATGATCCAAACCCTAACCACCTAATACTCCACATAACTGGTGAAAGTGCAAAAGTGAATACTGTGATTTCCACTTAGAATGTCTTTTCTTTGAATACAATTACTTTCTCCATTTGGTTTTGCAAGTGGGTCCCCCTGCACCCCCCCCCACACCCCCTGTACTTGAATATACCAACTGCAAGATCGCACTATATTGAAGAAGGGCGTAAACAAATACTACACGTGTTAATCAGCAATCAATGTATGCATGATGTAACTGACAAATTTGCACTGTATGCCAGTCATGCATCATTTGCGTAGCACATCACAGGCATTACGCTTGTCAATCACTCTGGCCACACCGATTCCTGCACAAAACAGTGGGTGAGCCAGTACAGTACACCACCACCAACAGCAGTACCATCAAACAGCAATGAAACTAAAGTAAATTCTACCATGTGGGAGACCAACTGCGACAAGTCTCAAAATATTTATGCTTGTCTCTGTGGCGCAGATAGATAAAACCTTAATGGTAACACATGATAAAACCTTAATGGTAACACATGAGACGAGGATTCAATTAATGGGAGTAATTTCCCTTGGTGGAAACTGAAGAAAATGCTCATGTTAAGGGGATAGGTACAGCTGCTAGGAGGGAATATCTTTGGAATAAAGCCCATTGAACAATCACCCCTGGTGCCTTGCAAGGTGCAATCCGCTAGGGTTGGGGAGGGGGAAAAAAAGTCCAGAACCACCCTGAGAGCTGTCAGGACAATGGCCCCTCCCAACTAATCCTTTCCTCAGTGAAGGGGAACAAACTGACAGACTGACCCAAGTAGGGGCTGACCATCTAAAGTCACTGGGGAGAGGTACAACAAAATTAAATATTTATCATGCAGCTTTTTTCAAGAAATATGTAGCAGAATAGCACAACTGGCGTTCAATAAACTTCTATTCAGTAATCCAGGCAAAAAAGTCACTTGACAGATTCATAGGTTGGTACTAGGCTATCGGCCCTAGGGCCTATACAAGCCTAGCCATAACAGTTCCCTGGCTATTTCTTCCCGCACTATTTACTTCCCTGGACCCCTGTCTAGCAGGGCGACTGACGTGATCCCCAGGGTGAATTTCCTTTCTCCCATCCAGTCATCAAGGTTCCTTTTGAAGAGGGCCAAAGAGGCGCTTTGCGTGACATGTATGGGCAGTCTATTAGAGTCTGGGGAGTCTCTGGGTCAGGAACCTATCCCTCCAGCATGTTTTGTTTATTGTGATGACAAGATTTAGATCCCTGGAATGTGTGGCTATGAGGGATTGGGATTTCTTTATGTGTAGCATGTCCAATAGCTCTGGGTTTGACATGGCCTTGTATGTTAAGCAGAGATCGCCTCAGAGTAGATGATATGCGACAGAGTATAGCTGGAGTTTTTTTTAAGGCGGTCAGCATAGGGCATCTGCTTTAGGCCTGTGATTCTTTTAGTGAGGTATTTCTGCGGCCTTTCCAGTTGTTGCTAATGTCTTTGAGAGGTACATACCAAATGGGGAGTTGTATTCTATAATGGGTCTAATGAGGGATGAGTACAGTGGGACAATGACCTCCTTTTTTCTGGATGAAAAGCCCTAAGTGATGAGGTGTGCTACATAGAAGGATTTCCTGACTGTTGTGGCGATGTGGTTATTGAAGGCGAGACCAATGTCCACCTGTGTCCCTAAGTCTCTTAGCACACTTTCGGTGTTTAGTGTACTGCCACCTATGTGATAATTCATGGGTACATGTTTTTTCGCAAAGGGGATAACTATACATTTCTTGGCATTGAGCTTGAGCCCATGGCTGTGGCACCAAGCATCTGTTTCTGTAAGGCCCTTTTGTAGAGTATCCACATGATTTGGGGATTCACTAATGGCTCCCAGTTTGCAGTCATCTGCAAACTTTGTTAGCCAGAGTACCTTAGTGCTGGCCTGTACTTCAGAGAAGTAGATGCCAAACAAGAGAGGTCCCAGAACTGAACACGGAGTTACTCCACTTGTCACTTGTCTGGAGCTGGATTTCAAGTCAGCTACTTTTACAGTGTGGGTTCTGTCAGTAAGTCAGTTGGCAACCCATTGAGTGATGTAGGGATTAATGCCCAGCTTAGTAAGTTTATCTATGATTCCAGAGTGGGGGATGGTGTCAAAGGCCTTGGCGAGGTCCAGATAGGCTGTGTGGACTGCCTTACCCTTGTCCACGGCTCTGGAGACTGATTTGAAGAAGTCAATAAGGTTCAGGAGACAAGATCTGCCCTTCACAAACCCAAACTGGGTGGGGGCCAGTGTTTTAAGGTTGCCAATGTCTTTGTTTATAAGTTCCATGATAATACATTCCGTGGCCTTGCAGATCAGGCTCGTCAGACTGATGGGGCGGTAGTTCCCAGGATCCAAGGTGGATCCCCACTTGTGGAGTGGGATAACTGTAGCTGTGCGCCACTCAGTGGGCACAAAGCCTGAGGTGAGGGTATGACTAAACAAGACACTTAGGTGAGGTGCCAGTTCATTTTGTAGTTCATGTAGTACACAGCCCGGGATGTCATCTGGTCCCATGGATGCTGTATTCTTAGCTTTGGAGAATGCGTTTTTTACCTGCGTAACCATTATTACCGGAATTTGGCAATCTTCCAGTATTGAGATGGGCCATTTAGGGGGTGAGAGGGGGGTGAAGTTGGCATTGAATCGATCTGCCAGGATAATGGCAATATCCTTGGGATCAGTATATTTAATGCCATTCTGTTGTAGCTCAGAGAAAACCTGAGCATTGCTATTTAGATTCTTGACATAGTTACAGAATGCCTTGTGGTTGTCTTTGGAATCTTTGACAATTTTATTTTCGTAACTAGCTTTGGAGGATTTTATGAGGGGATCTCAGCTTCTTACTGAGGCTGGTAAGGGAGTTTTTTGCATCCTAGGAGTTTCCTCTTTTCTGCAACAGTTTTTTTCCTTTTGTTGTAAAGTTTGTTTATGGCAAGGGACCACCTTTTTTTGGAGGAGAGCATCTTGGTTCTATTTGGGATGGCATGATTCATGCATGAGTGGATGTGCTCGTACAGTGCCTTAGTGTAGGACTCAGCAGTCGAACTTTCAGTTCCCGTCTGCATGGGTGTCATGAAGTTTGCAACTTCTGACTTGAGTAGCATGAAGTTGGCCTTGGAGAAGCTTTTTATGGAGGTTTCCTTACTGGGGGTGGGGGCGGGATGTGGATGTTAAGGGTAATTAGCTTATGGTCTGACCTGACCACCGAGGGGGTGACCATAGGTATGGAGCATCATTTTCCCATGTTGGTAATGACCAGATCTAGGATATTGGAGCCCCTGGTGGGACTAAGGATTAGTTGACCCAGGGCATTGGAATTTATGAATTCCAAGAACCATTGGACAAAGGTGCTGGTGCACGAGTAGTTTTCCCAGTTAATGGCAGGGTAGTTGAATTCACCCAGTATTAGGGTGTTTGGTTGACCATGGTGGGGGATCTGTAACAAGCTACAACTTGGATTGCAGTCTTACCTAGTGTTAGTTGCACCTGAAGAATGTCAGCTGCATTGTGTTGGGCAACTAACCTGGTGGTGTGAATATCCTTGGTGAATATGGACACTCCTTCACCTTTAGTGTTTCGATCCTGGCTTGGTAGCCGAAAAGTGTATTACGAGTTGTACCCTGGTATTGCAGGGGTGCTCTCTGGAGCCCTGAACCAGGTCTCAGTTACTGCACAGATATCAATGTTCTCCATTTTTAGGAGTGCCTCAAGAGTGCATTTTGAGGTTTAGACTTCTAGCACTGAGTAGCATTACCTTCAGATTTTGCATGCTTGTACCTGTTGTGGTGGTTTTGTCCTTTGAACTTTGCCTAAAAAAGGCACCATAGGGGTGGCAAGAGCCTTGGCCAGTAACCTGAATCCCAGGGGCAACGGGTGCAGACTATATCTGGCAAAGCATCGTGGTCTGTCAATCATGTCATCCCAGGCAGACAGATACTGGATCCCCTTTGAATGACACCAGAAGCTTAGCCAATTGTTGAAGTCAATCATTTTGTCCTTATATTGTGGTATCATTCTGGTCGAATGCAGGATGCTACTCGGGGCTAGGGTCATACCTGCCTGGGCCACATGATCAGAGAGCTCTTCCATGTCTCTTTTCATATAGTCCAGGGAGGTACGTCTCAAGTCATTCACTCCAACATGGACAATGACGGTCATATTTGTACTTGTTGTGGAGTGACTTGAGTGCATGAGTTATGTGGCGGATCCTGGCACCCGACGGGCAGCTGACTGTAATTTTCTCCTTGTGAGTGGGACATCAGTGTGCCTGACTATAGAGTTACTTATGACTACAGTGTTAGGTACGTTGTCTTGAATTAGGGGCTGTTGCTGGGTGGCACACTGGTGTTGTGAGCTATGTGACACTTTGGTTATGATTGGTGTTTGTTTGCATTTCAGCTTTAGAGGGGCTTGTTGCTTGGGCAGGTTACAGTTAAGGGCCTCCGCATATGTGGATTTAGTGTTGCTATGTGTGGGTGTTGGTGGTGTGTGTTTAGAAGGGCTATGGTGTTGCTTGAGGTGTAGTGCGGGCGTTAACCTTCTCCTCTTGACTGTCTAGCACAATCTTCCAGTTTGGCCATGTAAGTGCATCTCTCACAGGTTGTAGTGTTGAGTGGTAGGAGGAGAGGGTTGTCTCTGTACATGAGGCAATTGCTGCATTGCCCCAGTATGCCCAGATTCACCAGGTAGACAGGAGAAATCAACGTAAGCTGACTCTTGGACATGCCTGGCTTGGTGCTTTTTTATTTATTTATTTTAAGTACAGGAGCTGTTTTCCCTTACCTTAGCAAGGTACTTTGCAATTATAGGCTGTTTAGTGCCTATGATTAATTTCTCCTTATTAATAAGGAGAGCTGAGTGCTTGTATCAGTTTAAGGCTTCCTAGTGCTTTCCAGCAGGTATTAGAGCAAGTACTAGTCACAGCACAACTCACTCAAGCATAAAGTACACAGGCAGCATTCCAAACAGAAGGCCTCCACTAAGCTTTAGAAAAAAGAGAAGGTACATCCGACTACCAGAGGTCCAGCCTGATCAATGCACGTGATTCACTAGAACTGGAAACTACCACCTCTATTTATCATCCCTTTAGGAGATCAATTACCATCCATGCTCGCTATCGCCTCACAAACATTAGCTAGTTAACAGCATTACCAAACAGCTCTAGCTTAAGATGGCCCTTAAAAAACATTAAACTAAAACTCCACCTTCTCAGACAGTTTAACTTGGCTCTTGGGTTGCTTTTCCCACTATAATATGATTCTACTACTGTGTAGGTGCTTGAAACGTGCTTGTACTTTACAAAACTTTCATTTCCTCACTTTACTACCAAAGGAAGGGAAAGACCAACCACTTTTTTTTTTAAAGCTCAACTTCTCACATAAGCTGCAGAGGAATTTGTTTACACTTACATGACATAATACAGACACAGAAAAATTTGTAGTCAGGAGCTCAGACTGCTACAAACACGACAGAGAGGTGTGAAACTGTTTTTCCATCATCTTTACTGCAGAGAGGAAGGGAACTTAGACCGATTCACAGCTGCTTCCATTGTAGAAATGCCTTTCATAGCAAAACAGAGCAATTAGATCAGGTAATGGTGCAAAGGTAGCGGTCACCTCTTTTTGACAAATTTACATAAGTGGCATCACAGCATGTCAAAGTATGACTTTAGAGACAGAATTCACAATTAGATGCAGCTGTTGTAGCAAAACAAAAAAACATCTAATAGTCCTGATAACTACAGTAACATATCTTCTTCTTTCTGCTTTTTCCCCGGTTAGGGGTTGCCACAGCGGATCACCTGTCCGCTCATGATTGGCAGTGGAGTTTTACAGTGTTGAGTTGCCAGCCCGGCGCCCAACCTTCCACAGAAGGCGCACTCACGCCTAGGGCCAATTTAGAGTGTCCAATCCACCTACAGCATGTCTTTGGGATGTGGGAGGAAACCAGAGCACCCGGAGGAAACCCACATGACCACAGGGAGGAAATGCAGACTCCGCACAGAAGGATAATCTGTATAAAACTCCCTTAACCCTTTACAACTATACCTTACAAAAAAGTAAAGTGATCACAGTTTTATGCATCTCCATGCAAAGAATACAGGCTAAAAATTCTAATGTTTTCCTATGGACATCACTGTGGAGAATACTGAATCATGGAAAGTACAGCTGTGTAAAATCTTACCATAACAGTAGATGTCTCTCTCTTCACTGCTGCAGTACTCATAACCAAAGGGATCTTCTGCCAAGAACAGTCCATCATCAGGTCAGTATACCAAAGCCTTTAGTACTTAGACACCGTACCCCGTGCAAGAAGCAGAGCATAAAGATGAAGTATGGATACGCGCACACACAGAACTGGAAAAGCCCCAAGAGGGGCAGGGTATCACTAGTGACAAAGAAAAAATGTGCATCCAGGAGGAGAAAAAGGAGAAGAGCCCCAACCAGGAGAGCAAGAACGAACAGGCTAGAGCAGAGAGGGTAGGAGGGAGGGAAGGGGTGTGTACTAAAACAGTGAAGAGAAGGACGTCTACTGTTATAAGATTTTACACAACTGTGCTATGTACTTCCTTATCACTGCTGCAGCATTCATAACCTAAGGGAGAGTACAAAATCTCAAGAGGAAGCCTAGGTTGAGGACATCACAAAGAGCCCTCCAGAAAGCCATGCAGGATAGTTACGGCAAAGTCATATTTTGCCCTGGAAACAGCATGCAACTTGTAATGTTTAGTGGAAGTACACACAGTAGACCAGGTAGCAGACTCCAGTATGGCATTGGTATCCAGCCAATCAAAAAAAAGCACCAGAAGAGGCAACAGCCATGGAAGAATGAGCCTTTACTGATCAGGAAAGATGTTTACCATGAACAGAACAAAAATAAATGGCATCAGAAATCCAGGGAGAGATGGATTACTTAGAAACAGTCAAACCCAAAGTCCTGGATAAAAGGAAACAAAAAGCTGCTCAGATTACCGAAACCTTTAGTTTTATCTAAATACCAGAGTTGTCTATGCAAATCCAAGGTGGGAAGAACCTTCGTATTGGCAGACTGTGGAGAAGGAAAAAAGGAAAGAAGATGGAAAAGACTGATTAAGGGACAACTCAATGAACACCTTGGGCATAAAAAGAAGGGTTAGTATGAAGAGATACCCTGTCGCTGTGGAAAACTAAGAAAGGAGATACAGCCATTGACAGCCTGAAGTTCAGACACTTTCCCTGGCTGACATGAGAGCTAAAAGAAGAGTCTTACAAGGGCAATGATGCAAGGAAGCTGAAGAAGCAGGCTCAGAAAACAGCCTAACTCAATTATTCAAGCACAAAATTGAGGTCACACAAAGTGGAACAGTTTTCCTGGGAGGCTTGATATGAAGGATGCCTTTAAGAAATTGTCTGACCTCAAATTTAGAGGTCAGAAGAGGAATCAAAGGACAGATGCGCAGAAAACTGCTGAAAGGTGAGCTTTAACCGAAGATTATGCTAACCCAGCATGGAGCAGATCACACAAGAGAACCAAAAGAACCTCCACAGACAGGGGATCCAGACGGCGAGAGAGGCACCAGACAGAAAACATTTTCCATCTGGATATATAGGGTTTCCTGGTAGTGGGTTTCCTAGCCTATTATAGAACCCAAATCACATCCTCAGAACAGGTGGGACTGAAAATGACCAAATCCCTATCACTCAGTGTTAGATGAGTGGTCAAGTGAGGATGGATAAGAGACCTTGTTTTATTGTGAACAGATTCACCCAGTGAGGTAACTTGTGGCGATTGCCACTGGCCAACTGAGAAAGAAGGGGCAACCAGTGCTGTCAGAGCCAAAAGGGAGTCCTTGCCAAGAATTTGGGAGAGTCCTGCCTGATCTTGTGGAACACTCGTGGTAAAAGAGGAAGGGGAGGGAAGATGTACAGAAATATCCCCTTCCAAGGAAAAGACAGGGCATAAACTTTGCAAGCCAGAAGACGGACTCTGGAATAGAACAGAGGAAGTTGTCTGTTCAGAGTGGAGGCAAAAAGAGCTACCCGAGGAGTACCAAAACCCCCACTGATGGACAATGTCCAAGAACACACCTCTGAAGCATCCATTCATGAGCTTGTGTGCTGTACCTACTCAGAGTCTGCCACTAGATTGTGCTCATAGGGAAAGTAAACTGCCTACAAGAGAGTCACTTAATACTGGATGTCTACATACCAGACCTGAAGGGTTAGTCTGCAAAGAGAAGACCCTTGCTCACTCCTGTTAGTTGACATGCCACGTCACAATACTATTCTCTCTGTGAAAACTTTCAGTGGCCTAAGATAAAACAGAGAATGAAAAGCCTGAACAATTAGCAGCAGAGCCCTCATTTCCTTTATACTGATGTGGTCTGCCATCTGATGGACAGGCCAGAGACCCTGAACCTTGAGAGAGAAGGAGAAGGCCCCCATCCCTTCTCTGAAGCATCTGTAAAGAGCTTCAGTCAAGACGGGAGCTTGGAAAGGAAGCCCCGGGTTGAGAGAAAGTTGATGAATCCACCACTGAAGTCAGAGTTTGAGAAAGGGAAGGAAGGGTACCAGGAAGTCCAGGGGTTGGCAATGTTGGAGCCAGAGTGACTTGAGGTGCCACTGATATTTTTTCATGAGTAGCCTGGCCAAAGGGAGCATGGGAAAGGTGCGAGCCATGAACCAGAGGACCTTGAGAAAGCCCCTGGCTGTAACTGAAGCCAGAGGAAGAAGAGACTGGTAAAAGGCCAAGAGAGACGGGGCCTTGGGAGCAGGCAGATCCAGGGATGATCTGAAGCCTGCAACTGAGGGAAATATGATCCTGAGAAGGCATCAAGAGTGGATTTCTGGAAGTTTATGGTGAATTATAGACTCCGTAACAGGGAAATAGTAAACTTGAGATCCTGGAGCTGAGCATCAGGGGAGGAAGCCTAAATGAACATATCATCTAGGTAGGGAAAGATCAGAACTCCTCTCATCCTGCAAAATGCAATGATAGGAGCAAGGCATTTGGTGAATACCCTTGGGGCAGTAGAGAGGCCAAAGGGCAAAGTAGAAAACTGAAAATGCAAGGAAGAAACAGAGAAACGTAAAATTTCCTGAAAGGGGGTGGATGGGGATATGAAGGTAGGCATCCTTGAGATCGAGAGAGACCAGAAAGGTCTGGGGAAGAAGGGAAAGTAAAGTCTAAAGGGACATCATCTCAAAAGAAGGAATTTTGAGAAAGGTGTTGAGCTGGGAAAGATCCAGTAGTAGTCTCCAACTGCCCTCCTTTCTGGGAACCAAAAACATTCTGGAATAATAAAAACCCTCCCTACCTAGGCAGCAGGCACAGCCCGAATGGTGCCCTGGATCAAGAGAGAATGGAAAACCTCTGGGAAAAGAGGAAGTTGGTCCCAAGGAGGTTGAGGGATGCCCAAAAAGGAGGAAGGGATTTCCAAACCATGAAATATTACTGGCAGAGGATTACCAGAACCCAAGAGTCTGTTGTGATCCTTAACAAATTTGGAAGAGAAGGGGAAAGAAAAAGATAAAGGGTGCTTGGCCAAGGGAAAGGGGAAACAAATTGTCAAATGGAACCTGGCTTATCCTGAAAGCAGGTTTCTGGGAGGTAGGGGGTTTGAATAGACTTGGCACAAAGCGCATGTCTAGAACCCGTTTTTCCCTCAGGCAGAGGACGAGGCTGTATGAACAAATGCAGATTTGGAGGGATAACTTCTCAAACTTAGGAATAGGAGAAATAAAAATATGTTTCAACTCCTGCAAGGCTTTACCCTTATCCTGGAAAGACTTTAAATGTTTAGCAACAGCAGCACTGAAAGGACTTTATTATCCAAATGAGTATCCAACAATTTGGCCTTAATGTCATTAGGCAAAGCCTGAAGACGAAGCCAAGAGTAACGTCTCACAACTGAGCCAAAGGCTGCAGCTCAGAGGAAGCATCAGCCACATCATAGCTGCATTTGATAAGAGTGGCAAGCGACTTGAGAGGTAGAGCCCAACAGGGAAATGGCAGAAACCTTCCCCTCACACTCAGAAAGGTCAGAAAAGTACAGTTGTGTACCTACCATAAATGTAGATGTTGCAGTCATTACTCTTGGGTTATCCTGCTGGCAGGCTACCCGCAGTCAGCCTGAATTCCAAAGTCTAGGTCCGGCGTCGATTGCTGTTGACTCTTCCCTGACATCAGTGCGCCAGGGGTATAAAAGATGCAGCAGACACCATTTTCTTCAGTTTTTCTTGCCCCAGATGTCAGGTGCCCCCAAAATGGTAGGCTATCAATTTGACCAATAATTATGCATGCAGCAAAATAAGAAGTTATGTACCTACCATAACATTCCATGTTAGTTGTCTTCTTCTCGCCTTCTTTGTTGCTGAATGGGTTCGGAGCCAATCCTCGGCTCCGACTCGGCCAATACTAAAGCTCGAGAGCTAATTCCACAGGCTCGAGGCTCCCCTATATCCCACAATGCTAGGCGGTAACTACTCAGATCTCGTTTGATAGCTATACCAAGCAACCCTAGTCTCCATAGAATGGAGTAGGGAAACCCACCTCAAAACAACCTGCGTGAAAGGTATCGCAGACCTAAGAAAGGAGAAAAGAGGTGGAAGAATGTGGGAATGACGACTTCCAGAGGAAGAACACAAACTGAATTCCTGTCGGTCTGTCCAGGCTTGGGGAAGGAGGGTGGGACGTAGAAAGAAGGCGAGAAGAAGACAACTAACATGGAACGTTATGGTAGGTACATAACTTCTTAATGTTAAGTTGTCCATCTCGCCTTCATTCTTGCTGGATGGGACCGCGTCCCTAGCACCTTATCCCGGGTGGCCTGTCAGAACAGACTCTTGAGAACAGTGGAACCAAAATTGGCACGGCTTCTGGAAACCATGTCCAATTTGTAATGTGAAATGAATGTATGAGGAGAAGCCCAGGTGGCTGCTGCACAAATGGAATCTATTGGCAGCCTATCCTGAAAAGCTGCGGATGTAGCTAATGCCCTAGTTGAATGAGATCTAGGTCTTGAGGGTAGTTTCTGATGTCTGATCTCATAGATGAAGGTAATTGTAGAGGTGAGCCATCTAGAGAGGGATACTTTAGTAACAGGAAGGCCCAATTTCCCTTCCGCATATGACAGAAACAATTGATTAGATTTCCTGAATTGTTTAGTCCTGTCTAAGTAATATCCAAGTTGGCGATGAACATCCAAAAAATGTAGCTTTTGTTCCGACCTGTTTGAATAGTTAGGGAAAAAGACGGGGAGATCAATAATTTGGTTTAGGTTTACTTGAGAGGAAACTTTGGGCAAAAAGGATGGATTAGTGCGGAGGATACCCTATCTTTGTGAAACACTAAGTAAGGAGGACGACTGCACAGAGCATGGAGTTCAGATACCCTTCTCGCTGAAGTTATAGCTACCAGAAAAAGTGTCTTCCAAGAAAGCAAGTTCAGAGAACATGAAGCGACCGGTTCGAAGGGGCGAAGGATTAAGGATGCCAGAACCAAGTTCAAATCCCATTGAGGCGGGGATCTTTGATTGGAGGTTTGAGAAGAAATACGCCCCTTAAAAAGGCTTTACAGAGTTTGTGAGCCATAATGCTAGACTCCGAGACACCAACATGAAAATTAGATATGGCAGCCAATTGAACTCTAATGGTAGATGCAGATGATCCTAAATGAAAGAGTTCTGCTAGACAATCTAGAATAGACTGGATAGGTGCAGTAAAGGGATCTATGTTTTTTGATGTTGCCCAAAAGGAGAAGCGTTTCCATTTGCTACTATAAATCTTCTGGGTAGAAGATTTATGAGAGGCTATCAAGATATCTCGGACCGAGCGAGATATTGAGGGAAGCCTGGCTAAGGTTGGAATCGGAGAAACCACGCTGTGAGGTTTGGAGAAAGCAGAGATTGGTGCAGCTGACCCGATTGGTGGGTTATCAGATCTGGTACTGGGTCCAGATGCCAAGGCTGCTCCAAAAGGTAACTATGAAGAAACGGAAACCATATCTGTCGAGGCCAGTAAGGGGCAATGAGGATCATTGTCACTCTCAAGGCGATGGCTTTCTGAATTAGTTGAGATATCATTGGAAAGGGGGGAAAGGCATACAGAAGTCCCCGGGGCCAATCGTGGACTAGAGCGTCTCTGGTGGGATGGCCTGGTAACGGGAAGAGAGTGAAGAAGTCGTGACACTTGCTGTTTTGGGGAGTAGCAAAAAGATTGCAGCAAGGCTGGCCCCATCTTAGGAATACTTCTTCTAGAACTGATTTCTTTAGAGACCACTCGTGGGGCATGAGAATTGCCCTGTTCAATTTGTCTGCAATAACGTTGGATTTCCCGGGAATGTGCGTTGCTATCAGAAAACGCTGAGAAGAGATCGCCCATTGCCAAAGTCGGAGTGCCTCTCGACATAAAGGGTATGATCTGGTTCCGCCTTGTTTGTCGATGTACCACACTACGGACATGTTGTCCGTTTGAATTGCAACAGTCCCAGTGGGAAGAGAGTCGTGAAGGGCTTGCAACGCTAAAAGCACTGCTCTCATCTCTAAGACGTTTATGTGCAAGTGGCACTCGAAAGGTTGCCACGTGCCTTGGACTGTCCTGCCCTGATAATGCCCCCCCCACCCGATCAGGGAGGCGCCTGTTGTCAACGTGGCGACAGGGGGGGGGGGTGAAGGGTCTTCCTCGGAGAAGTTGAGGTGATGTGATCCACCAAGACAGTTGATTCTTGCATGATTGAGTTATCAATATGGTATGGGACATCGGGAGCTGTTGAAAGGACCATTGAGTAAACAGCATCCATTGGAGGATCCTCATCTGAAAGCGAGCTAAGGGGAGAAGGGGAATAGCTGCTGCCATGAGTCCTAACACCTTCAAAACTAGTCTGGCTTTGACTTTGTTGCATTGTAAGAGAAGGGAAACTTGTTTTTGAATATCTGACACTCTCTGCTCTGTGAGTCTGGCTGAAAGATTGAGTGTGTTTAAGGTGGCACCTATAAAGGTAATAGATTGACAAGGCGACAAGGCAGATTTTTCGAAATTTATCGAAATGCCTAGAGCTTGGCAAGATTGGATGGTGAAGTCCCTGGACAGAAGAAGCTGATGTCTGGTGGTGGCGGTAAGGAGCCAGTCGTCTAAATATGGAAACACCTGGAATCCTTGACGTCTCAAGTGAGCCGCGACCACTGCCATGCATTTGGTAAACACACGGGGGGCTGTAGTGAGACCAAAGGGCAGGGCCCTGAACTGGTAGTGACGGGCTCCCAGCCTGAAGCGGAGATATCTCCTGGAGCGTCTGTTCATCTTGATGTGGTAGTACGCGTCCTGAAGATCTATCGAGCACATCCAATTGTCCTGACCCAAGAAGGGTAGAATGGACTGTAGCGTGACCATCCGGAATTTTGTTTTCCTGATATATTTGTTTAAGTAGCTGAGATCCAGTATGGGTCTCCAGTCCCCTGCTTTTTTTGGTACCAAAAAGAATTTGGAGTAGATTCCGGATCCTTGCTGGTCTGCTGGGACTGATTGGATAGCTCTTTTTGATAGCAGCTTTGAAATTTCTAATGCTGCTTGTTCCCTTAAACCGGGTGGAACGTCTGGAAGGGATCTTTTGGGTTAGGATGGGATGTGAATAAAGGGAATTTTGTAACCCTCGGATATGATCAACTGTACCCATTTGTCTTGAGTAAGGGAAAGCCAGGCTTTTGGGTACAGGGATAACCTTCCCCCGACTGCCTCCGAAGGTGGACAGCCGGGCAGCCCCTCAGGGATGCTGAAAGGGTTTATCAGAGAACATTTCTCTGCTACCCTGGTTTTATGGACCTCCTCTGCCTCTAGGGCGCCTATTATTATTCCCCTCTGCCTCTAGAGGGGAATCAACTTGTCGCCAGATGAGACTCCCTGGGATTGTTTATGAACCACATCTTTCCTCCCCTCTGACCTTTGGGATAGGGTATAGAAGGGGTAGAAAAACGGACTCCTACGGCAGAGAGAATCTTACCTTCTACCTCGCACCTGGTCAATGTATCCTTCACCTGTGGACCAAACAAGAATGATCCATCAAAGGGAGAATTGGTGAAGGACACCTTGAAAGGGTCCGCAAAGTTGCATAGCCGCATCCAGGCGTGACGTCGTAAGGCAACACCTGTGCCTGCGGCTCTACTCGCCCCATCCGCAGCATATGAGACCAGCCGCATGGAGGAGTTAATGATGGAATTCAGGGTTGCCAACTGGGAGTTCATTGTGTCTTGGAACCCCTCAGCTGTAGGATCCTTTATCAGTTCACCCATATCCTTGAGTAAATCTCTCTGGAGACGAGTGAAGTGGCATAAGTAGTTCAGCGACCGCATTGAAAAGGTCGCTGATGAGAACATCCGCTTGCCGTACCTGTCCATGGTCCTAGATTCCTTATTAGGAGGATGGACAGGAACCGAAGGATCAGCTAACTCCTTCTTAGTGGCCGCAGCCACCACCATGGCATCAACAGGGACACCTTTGGATAAAAAAATCTTTATCTCTAGGGGCAGTAATAAATTTAGATGGTCTCCTCGGGGTGGGTTCCACTGAATCAGGAGCCGTCCAAGCCTTCCTTGCCACCACTTCCATAAGGGGGTCAAAGGGAGGGGACACCCAGGTGGTAGAAGGGCGAGAGCCAAACGCCTCAAGCCACACTGACTCATCCTCCGAAGGGTTAAGGGCTGGCCAGTTCCCCCTCTGTTTCAGGATCTCAAGGATGTCAGCAAAGGAGACATCCTCAGAGGGGGATCGTGGGGAACCTTCAGATTCCTCCAAGTCAGTGTCAGAGGTGATAGACTCAGGGGAGTCAATGTGCTTCCTCTTGCACTGCCTCTTCCTAGGGGGATCTCCTACCGGGTCAGGAGAGGCCTCGGAAGAGGAGGAAATTCCCAATGGGGAAACTTGAGGAGTTGGCTCTCTGCGGTCTAAGGCAAGGGGGTGAGTAGAAATCACCGCAGGCACTGTAGATGGAGGGGCTGAAGGAGCCGACTGTGGGGCAGACCCTGGTTCTAGCACGCTCCGCATGACCTCGAAGGCACCCCTGTCAGGCAAGGCCAGAGGCCCCCGCTCCGAAGAGACAAGGACCTCCCCCGGCACCGACAGGGACGGCTCCGAAGCCGATGTCGGAGCCGAATTCACCAGCGCCAAAGCCCCGAGAGGGAGAGCGGGGTCGGACAAGGGTCCGATGCCACTCGCCCCCTCAGAGCAGACGAGGGAAGCTCGGCGCCGAGATCCCTCCAAGGAGGAGATCGGAGCAGACGACGGAGCAGAAAGGGAAGGTGTCGGATCCGACGCACCGACAGTCATGGCCCCGACAAGCCCTGGCTCCGAACTCAAAGGAGTCGGAGGAGGAATGTATTAGGGAACGAAATAGCCACTGACTGCTGAGTCGGGCTATGCAGCATTTGGGCCAGTGCCTCGGACTTGAGAAGTCTACTCACTACCCTTTGCAAATCGTGGTCAGATAGCCTGGAAGACCGTGAGGAATGAGTTTTATGGCTCCGTTCAGAAAGAAGAGGGGATCCTGGCGCCGAGTGCACGGAGCCGATAGAGGGGGATCTAGATCTCTTCCTAGACTGTGGCTCCGATAAGAGTATCGGAGCCAACTGAGTTTTATCAGCCTCGGCTCCAGCCGGAGCCGAGGTAACAGTATGAGGCTTGGAAACATCGGCTCCGGCCAGAGCCGATTTCGAAGCAGACTTAACCTTTCCAGAAGTCGACTCAGAAACCGGAGCCGACTGTTTGGAAGTTTTAAAAGGCTTCCCCGACACAGACTGAGTCGGGGGGGCCTTCAGGCTTTAATAAGCCCCGCAAGATTAATTTATTCTTGCTCCTGCAGGACTCTAGGGCTAAAACCATGACAAACAGCACAAGAGTCCTGCAGGTGCAAAGGTCCCAGGCAATACACACAAGAAGTGTGACCGTCTGTCAGAGACATTTTCTGACAGCACGAGTCACACTTCTTGAAGCCTGAGACCTTCGATTCCTTGGACATAATAAAGGGTCCAAGAAAAACACACACACACACACACACACACACACACACACACACACACACACACACACACACACACACACACACACACACACACACACACACACACACGCCTCAATTAAAATAAAATACCAGTCGCACAAGGGGACTAGAAGGGGCCTAAGGCCTAAAACTAAAGTGGTAAAAAAAAAGAAGGAATTAAGGGCAACAAAGTTGTCAAACTAGGTAAAAGGGTATTTAAAACTAAGGTTTTAGTGAAAAAGGAGTACTAGGGGTCTAAGATAGAAGATTTTTGAATTAAATCTTTGACTAACCTGCCTGAGCCGGTAGAAAAGCACCTCGTCAGCTAAAGCGGCAAACGAGATCTGAGTAGTTACCACCTAGCATTGTGGGATATAGGGGAGCCTCGAGCCGGTGGAATTAGCTCTCGAGCTTTAGTATTGGCAGAGTCGGAGCCGAGGATCGGCTCCGAACCCATCCAGCAAGAATGAAGGCGAGATGGACAACTTAACATTAAACATTTTCTTCATCTACAAGCAAATACACCATATAGGTTGTATAGGATAGAGAAGTGTAGAGAAGTCCCAGCCAAGAAAAGGGGGATGTTGGGTGGGTAACCTGGACTGCAACAGTGAATACACTCTACATCTACATTTATGGTAGGTACACAACTGTACTATGTTCATAGTGTTTCACTGCTGCAGTCATTACTCTTGGGCTGAATCCCAAAGCTGAGGTTGGGTGGCTGGGCCTAAACAGGATTAGGAGAGGCTATAAGGCCCTGCAGGACTGCAGTGGCAAAGCCTGTTCTGGATTTAGAGTAGAGAGGTAAATGGTAGTGCTTGGTAAAAGTGTGCACTGAACACCAAGTTGCAGCCTCTAAAATGTCTTTGGTTGGTACTCCTCTGAGAAAGGCTGCTGAAGTGGCTGCTGCCCTGCTTGAATGAGGCCTAATGCCCTTGGGCACTCATTTGCCATGTTGTGAGTAGCAGAAACGAATGCAGTGGCCTATCCATTTTGAAACAGTCTGTTTTGAGATGGGCTTTCCTTGAGATCCTGCAGCATATGCCACTAAGAGTTGCTCAGTCTTTCTGAAAGCTTTAGTTCTATCCAAGCAGAAGAGTAGTTGTCTGTGTATGTCCAAAGAATGCAAGAGTCTCTCACCCTTATTCTGTGGGTTTGGATAAAAGGTAGGCAAATGGATGGTTTGGTTAAGGGCCACACTGGACACTACCTTAGGCATAAATGTTGGGTTCGTCCTTAGAGATACCCTGTCTGGATGGAAAATGATGAAAGGTTCCACAGCCATGAGTGCCTGTAACTCTGAGACTCGTCTTGCAGAGGTTATTGCTAGGAGCAGTGCTGTTTTCCAAGATAAGAACTTTATTTCAGCTGTATTGGCTGGTTCAAAAGGCGGCAGTGTGAGTTTTTCCAAGACATAATTGAGGTCCCATGTAGGTATTGGGGCTCTCCTAGGAGGTCTTATGTTTTTGGCTCCTCTGAGGTACTGCCTTAGCAATGGATGAGAAAAAATAGGTGGTTCCGTATTGTAATGAGCTGAAATGGCAGAGGCATGAATTTTAATTGATGAAAAGGATAGGCCTTTGTCCAGCATCTCAGTTAGGTATTGTAAAATCTGAGGAATATTACGTACACGTGTCAATTCCTTGTGCCTGGTTCCAAGCACAGAATCTTTTCCATTTTTCTGCATAAGATTTTCTGGTACTGGGCCTCCTGGCCTCCAAAATAACATCCATCACTGCTTTAGAGAGAGGTGTGTTTTGAATGGCTACATTATCTGCCATGCTGCCAGATTTAGGGTCCTGAGTTGGCTGTGCAGAATCTGATTGTTTCGCTGGGTCAGTAAGTGAGAAATTAGAGGCAATGTCCAGGCTGGGCCTTGAGACAAACTTTTTTAGGATTGGGTACTAGTGCTGGCGTGGCCAGTCTGGGGCTATCAGAGTCATTTTTGGCTTCTCTTGTCTGACCTTTAGGAGTACCTTGGGGAGGAGAGTCAGAGGAGGAAAGGCATATACTGTTTTTCCAGCTGAATGATAGAGCATCCACCTTCCATGCTTGCTTGTGATAAGTCCTTGTGCAGAATCTCCGTAGTTGGCTGTTGTGAGGGGAGGCAAATAGATCTATGTCTGGGCATCCCCATTCCTTTGTTATCATGCTGAAGACTTGTGGATCCAGTTTCCACTCGTGGGGATCCGTGAGGTTTCTGCTTAGTTCATCTGCCAGAGTATTTTTCTTTCCTGGCAGGAATTGTGCTTGCAGGTGTACTTGATAAGTCAATTCTGTGCCCCAGAAAGTCATGGCTTGTCTGCAGAGGGGTAGGAATGTGTGCCTCCCTGCTTGTTTATGTACCACGACTGTAGTATTGTCGGTCCTTATCAGTAGTTGTCCTGGATGAAGTAGATCCTTGAAAGCTGTCAGGGCATTCTGAACAGCTAGCATCTCTTTTTGATCGATATGTAGCTGCATTTGGCTTGTGGGCCATGTGCCCTGAATACATTTTCCTGCCATGTGGGCCCCCCAGGCATAATCTGATGCATCTGCTGTTATTGACTGCCTGGCTGTGGGTAGATTGAAAGGCTGTCCCTTGTTGAGGTGACAGGCCTGTGTCCACCATCGAAGCTCCTGTTGCAGGCAAGGAATGAGGGTAATTAATGTTTCCAGGTTTTGGCAATGTAGAGTCCAAACACTTTTTAGGTACCACTGAAGTTTCCTCATATGCAGTCTGGCATATGGAATTAGCAGAATGCTGGATGCCATGAAGCCCAAAGCCTGCAGATAACTGGGTCTTTGTTGCCGACATTTTGAAGTAAGTAGTCAGTTGCCTTTGTCTGGTGTGAGATAAGCCATCTGGGCAGTTGTATTTAAGCTTGCACCCAGGAATATTAACTCTTGAGAGGGTACTAGTTTTGATTTCTTTTCGTTTACTGTGTATCCTAGGCAAATTAACAATCTTTTTACGAACGCCAGATGCTGTAGTAGAATGTCCTTGTTCTCTGCTTGTACAAGGCAGTCGTCCAAGTAAGGGTATATTTGAATACCTCTGTCTGCAAAATGCAATCACTGGTACCAGGCATTTTGTGAAGACCCTGGGCGCAGTAGATAAGCCAAAGGGTAGTGCAGAGAATTGATAGTGCATTGAGCCAGCTATGAATCTGAGGTATCTTCTGCAAGATTGTCTGATTGGGATATGCAGGTATGCCTCTTTTAGGTCTAAAGTTACCAGCCAAGCCTTCTTGCCCAGCATGGGCAGAAGCTGCTGTAGAGTTTAACATTTTGAATTTTGGAATGTCCAGAAATGTGTTTAGAATAGACAGGTTCAGTATTAGTCTCCAGGCTTTGTCCTTTCTGGGTACCAAGAAAAGTCTCGAGTAAAATCCTTGTCCCTGCTCTTGCTGTGGTACTTGCTGAATGGCCCTCGTGTTCATGAGGGACAAAAGTACAGTTTTGTACCTACCATAAACGTAGATGTTTGAGTGTATACACTGCTTCAGTCATTACACTTGGGTTATCCTACCATCAGGCGGTTCCCCAGTCGGCCTGAGTTCCAAAGTCTTGGTCTGGCGTCGGTTGCCATCACCTCCTCCCTGACGTCAGTGCGACAGGGGTATACAAGATGCAGCTGATGCCATTTTCTTCAGTTTTTCTTGCCCCAGATGTCAGGTGCCCCCAAACAAGTACAGTTTTGTACCTACCATAAATGTAGATGTTCGAGTGCTAATACAGCTGCAGTCATAACAGATGGGTTATCCTGCCGTCAGGCGGGTCCTCGGTCGGCCGAATTCCAAAGTCTAGGTCCGGCGTCGGTTGTCGTCGCTTCTTCCCTGACGTTAGTGCAACAGGGGTATAAAAGAACCAGCCGACGCCATTTTCTTCAGTTTTTCTTGCCCCAGATGTCAGGTGCTCCCAGAAGGAAGGCAATACATAAATTTGTGTAATAAAGCAATGCCATATAATCAAAATACAGTAGTGCAAGCAAATACACCATAAATGAATACCCCAATCAGGTTGTATGAGGAGGTGTTAGCCAATAGGCCTGTCCCAAGTGGGGAAGGAGGGAGGGAAACCTGGACTGCAGCTGTATTAGCACTCGAACATCTACATTTATGGTAGGTACAAAACTGTACTATGTTCATCGTGCATACAGCTGCAGTCATAACAGATGGGTAGAATCCCAAAGCTAAGAAAGGGGTGGTAGGCACTAGGTGGAACTAGGAAGAGCCAGCATGCCCTGCAAGACTGCAGTATGAAAAGAATAACAAAAGCGTATGCAGTGGGCTATCCATTTTGAGATTGCCTGTTTGGAAATTGGCTTCCCTTGAGCTCCTATAGCATAGGACACAAAGAGCTGTTCTGATTTTCTGAAATGCTTTGTTCTGTCCAAATAATAATGCAGTTGTCTGTGGATGTCCAAGGAATGTAGTAATTTCTCCCCTTTGTTTTGAGGATTAGGATAAAAGGTAGGTAAGTGTATAGCCTGATTCAAAGCTACCCTGGATACCACTTTTGGCATAAAGGACAGGTTGGTTCGTAAGGAAACTCTGTCCTAATGGAAGATGATAAAAGGCTGCACAGCCATGAGGGCTTGTAGTTCCGATACCCTACGAGCTGAGGTAATAGCTAGAAGGAAAGCTGTTTTCCAGGACAAATATTGCAAATCTGTTGAGGCAGCTGGCTCAAAAGGAGGCAAGGTCAGTTTTTCTAGAATGAAATTGAGATCCCAAGCATGTATTGGTTGTTTCCTTGGGGGTTTTATATTCTTAGCCCCTCTGAGGAACGGTCTTAAGAGGGAGTGAGAGAATAAAGGTGGATCAGTGTTGTATTCTGCAGAAATGGCTGAGGCATGGATTTTGATGGAGGAGAATGAAAGTCCACTGCTTAGCAGCTCAGCTAGATACTGTAATATTTGAGGTAAATTCAGTTTTCCAGCATTCTGGCCCTTTTTCTCATTCCAGGCACAAAACCGTTTCCATTTTGCGGAGTAAGCTTTACTAGTAGACGGCCTTCTGGCCTCCAGAATGACATCCTGCACCTCCTTGGAGAGTAGGGTCTGTTGTGATGTTAAGGAATCTTCCATGCGGCCAGATTGAGTGTTTTCAGCTGACTGTGAAGAGTTTTGAAGCTGTGCTGAGTCAGAAGAAAAGGCATTAGAGGCAGGGTCCATGGTGGGGAATGCTTCAGGCTCCTCAGGAGTGGGTACCAGTGTTGTCTTGGCCAGTCTGGAGCAATGAGAATCATCTTTGGTCTGTCTGCTCTGGTTTTTAATAGAACTTTGGGCAGCAGAGGAAGAGGTGGGAAGGCATAAACTGTCATTGTTGTCCAACTGAAAGAGAGAGCTTCCACTCTCCAGGCCTTTGGATGAAAAATCCTTGAGCAGAATTTTGTCAATTGGTAATTTTTGTGGGAGGCAAAGAGATCTATGTCTGGCCTTCCCCATGCTTGAATTATCTCTAAAAACTTGAGGATGCAACTTCCATTCATGTGGATCTGTCATATTTCTGCTTAGGTTGTCTGCCAGCGTGTTTTCCTTGCCTGGCAAGTACTGTGCTTGAAGTTCGATTTGTAAGTCCAGAGCCATGTTCCAAAGTGACATGGCCAGCCTGCATAGGGGGTATGAATGGGTTCCTCCCTGTTTGTTTATGTACCACATTACTGTGGTGTTGTCTGTCCTTATCAATAGTTGACCTGGATGCAGAAGGTCTTTGAAAGCTATAATAGCATTTATTACTGCTAGCATTTCCTTTTGATTGACGTGAAGGTGCTTTTCTTTTTGGGACCATTTGCCCTGAATGCACCGATCTGTCATGTGTGCCCCCCCAGGCGAGTCCGAGGCCTGTTGTGATGACTTGATTTGCTTGAGGCTTGCTGAATGGGAGACCTGTGTTTGTTTGGCATGCTTGAGCCCACCACAGAAATTCCTTTTGAAGACATGGAATTAGTGATATTACTGTTTCCAAACTGTGGCTGTGTTGAGACCATAGGTTTTTCAGGTACCATTGAAGTTTCTTCATATGCAGCTTTGCACATGGGATTAGTAGGATGCAAGATGCCATGAATCCCAGAGCCTGCAGGATTTTCCTTGCAGTCAGCCTGGTGAAATTTGCTAGTGTTCTGAAGTATTGAGCTAGTTGCCCCTGCTTCTCTGGCGTGAGGTAGGCCATCTGGGTGTTTGTGTCCAAGTTGGCACCCAGGAAAATAATTTTCCCGAGAGGGTATTAGCCTTGATTTCTTTTTGTTGACTGTCTATCCCAGAGAATTCAACAACATTATTACATAAGCCAGATGTTTCAGAAGTATGTGCTTGCTGTCCGCTTGGATCAGGCAGTCGTCCAAATAGGGGTATATTTGTATCCCTTGAAGTCTGCAGTAGGCAATTACTGATGCCAGGCATTTCGTGAATACTCTGGGCGCAGTAGATAAGCCAAAGGGCAATGCAGAGAATTGATAATGGGTTGAACCTGCAAGAAATCTGAGGTATCTTCTGCAATTTTGTCTGACTGGGACATGCAGGTATGCCTCCTTGAGGTCCAATGTTACCAGCCAAGACTCCTTGCCCAGCATGGGAAGAAGCTGCTGTAAAGTGAGCATCTTGAATTTTGGTACGAGTAAAAATGTGTTTAGGATGGATAGGTCCAAAATAGGTCTCCAATCTTTTCCCTTCCTTGGTACCAGGAATAGTGTGGAATAAAAACCTTGACCTTGTTCGTGAGTAGGTACCTCTTGAATAGCTTTCATGTCCATGAGATCTGAAATTTGTCTTTGTGCCTCTGCCTTTTGATTGTGTGGCAGGTTTGGCATGCCTCTCATTTTTGGAAGGGTGTGAAAATGGAATCTGTAGCCTCTGTTTATAATGTCCAGGATCCATTTGTCTTTTGTGACAATATGCCAATTTTTTGAAAATAATGCCAGTTTTCCACCTAAGGGTGCTGCCATTTGAGCCTTGCTTGGCATGCAAAGGGGAAGTCATTGGGTTTGCTTTCTGAATGGCTGCTAACTATCCTCACCACCTCTTTGTGTAGGAGCTTGCCATTGTCTGCCTCTAAACAATCCTTGGGATTGCCCTCTGCCCCTCGGGCGCCTGTATCTACCTCTTTGGGGTCTGTCCATGGCTGGAAAGAACCAATTTTTGGAAGGCCAATTTCTACTGAAACGTGGGGGTTGTACCTGTAGAAAATCTTTCACTGTTTGCATCGATTTAGCCTTTTTCTCCATTTTCTTTAATACCTCCTCAGCATTAGCACCAAATAATACATCCTTTTGTGAAGGGACATCTAGTAATTTAGCTTGGACATGATCTGGTAAGGTTTGTTCCTTGAGCCAGGCATGTCTAAGTATGACTGATCCTGTAACAGCAGCTCTACATGAGGCCTCTAGAGCATCAAAACCACATTGCAAGGTAGGTTTACCCACTTGTTCTGCACTATGCATCAAATCCTGCAACTCCAAGTCTGGTTGTTCAGGTTATGACATTTTACTTCAATTGTGATAATAGAAACTGTTGGTACTTTAGCATATGGAACTGGCAGTTTAATGCCCTCATGGTTAAGGTGGCCGAGGTATATACCTTTTTTCCCCACCTTTCTAAGGATCTGGAATCTCTCTCGGAAGGTAATGGATTTTTAGCAGTGGAGGCCTTAATTCCCTTGGGGCCCTGTGAGATAGTTCCTGGGTCAGCCGCATGGCTTTTGTATAGAAACTGGTGTGAGTCAGGAACCCGGTAGTACCTGTCAGGCTTGACTGGGGCTGGAGGTAAAGAATCCGGGTTAAGGCAGGCCTAGTACACATCATCTAGTATGTCCAAAACAGGAGGTATAGCCAGAGGCCTGTGCTGAGGTAGCAAGAGAAAATCCCTAAGCCTTTTCTTGGAATCTGAGTACTCTTGGCCTTCCCAGTGGAAGTGTTCCCTTAAAGTATGCAAGGTTTCCCCAAATGAGTAATCCTCTGGGGGGGATACAGAGGGAATGGACTCCTCTGCATCAGAATCTTCAAAAGGGGAGTAAGAAAGTTCCTGTTCATCAGAGTGCTCTGATATAATGGAGGCCTGATCAGAGGAGGGGGATTCTTCCTCCACCCTGGGCCTTTTGTCAGGGGGGGGGTTTGAGAACCCCCGATAAGAGTAATTAAATCCTCCGCCATTTTAAGCATCTGTTTTTTAGGCATGGGGCCTGGAGATGGGCCCTGTGTAGCTTGTCTCTTAGAATGCATGGCTGCTTTAGACTTAGTGAAAGCCTTGATGGAAAAAGAAGAGGAAGGTCTGAAGACACCTTGAGAGGAGGCAGACCTGTCTACATTTTGAGATTCACCACCAAGAGTGGCTTCGGTATCTGTAGTCAGGGTGTGACCGAGGAGCCTGCGACCTCGGGCACAGAAGACACCGCCAATGAAGTGTTGTCGGTAGTCAGGGGCTGTGTAGGCGCCTCGCTGAGAACCGGACCACGTGTAGTCGGCTTTGGCGTGGTGTCGGTAGAGGCCGCGGACCTCGTGCGTCGGTCCTTATCTTTGCACTTTAGACAAAACTGGAGTCTGAGTATCCGACGACATAATAGTTAAATTTTTTGCCAAAATAATGCTGGGCGAACTCCGCCCGACGCTTAATGGTGCGTTTGTTGAATGTAGCACAAAAACGATACACCGAGACGTCGTGATCTGGGCCTAAACAAGGAATACAGGAGGGAATGAAAATCCTTATGCGGTATTTGCTTCCCACATGAAATAAAATTATTAACTTTGTCTGACATCGGTCTGAGGCAAGAAAAGTTTCCCCAACGGGGTACTTAGCTTTCAAGAAGACTTCGGTTGCAAAATTTTTGTAATTTCAGGAGCTGGCCGACCGGCACTTGCGAACTGCTTCTGCTTCAGGCACCGCGTGGCAAGAAAGACTGGAGAAAATGTCGTCGGCTGGTTCTTTTATACCCCTGTCGCACTGACGTCAGGGAAGAAGCGACGACAACCGACGCCGGACCTAGACTTTGGAATTCGGCCGACCGAGGACCCGCCTGACGGCAGGATAACCCATCTGTTATGACTGCAGCTGTATGCACGATGAACATCGTAGGCAATTCAAATTGCTAATAAAACATACATAAGAAAAGCAATCAACAACTTTCATTTACCAGCAAATACTCCCCACAGGTAGTAAAGGGTAGAAGGCATAGATACATACCAGCAAGTAAGAGGGGAAGGAGGGAGGGTAACCTGGACTGCAGCAGTGTATACACTTGAACATCTACATTTATGGTAGGTACAAAACTGTACTATGCTCATCGTGTTACACTGCTGCAGTCATTGCTCTTGGGTAGAATCCCAAAGCTGAGGTAGGGTGGCTGGTTCTATAAGGCATTAGGGGTGGCTATAAGGCCCTGCAGCACTGCAGTGGCGAAGCCAGCTCTGGAGTTAGAGTATAGAGGCAGATGGTAATGCTTGGTGAAGGTATGTACAGAACTCCCAAGTTGCTGTTTCCAAAATATCCTTGGTGGGTACTCCTCTGAGGTAGGCAGTTGAAGTGGCTGTTGCCCTGGTGGAGTGAGATCTAATGCTGTTAGGTACAGGTTTCCCATGGTGTGTATAGCAGAAACGTATAGTGTCCTATCCATTTTGAAATAGTCTGTTTTGAAATGGCTTTTCCCTGTGCTCCTGCAGCATATGCTACCAATAATTGCTCAGATTTTCTGAAAGCTTTGGTTTTGTCCAAGTAGAAGCGTAACTGCCTGTGTATGTCCAAAGAATGCAGTAGTCTCTCCCCTTTATTCTGTGGATTTGGATAAAAAGTTGGCAAGTGAATAGTTTGATTTAGAGCCACACTTGATACCACCTTTGGCATAAACGTAGGGTTAGTTCTTAGACACCCTGTCTTTGTGGAAAATGATGAAAGGTTCCACTGCCATTAGTGCCTGTAATTCTGAAACTTCGTGCTGATGTTACTGCTAGGAGCAGAGCAGTTTTCCAAGAGATATAATTTAAATCTGCTGTGTTAGCTGGCTCAAAAGGAGGTAATGTTAATTTTTCCAGCACGAAGTTCAGGTCCCAAGTTGGAGTAGGTGCTCTACTGGGCGGTCTTATGTTTTTAGCCCCTCTGAGGTACTGTTTCAGCAAAGGATTAGAGAAAATTAGTGGATCCATGTTGTAATGAGCAGAGATGGCAGAGGCATGGATCTTGATGGATGAAAAGGAGAGGCCTTTGTCCAGCATCTCAGTTAAATATTGTAGTATCTGAGGAATATTTGGGACAAGAGGGTCAAGGCTGTGAGCCTGGTTCCAGGCACAGAATCTCTTCCATTTATCCGAATAGGCTTTCCTGGTACTAGGCCTTCTGGGCTCCAGAATAATATCCATAACAGCTTTGGAGAGAGGCACTGCTTGCTTGACTAAGGAATCTTCCATGCAGCCAGTCTTTAGCTGGCTGTGAAGTATATGATTGTTGTGCTGAGTCAGCAGATGTGGGATTTGAGGCAAAATCCAGAGTGGTCCTTGTGCTAAGTTCTTTAAGATTGGGTACCAGTGCTGGTGTGGCCAGTCTGGTGCAATCAGGATCATATTTGGCTCTTCTTGCCTGGCTTTTATGAGTACCTTTGGAAGGAGAGGTAGTGGTGGGAAAGCATACACTTGTAGGTTTTTCCAGCTGAATGAGAGGGAATCCACGTTAAATGCTTGTGGATGGTAAGTCCTTGTGCAGAATTTCTGTAGCTGGCAGTTCATTGGGGATGCAAACAGATCTATGTCCGGGCTCCACGTCTGTGTTATTCTGAATATTTGTGGATTCAATTCCCATTCGTGGGGATCCATGATGTTTCTGCTTAACTCGTCTGCCAGTGTGTTTTTCTCTCCTGGCAGGAATTGTCTTGCAGATGAACTTGATAGTTTACAGCTGTGTTCCACAAGGTCATGGCTTGTCTGCTGAGGGGATAAGAGTGAGTGCCCCCTTGCTTGTTTATGTACCACATAACTGTGGTGTTGTCTGTCTTTAGTAGTAGTTATCCTGGATGCAGTAGGTCCTTGAAGGCTATAAGGGCATTTTGTACAGCTAGCATCTCTTGTTGATTGATGTGAAGATGCCTTTGTTCTGCGGGCCACTTGCCCTGAATACATTTTCCTGCCATGTGTGCTCCCCAGGCGTAATCCGATGCATCTGTTGTCAGTGTTTGCCTGCCTGTGGGGTGAGTAAAAGGCTGTCCATTGTTGAGGTGACAACCTTGAGCCCACCATCAAAACTGCTGTTGAAGGCAAGGAATTAGTGGCATAACTGTTTCCAAACTTTGACAGTGTTGAGACCAGACACTCTAGGTACCATTGTAGTTTCCTCATATGCAGTCTGGCATATGGAATTAGTAGTATGCAAGATGCCATGTAACCCAAGGCCTGCAGAATTTTTCTTGCAGGGAGTTGGGTTCTTGTTGCCATCAATTGAAAATATTGAGTCAGTTGTCCTTGCTTGTCTGGCGTGAGATAAGCCATCTGGGCCGTTGTATTCAAGCTGGCACCCAGGAATATTATCTCTTGTGAGGGCACTAGTTTTGATTTCTTTTCGTTTACTGTGTACCCTAGGCAACTTAATAACTTTACAAACGCCAGATGCTTTAGAAAAATGTCCTTGCTCTCTGCTTGAATCAGGCAGTCGTCCAGGTACGGATAAATTTAAATTCCTTTCTGTCTGAAAAATGCAATTACTGGTGCCAGGCACTTTGTGAAGACCCTGGGCGCAGTATATAAGCCAAAGGGCAGTGCAGAGAATTGATAGTGCATTGAACCAGCTATGAATCTGAGGCATCTTCTGCAGTTTTGTCTGATAGGGACATGCAGGTATGCCTCCTTGAGATCCAAGGTTACGAGCCAAGCTTTCTTGCCCAGCATGGGAAGAAGCTGCTGTAGTGTCAACATTTTGTATTTCGGAACATCCAGGTAAGTGTTTGGTGAAGAAAGATCCAGAATGGGCCTCCAGGCTTTGTCCTTTCTGGGAACCAGAAAGAGTCTCGAGTAAAATCCTTGTCCTTGCTCCTGTGGGGGTACCTTTTGAATAGCTCTAATGTCCATGAGTGCTGTAATTTGTTTTTGAGCCTCTGCCCATTGATTTGGTGGCAGATTTGGCATTCCTTTTAACCTTGGCAAAGTGTGAAAGTGGAACCTGTAACCTTGTGGTACAATGTTGAGTACACATTTGTCTTTGGTGATCATATGCCAATTGTGATAGAAAAGTGCCAGTTTTCCTCCCAAGGGGGCTGCCAAGACAGAGCTGTTTGGCAGCTGTAGTGGGAAGTCATTGGGGCTGTTTTTTATATGGTAGGGGCCTGTCTTACCCTTCTTTCTGGCCTGATGCACCCCATTGTCGAGGCCTGTAAGGACCTTGTGGTTGACCTCTACCTCTTGGACGTCTGTATCTGCCCCTTTGAGGTCTGTCTGCAACTGGAAAGGACCAATTCTTTGTTGGCCAATTTCTGCTAAATCGAGGAGGCTGAACCTGTAAGAAATCCTTCACAGTTTGCATAGATTTTGCCTTATCCTCCATTTTCTTTAATACCTCTTCTGCCTCAACTCCAAATAACACATCCTGCTGCAAAGGTGCATCCAATAGTTTTGCTTTAACATGATCTGGTAACGTCTGTTCTTTTAACCAAGCATGTCTTCTAATGACAGAACCTGTAACTGCTGCTCTGCAGAGGGCCTCTAAAGAATCAAAACCACATCGCAAAGTATGTTTTCCCACTTGTTCAGCTGCATGCAATAACTCCTGCATTTCCTTAAAATTAGGAGGATCTGAATCTGGAAGCATTTTTTTTTTCAACTGAGACATCAGAAATTGCTGATATTTTAGCATGTGAAAACTGGCAATTTAAGGCTCTCATTGCTAAAGTTGCAGACATATATACTTTCTTCCCCCATCTGTCTAATGCTCTGGAATCTCTGTCAGAGGGGACTGGATTCTTTGCTGATGAGGCCTTAACCCCTTTGGGTCACTGAGAAATAGTTTCAGGGTCAGCAACAGGGCTTTTATAAAGAAATTTGTGAGAGTCAGGGACTCTGTAGTATCTGTCAGGCTTAACTGGGGCTGGAGGTAAGGAATCAGGATTTAAGCTGGATTCAGTATACACATCATCCACAATATCTAACACTGGCGGAATAGCAAGGGGTCTGTGTTGAGGTAATAAAAAGGAAGTCTCTGAGCCTTTTCTTGGATTCTGAGTAATTCTGGCCTTCTCAATGGAAATGCTCCCTCATGGTATGTAAGGTTTCCCCAAAGGAGTAGTCCTCAGGCTGATGGAATTGATTCCTCAGCATCAGAAGCCTCATAAGGGGGTAAAGAGTATCCTAGGTCTGAGGATGAATCAGAAGAGATGGACACCTGGTCGGATGAGTCATAGTCTGCATCCTGTCTAGGCCTTTTATCAGGAGGGGGGATGGGACCCCCTAATCAGAGTGATTAGGTCTTCGGCCATTCTGAGCATTTGTTTCTTAGGCATGGAGGCCTGTCCTGGAGAATGCTGCATTTGTTTCTTTGTTTTTAAAGGAGTTTTAGATTTAGCAGATGGTTTAATGCTTAACTGAGTAGGTCTGAAAACACCCTCTGAAGCTGCGGGTTGTTCTGCTACTTCGGATCCCTCTGAAGGGTTTGATTCGGTAGGCTGAAAATCTTGTGCGTCTGAAGGCCCAGCCATCTCCACGTGGGAGTCAGGGGCAGCCTGTGGTTCTACAGAAGCGGTCGTCAGGGGCTGCAAAAGCGTCTCGCTGAAAACCGGAGAACCGGCGACTGGCCTAGAAGAGGCTTTGTCGTCAGTTTTGGGCCTTGGATGCCTATCCTTGTCTTTGTTCTTTTTATGTATTCCGGTTGTCGGAAGTTCCGATGGCATGGTGTAATTGAATTTTCTGCCAAAATAATGCCGGGCAAAATCAGACGTTTAATAGTGCGCTTGTTAAACCTAGCACAAAACAGACAACCAGTGACGTTGTGGTCTGGGCCTAGGCATGGGATAAAATAAGAATGGAAATCCTTATGAGGTATTTGCTTCACACAAGAAATACAGTTATTAACTTTTACAGACATCGGTCTGAGGCAAGAAAAAGTTTCCCCAACGGGGTACTTAGCTTTGTAGAAGACTTCGGTTCTGGATTCGGAATGAAAATCTCAGGAGTCGCCTGACCGGCACTTGCGATCTGCTTTTGCATCGGGCACCACGCGGCAAGAAAGACTGAAGAAAATGGCGTCGGCTTCATCTTGTATACCCTTGTCACACTGACGTCAGGGAGGAGGCAACAGCAACCGACGCAGGACCAAGACTTTGGAACTCAGGCCGACTGGGGAACCGCCTGATGGCAGGATAACCCAAGTGTAAAGACTGCAGCAGTGCAAGACTATGAACATCTTGTTTTTGTGCCTCTGCCCATTGATTGTGTGGCAGGTCTGGCATACCTTTTGCCTTTAGCAGGGTGTGAAAGTAGAACCTGTAGCCCTGGGACACTGTATTCAAGACCCATTTGTCCTGGGTGATGATGTGCCAATTTTGAGAAAAAAGTGCTAGTTTTCCCCCTAAGGGGGCTGCCAAAAGACAAGTGCTTGGTGCTGGCAGAGACAAGTCATTGGGACTGTTTCCTGTATGGCTGTGATTTGTCCTCTCCACTTTTGGAGGTAGAAGTGCCGCACTTTTTGGGCCTGTATGGGCCCTGGGGCTGGGATCTGCCTCTGGGGCGTCTGTATCTGCCTCTTTGTGGCCTGTCTGACACTGGAAAGGACCAATTCTTTGTAGGCCAGTTCCTGCTAAATCTTGGTGGCTGTACCTGTAAGAAATCCTTTACTGTTTGCATAGATTTCTCTTCGTCCTCCATTTTCTTCAAAACCTCCTCTGCTTTAAGACCAAATAAGGTATCATGCTGTAATGGAGCATCTAATAATTTTGCTTTAACATGATCAGGCAGATTCTGTTCCTTTAACCAAGCATGCCTCCTAATGACAGAACCCGTAACTGCGGCCCTGCAAGAGGCCTCCAGAGAATCAAAACCACATTGCAATGTATGCTTTCCCACTTGTTCAGTTGCATGCAATAAATCCTGCATTTCCTTATTTTCTGCACAGTCAAAATTTGCCAACATTTTCTGTTTTAGCAGTGACATTAAGTATTGCTGATATTTAATCATATGAAACTGACAATTTAAAGCCCTCCCAGCCAAAGTAGCAGAAGTGTAAACCTTTTTCCCCCATCTGTCTAGTGCCCTTGAATCCCTGTCAGAAGGGATAGAGTTTTTTGCAGTAGCAGCCTTGACCCCTTTGGGACCCGGAGAAATAGTTTCTGGGTCAGCAGCAGGGTTTTTATAAAGAAATTTATGTGAATCTGGAACCCTGTAGTATCTGTCTGGTTTAACAGGAGCTGGAGGTAGAGAGTCAGGAGTAAGGTCGGACTCTGAAAATACATCTACAATGTCTAACACAGGGGGAATAGCAAGGGGCCTGTGCTGTGGCAGTAAAAGAAAACCTCTAACACAGGGGGAATAGCAAGGGGCCTGTGCTGAGGCAGTAAAAGAAAACCTCTAAGCCTTTTCTTTGATTCTGAGTAATCTTGGCTCTCCCAGTGGAAGTGCTCCCTTCATGGTATGCAGGGTTTCCCCAAAAGAATAATCCTCAGGAAGGGAGGTTGAAGGGATAGATCCTTCAGCATCGGAATCCTCATAGGGAGGAAGAGAGTATTCCTGTACAGAAGAGGAGTCAGAGGAAATGGAAACCTGATCTGAAGAGTCGTAATCTGCCTCTTGTCAGGAGGGAGATAGGAATCCCTGATCAAGGTAATTAGGTCTTCGGCCATTTTGAGCATCAGTTTTTTAGGCATGGAAGTCTGTCCTGGAGAATGCTGTACTTGTTTCTTTGTCTTTAAAGCTGCTTTAGTCTTTGCTTTGGAAGCTGAAGTAGTCTTTACATATAACTGTGTAGGCCTGAAAACACCCTCAGAAGCAGATGCCTGCTCAGCGGCTCCGGACCCATCTGAGGGAATGGTTTCAGAGTGTCCAATACCTTGAGTATCCAGAGGCCTAGCTGGCTCCAAGTGGGAGTCGTCAGCAGCCTGTGGCTCTGAGGTAGTGAGCGTCAGGGGCTGCGAAAGCGCCTCACTGAGAGCCAGCGAACTGGTGACTGGTTTAATGGAAGCCTCATCGGTCAGTTTTGGATCTCGGATGCCTGTCCTTTTCTTTTTCCTTGCATTTTTTTTTAGAAACTCCGGTCGTCGGCTGTTCCAACGGCGTTATATAATTGAATCTTCGGCCAAAGTAATGAAAAGCAAAATCGAACAGACGCTTAATAGTGCATTGGTTAAATCTAGCACAAAACCGACAGCTAGCAATGTTGTGATCAGGGCCTAGGCAAGGAATACAGTAAGAATGAAAATCCTTACGAGGTATTTGCTTCCCACAAGAAATGCAACTGTTAAATCTTTCTGACATCAGTCTGGAGCAAGAAAAAAGTTTCCCCAATGGGGTACTTAGCTTTAGTGAAGACTTTGGATCTGAAATTAGTCTGTGAAAATCTCAGGAGTCTGCCGACCGGCACTTGCAAACTGCTTGTGCTTCGGGCACTGCGCGGCAAGAAAGACTGAAGAAAATATCGTCGGCTGCATCTTTTATACCACTGGCGCACTGACGTCAAGGAAGAGATGACAGCAACCGACGCCGGACCTACACTTTGGAATTCAGGCCGACTGCAGGTAGCCTGCCAGCAGGATAACCCTAGAGTAATGACTGCAACAGTGAAACACGATGAACATCTACTTTGGAAACCCGAGAAAGGACAGCCAAAATATAACTGGTCATATGGGCTTGGTAGTTGATGGCACAAAAGGATAAAATGTGTCAGCAGTGTAAACATCGTTACCCAGCCTCTCCACAGCCTAACTATTCTTATCTGAAGGGAGCAACTTGGTAGAGAGCAACAGCTAAGAGGACTTGTCAGAAGAGGCAGACACTAAAGAGTCAGCAGAAGGGCATTTATAAAGAAATTTACATTAGTCAGGCACTTTGTAAAATTTACCAGGACTCTTGGGTGCAGAGGGCTGAGAATCAGGGGCCACAGAAGCAGCTGAAATATCAAGGAGGGCAGCCAAAACAGGAGGAACGGATGGCAGACTCCATCTGGAGGAGCTCATAATACCTTTTTCTGAATGTCAGAGACTTGAACAATCCCACTTAAAAACATTCCATCATGTAGGCAACAGTATTCCCAAAGGAATGTTCCTCCAAAGGAGGATCTGGACTAATTTATTTTATTTCAACGTTTGTTTGCCGGAAAAGTCCGACTTGGAACAAAGCCAATTTTCAGCGGAGGCCCAGGAAGAAACACTCCAGACGCAGGTTTTCGTAACGTGGGAGGGAACCAGAGCACCCAGAGGAAACCCACATGAACACAAGGAGGACATGCAGACTCCATACAGTAGGTGCCCTAGCAGAGAATCAAACTGGAGAACCTCTTGTTGTGAGGAGACAACGCTACCGCTGCATCACCCATTGATTACTTTTCCTCTGAACAGTAGTCCAAGGGGGAAGGAATCGGAGAACAATAATCCAGGGACTCTTCCCCAGAATCCAGATTCTCAAATGAAGAATCTGGTTCCCTGGGTCTGTTAAAGAGGAGTGGAAGACCAGGGATGGGCAGGCAAGGACATCCTGTAAGAAGGCTTTAAAGCCATTAAAGCATTAAAAAACCCTTGAGTAAAATCCTGCCATTCACATTAGGGATGCTTTACAATAGGGTAAATCTGCTTACATTTCAGTTTCTTTTTCTGTGGGAAATCCACATGAAACACCCATGGAGGGTCAGACCTCTGGCGAGATTTGACAAGCAAAGTAGGAATCGCCTCCCTCACTAAGATCTGCAGAATCCCCCTCGGTCACTCTGATATAATCAGATAAAGGTTCCCCCTCAACATCAGGAACAGATGTTTGCAAATCCTCCAAAGACATTCAAGAAGTTGGACCCATGCTGGCCCTCCAATGGGATTTGAGAGAGGAATCTGATGCAACTATCAGACGTGGGCTTTCACTAGCCTTGAGAGAGACATCTGGGGGAGATTGGACAGCAGCTACATCAAACTTACTGTTTTGGTCTTTTTTTTAGTAGATGGCTGACACTTGGGATGGGCAGATTCCACCATAGAACCTTGAGCCAACAGCTTAAGACTATGGTTTTTGAGGTAAACAGATAAAGAAAAGACAGACAACTATGTAGGGTCTTAGGGACACAAGCCTGGCAGATAGAACACAGTGTACGGTCGCTGGAAGCACCCAAACAGAAAAGACACTGGTCATGATGGTCTTTATGGGGTAATCTGCTTTCCACACTGACATTTTCCCATTCTGGATGACATTTGAACCCAGCAGCACCAAATGAAAAGAAAGACTAGAAGAAATCTCAATGGGGCACTTACCGGAAACGCACCTTAGCAACCAGCACAGAAGAAAGGCATTCAGACCGATGTTCAAAGATGGTGTTTAGACTGGTGGCAAAGTTGTGTGCGTGCGCATCACCTTTATGTCCTACACCTTGAGTAGAGAATGTACGCGAGACATACATCACCTATAAGTACTAAAGGCTTTGACATACAGGCCAGACACTGGGCTATCCCTTAGGTTATGAATACTATAACAGTGATATGGAAGGCCATCTGTATTCATTTCAACGCTCATGTGCTCAAATACCATCACACAAATCCTTATAATCAAGGTACTAATGTTACTGTAAGACACATAGGTCTCTAGCTAGTTACATTTTTCATTATCTATAAAAATTTAACAATTTTTGCTGACTGCACTGAAATTCCACAAGGCTATCTAGCTGAAAATTGCAACTACTGTGGATAGTATTCGGGTACAAGCTACAGGTACAGTGTATCTAAATGTGGCATTCCCTCTCCACACGCACTGACCATCTGTTGCAAGTCATGCCAGACACCCAAGAGAGCCCTGGCTTACTCCAACATGAAAGTTAAGCAAGCAGTGTGGGTGGCTGAAATCCAGTATAATCCTGCACATGCACAAAGTGCGCTTGGCCTGCTCAAAGCCCACCTCCTCGATACGTCTAAGGGTGTCAATTGTGGATGACCATGACATGGCCCGCACATTTTTTATAGCTTGCTGTCTGCTTCATAATACAATTTTTAAGAAAACAGAGCAGCCACACAATGTCATTACACTTTTATGAAGCAAGTGGTTAGCATGGAAAGAGCAGCAACATCATTGTCCAGTGAGAGTGAATCTGAACATCAGTAACTGAAAGCTACTTAAACCCCCCCCCACTGGACACAGTACACATTAAGACAGGCAATGTGACATCTGATGAGCACATGGTGACTATGTGGGTATGAATTTAAACCAACAGTAGACAATCTAATAGATCACAGTTGCTGCAGTCAAAAGCTAGCGAATGCTATGAAAGACTGACCAGTTTCACAAAACTAGAGGGCTTCAACCGTTAGTATCTTGAGCAGAGCTCTATACAAAGGACAGATGAAGTGCAAAAAAGCTTCTGAGCATTTCTTGCCTAGGAAGGAGGCAAGAGCCACGAAAAAAGCAGTGCTAAGAAACAAACCCAACAGTAAACTATATACAAAAAGTGAAAACAATCACACCCCGGCGACCCCAAAAAGAGCACAAGGAAGAGAACGGAGAGGAAGTTACTGCAACAGTGACCTATTAGATCAATTGTAGTATGTTCAATACATAGATCTCTGTTGCAGTAGCTTATTAGTACTGGCTCAGAAAAAAACTAAAAAAGGGAGAAGGTCTACAAACAGAGTCCTGGCGCCCCTGGGAAATGGTCCTAGCAAAATCAGTTATATACTTGGAAAAGGAATCCAATTTGTAATGCTTTGCAAGAGTGTGTAGACGGGTAAAAGTTGCCAGCTCTAGAATACCTGTAAAGTCCACTCCTTCCAAAAAGTTACCAAAAAAGTTTATGCCCACATGGCTCTAGCCCTGCCTAGAAGTGGCTTGTTATGGTGAATGCAACAAAAAAAATAGCATAAGACCACCACCTGGAAATGGTCAGCTTTGACACTGGGTGTCTTTTCCTCTTATCCATGTAGGACAGGAACAGCTGATAGCTCTCCTGAAGGTTTGTATTTTGTTTAGATAGTATCAGAGTTGCATGTGGGCATACAGAGTGTGAAGAATCTTCTCTCCCTTATTCTTGGGTTCAGGAAGAAGATAGGGAGGTGAATAGTTGGGCTTAACTTAAACTCTGAAACCACTTTAGGCACAAAAGATGGAATAATTCTCAAAGAAACCCTGTTCTTGTGAAAAACGAGGTAGGGTTGACTCGCCACAAGTGCTTGTAAGTGAGATGCTCTCTTACTAGATGTCACAGCAAGAAGTAAAACAGCCTTCAATATTAAGAACCTCACTTCAGCCAAATAAGCTGGTTCAAATGAAAAGTAAGTTCTTCAACTACAAAGTTGAGATCCCAAGGAGGAACTACGCGTATCCTAAGTGGGCATGTATGCAACACCCATTTTAAAAACGGTTTATCTTCAGCATAGTTAGAAAGGGGGATCAAAAGGCTGAAATGCACCTTGACAGATAAATGCCAGAGGACAGTAACTCGCAATCAAGAACCAGAGGCAGCCAGACCTGAAGGTGGCCCTAGTTCTTGGATTGGTACAAACTAGAAAATCATTTCCACTTGCACAAATACGATTTCCTGGTAAATCTTTCCACCCTTTTTTTTTAGTGCTTGCTGCCAATCAGAAAAAAGGTGCCTAAAAGATATTAAAATTCTATCACCCAAGCAGTTAGCTGAAGAGTTTTAAGGCTGCAGTTTAACAAACAACCTGGCCTTGTGTGAAAACATCTAGTTTGTAGGAAGACTTGCATTAACTGTGTCCTTGGCCAGAGTGAAAAGGAAGGATGGATCACTGTTGACAGGGCAAAAAAAGGAGTCATCACCACAACAATTTTTGGGGAGTCCCTTCTGGATCTTCTGAAGAATTATGGACATCAGTATAAATGGTGGAAAAGCATACAGGGACATACCTATCCATCAGAATGAAATGGCATCTGTTTCCAGGCCTGTTTGCAAGGAGTCCTGGTGGAGAATTCCTTTTAAAGACAGTTCTGAAAAGGAGGCAAACAAATCTACCTAAGGTGTTCCCCACAGTTGGATCAATTCTTGGAAAGATCTCAGATGAAGTTTCCATTTGGGGGGTGATCTGTACTGGTCCTGCTGAGCTACTCTGATAGAGAGTCGGACCGAGCTGAGTTGCTACCTCCCAGGCTATCACAGCCAGTTTGCAAAGGTGGGTAGGATCTGACACTCTTGTTTATGGATTTATGTACCACATTCACTGTGGTGGTGTTCATGTACAGCAGCAGAAATCCTGGGGACCAGAGATGATTCAAGACCTTCAAAACAATGACATAAGCCAACATCTCCCTACTATTTATGCATTACTTTCAGTCTATGGGATCCTACAGAACTTATTTTATTTATTTATTTGCAGTTAGTAAACCAGGATAGTCCACTGGGCCTAGAAGAATCCATTTTCAATGGAGTCCTGGGGGAGAAAAGCTCCAAAAACAAAACAATACTCACAAACAAAATTACGTTACAATAAAAGTTTTCTTTTGGTTATACTAAGTACAAAAGTACTAGTAAAAATTGCATTTAAACATACAATCTCTAAAGAAAAAAAATGACAGTGAAAGTTTAGGTTATACTAAATTACAGATAAAATATTTCATTTAATAGAGACAATATCCGAGATAAAAAAGCATCAGCATTGTAAATCAAGAGTAGTTATTTACACATGGATCAGAACCTGCTAAAACCATGTATGGAGTCGAAGAAGACTAAGATGAAAGATTAAGAGGGGTGGGAGCAGGAGCAATCCCACTGAGAAATCAGGTATGAGTGGAGTGCGGTTTTAAAGAGAGGTTTGTAGTGGTACGGATGGATGGAGGTAGGGAGTTCCATTGGCGTGTGAGCGAGAAGGACAGGAGATTTTTTTTCCCTGAGGGACGGGTAGGTTTATGCAGTTCTACTGGGTTTTGATCGTTAGATCTTAATAGTCGTTCAGGGAGGTGCATTTTGAAGGTTAAGGATAGGGAGGGGGAGAAGATGAGTTTGTGGGCATGAGTGAGTTGGATAAAGGAGAGATGATTGGGCAGCTCTAACCAATTTAATTGACGAAGGGCTAGACAGTTATGGGTAGAAGAATTTTGGCTTGTGGCAAACTTTGCGATTTTGTAATAGCAAGGGGAGAGTTTCGTCTTAAGAGAGGATTGAAGGTGTGTAAGAACTTGCAATTTTAATCCTTCTGAAACCGCTCCCCATACCAGCTTTGAGCATATGTGGTGACTGACTGGTGTGGAAATGAAAGGGTGAATGGAAGGCCCGGATTGGCAGCCATAAGGTCTACCTACTGTCCAAATTTCCCTCTTCACAAATCCCAGAAATGGAATCAGAAAAATCAAAGGGTGTAGACGCTGAAACCAGATTGATCGGAGGTATAATATTTTGTTGTGTGGTCTAGCAAAGGGTAGCATGGTAATTACTGATGTCATGGACCCCAGAATCCTGAGAAACTCCCTTGCAGATGATTGGTTTACACTGGAAAAACTCAGGAAGAATTGCTAGAATATTTCTACTTTGTCTGGGAGAAGAAATAAAACTTTTTTTCCCAGTCAAGTACAGCAAGCATCCTACGAGTATCATTTTGTGCGAAGAGATAACAGAAGACTTCTGTCAGTTGATCTGAAATCTCACATGTAGAAGTTCCTGGACAGCTTTTAAAGAGATGTTTGACAGCTGGAAAGTATGAAATGATTACACAATCATCCAAATATGGAAAAATGTGTATGCCATAGTCTACAATTAGCTATGATTGGAGCTAGGCATTCTGTAAATACCCTTGGCACAGTGGAGAGTCAGAGTAAAAACTGATTATGTAAGCCAGACATGGAAAATCTTGCCTGCCATTACTGTCTGGCAATAGGAATGCGGTAACAGAAGTCCCTTAGGTCTTGCTTTATTATGAAAGCGAGGCTTGGGATCATGACTGGGAATCGTGACATGGAGATTTAAAGGCCAAAAGAACCAGTATTGGTCTCCAGGATCCTTCTGATTTACAGACCAGAAAAAATCCTTGAACAGTGCGTGTCAAAGACTGAAGGACACTGGTTCTATTACTCCTTGGAACATCATGTTGGGCAGAAAAGAAACCTGATTTCTTTGGCAAGAGGGAATTCACAGGAAATGGGGGGGGGGGGGTTCCACTGCTACAGAAAACTTGTTGGATTACCTTCATAACCTCAAATGTCTGGCCATCTTATGCCAAAAGGACAGACAAAGACTATGGGAGATTGGAGATTGTCAAGGTGGGGAGAGGGGACCTGAATAGGCCTAGTCATGCTGACTGGAAAGTTGGTCTTTTTTTTTTTGAGTTTTGAGGCTTTCCCTTTTTCTTACAGGTTCCTTTTCACCGGCCCGAACCCCCCACAATTCTAGCCCCTTGCATTTAAATTGTTTTTTTGGGAAAGGGAATGGAGGAAGAGCTAAAACTGTTACTTGGCTTAGAAACGAACAAAAAAAAAAAAAAGGAAGGTTGAAAAAGTTGTCTTACGCCTTGTATCATATTCCCCTTTAAGTATCTCAGCTGCCTGAGGGCCAAAAAGAGAATCTTTACTTAAGAGAGTTAAAGATCTCAGATTGTTACTTCCATTGTAAGGTTTTGAGAATGAAGCCAAGCAAGCCTTCTCCATTGTAAGGTTTTGAGAATGAAGCCAAGCAAGCCTTCTCAAAAGTGATCCAGAAACAGCCACTCTGCAAGAAGACTCAGAGGCATCTACACAAATAAAACTTGTTCCTCGCAAAAGCATTCTGAGCACAGAGAAAAATAGGTCCATCCATTTCAGTTTTCCCAGACACACGCACAAACTGAATTCTTTGTCAAAAAACACAATATCCCACATAAAATTAAATGTAGGTAGGAAAGCTTTCTTTAATGGGGATTTATCTACCCATCTTGAAGACTGCAGCACACTGACAGGTGGACTGTCAAAGCAGCACTCATTTTGGTGGCAAAACAGCCCCAAAGCTTTTAGAGCTTCTCATGCCTTATAGGACTACCCTGCACAGTCCTGCCAAAAGGAATGCCTGAAAGGTGCTCAAAGTTTTGAAAGCTGACTAGTGCAGTTGAGGTAAACCTATACAGTTTAGGCTATTGCAACAAGGATCACTTTGATTATCAGAAAGTAAAATAAAGAACAACTACCAGAGTAAATGTTAAACCACAGTTGGAAAGGGAGAGGTGAAAATGCACTAGGTGTGGGAAATTAAGTCAAAAATATCCCAAAGTACAGAAGAAATATTGCAACTGCTTCTCTATTAAAAAGAGAGAGACGACATAGGAAGAAGAGACGGCTTTACTGTTACTAAAACAGTCTATTTTCATTGAGCAGTCACTGTAAGTACTTTATATAACTGTACTACACTCTTCATGTAGGGCTGCAGTAACATAATTCCCCATATCACACAAAGGCCAAATGCTGTCCTGCCTTTAGATTGGATTTCTTAACCTGATGAATTTGGCAAAGGTTTGGAGAGTTGCCCATGTAGTAGCTTCTAAAACATCTTGAGCTCAGAAATATTGCTTAAATAAGCTTCTGAGGTTTCTACTACCCTAATGGAAAGCGCTCCAACACTACACTATAAGGATTCACTGAACTTTATGAATATCCCAAATTCAGCTCAAACATTTGGACAAGGTAATCAAATACTTTTGGAAATGAGCAGTTCATTAGGTTTAAGCAAAGTTCAGACATATTTCCAAATACTTCCTTAAGCAAAATTTCATTGCAGTAGGTATTACAGCATATTTTAGAACGTTTAACATCTGGCTTCAAAAGGAACCACTGCCAGGAATTAAACTTTTTCCTCCAAGTTAAAGGATTCAGTTTTTTTCATACAGAGACATAACCCATGTTACTGGGTTAACAAGGATCTGTATTAATGCAAGAGCCGTGAAGAGGAGGCACGGACAATTTTAATCAGGAGAGAACCACAGTATTCTAACCAAGAAGGAGCTATAACAATGAAGCTGGCCCTCCCCAGTCTTACTTTAGGAGAGCTTTCAGAAACAGAGGAAACGAAAGACGAAGCAAACTCTAAACAAGGTAATGAGAAGTCATCTATTCTTAAATGTTTCAAGAAGGGATAAAAGGTTGGAGTTCACTGCAGAAGTCCGTTTAAAAAAAGACCCATGTTTGCAGTAATCCATGTACACAGTAGACTTAATATATGTGGATCTAGCTTGTATTGGTAAGCTAGCTATTCTTCTGCTAAGGAAGTCTACTAGCAGACTCCAAAGGGTTGGAATACAGGTTCACAGGAACTTACCAGGCTACTGATCTGTGAGGATTTTTTAAACACCCTTATTGAATTATCACTTGTGGCATAAACAAACTTAAATTTATAAATTTAAATAAAAGTAAATCAAACCATATTAAGTTCACCTTCACAAACATTATACATAATGTGTATCCTATAATCCTGGCAACACTGCATAAATCATTTAATTCTTGCCTTCTCTTAAACCCCATTCCTCCTCCAAAGCATTTTCTTCTGCATATTATCGTTCCCACAATTTCCTTTTTTCTATGTCATTTACTCCTATCCTTTTCCTATTTTTCCCAATATTCACTACTTCAGCTATAGGTGGTTTAAATTTTGACTTTCCATTTTCTAGCAACTGCTTTTTTTGGCAGTCACCAGAATTAAACTTAACAAGGCCTTACTATGTTAAGGCAATTCAGAACCTGTACCCCAGTATTTAACAGATTACTCTTTCATCCCCATCATTCCTCCAACATTTGCCATCTATCTAAGGTGAAATTCTTTGGAGTATGCATAAATACTTTTATACCCCAAACAAACACTTCCAATCAAAAATCTTAAATTTTCTACACGTTGCATATTTGGTAGCCATACATATTTGTCCTCCCATTATTTCTTTGTGAACTGCATATCTAATCTCTCTTCTCAATCTTCTTCCAATTGATTCATGTAATTATCATGTAATATTTTATATGCTGTACTAATTACCCCTTTTTAACAGCAGCTCCTGTTCTAGAGTCAATTAGAAACTCAACCACTGCAAGTTTTCATTTAAGATTCCTCTTGTCACTTTGTCTATACTCGGCAGAATCTCCTTTCTCCATTCCTGAGTGGACTGACTTCTTGGTATACTTTCTGCTGCATTATGAAAACAATATACTGTATGACTGCTGCTCTCCTTAACTATCTGCATCCAAAATTCCATTTTTCATTGTTTCTTGAACTACCCCCTTCATCAACCTTTTCCAATTTGAATTGTAGCTTTCTGGTTGTGTTATGTATAGACAGCCTTAACTGTGCAGCTCTAAAATATACCTTAAAATCGTCAAACCAAGTTAATCCTAAACCTCATTGTTCTCTGGGGAGATAAACTTAAACCACTTGACTCTTGCCCTTTTCCCCTCCCAAATAAAATCCTTCACCTCTATTACTGTCCTCAACTTCATCTTTGGTTGATAAAAATGACTGACCTGTGTATAAAACTAAACCATTTTTACTGCCTGCCTTGCTATCTAAATCTATAGGTGACAGCTTCCAGTTTTCAGTTTTTTGTATTTTTAGTTTAGACTCTCCCCACGTATCCTTAGCTGCCACAACGGAATCTTTTTTAATGTATACTCCATATATTACATCACATCATGTCCCCATAAATATGGGTATTGCTGGACCAATTCATGTATGGGTACACAGTTTTTAGCTACAGCCTGTTTTATCTTCATTAATTTTACATAAAAAAGTAACCGTCTCAGATTACTTCACAACCCTGAGAGAACAGTTTCCTGGTTTCATCAGGTATAAAAAAATGTGCAAATAATGCCAACTTTTCTTGAACACTATACCAATTATATCCTTCAATTTCTAATTACTTTTTATTTTGTTGAAAGTGGTTCCAAATACAACTCAAATAAAGGGGAAAAAGGACACCCACTGCCTGGTTCCTCTGTCCATAGATGTGTACTGGGCTAATGGTCCTGGGACCTTTACAAGCCTAGCCCACAGAAGTGCCCTGGTATTGTGCCACCCATCATTAGTTCCCTTTGCCTCTATCAAGTACAGCCACTGGAGTGATCCCCGGGGTGAACTTTATTTCCCATCCACTCATCAAGATTTCTCTCGAAGAGGGCTAGTGAGGTGCTCTGCTTGACATGTATGGGAAGGCTATTCCAGAACATAGTCAGTCTCTGGGTTATGAACCTGCCCTCAAACATGTCCTGTTGGTTGTGGTAATGAGGTTGAGGTCTCTGGAGAGTGTGGTGCGGAGGGATTGGGATTTCTTTAGATGTAGCATTTCTAGCAGGGCTGGGTCAGATATGACTTTGCAAATCAAGTCGAGATCGCCTCTTAGTAGACAATATGAAACGGAGAACAGCTGGAGTTTTTTTGAGTCTGTCCATGTAGGATGTGTTTAAGGCCTAGGATCCTCTGCGAGGTACTTTTGTGGCCTCTCTCCAGGTGTCTAGTGAGGTGCATGCCAAATGGGGGATTATACTCAATGATTGGTGTAATGAAGGAAGAGTAGAAAGAAAGGATGACCGCTTTTTTCCTGGATGCAAAACCCTTGGTAATGAGATGTGCCACATAGGACTTTCTGACCACAGTGGCAATGTGGTGGTTGAAGGAGAGGTTGCTGTCAACCTTTGTCCCCAGATCTTTTATAACGCCTTCATTGTTCAGTGGGCTCCCATCGATGCGGTAATTAGTGGGAACTGAGTCTTTCCCAAAGAGGATGACGACGCATTTTTTGGCATTAAGCATAAGGCCATGGTTTCAACACCAGTCATTGGTCTCAGTGAGGCCTTTATGTAGGATGTCTGCATCACTTGGAGAGTTAATAATGGTTCCCAGCTTGTAGTCATCTGCAAATTTGTTCAGGCAGAGTCCCTCCGTGTTGGCCTATACTTCTGAAAAGTAGATGCCAAACAGGAGAGGACCCAGGACCGATCCCTGTGGGACTCCACTCATGACTGGTTGGCAGTCTGACTTGGAGTCCGCTACATTCAAACTGTGCATTTTATCTGTGAGCCAATTTGCAACCCACCTAACGATTTAGGGGTTGATGCCTAGTTTGGTGAGATTATCAATAATTCCTGAGTGAGGAATGGTATCAAAGGCCTTGGCCACATCGAGGTAGGCTGTACGAACTGCCTTACCTTCATCCACCGCTCTTGATGACGGAGTCAAAGTCGTCAACCAGGTTGAGCAGGCATGATCGAACTTTCACAAAACCAAATTGCATGGTATCAAGAGTTTGGAGATTCTCTATATCCTTGTTAATTAGGTCCATTATGATGCGCTCCACAGCCTTACATATCTGACTAGTCAGGCTAAATGGGCGGATTTCCAGGGTCTGTAGTTCTCCTCCTTTATGGAGAGGGATGACTTTAGCAGTGCGCCATTCGGTAAGGACAAAGCCTGAAGTGAGGCTATGAGTGAACACAGCACGCAGATGTAGTGCCAGTTCACTTTGTAATTCATGTAGAACACAGCCAGGGATATTGTCGGGTTCCATGGAAGCTGTACTCTTGGCCTTAGACAATGCAGCTTTAACCTGTGTTGCAGTAATGCAGGGTGCCTGGCATTCTTCCAGTATTGAGATTGGTCTTTTAGTGAGGGAGACAGGGGTAAAGTTGTCATTGAATCTGTTGGCCAGTGTGTTGGCAATAACTGTTGGCTCAGTACTGGTGATACCACTGTGCAGTAACTCAGAGCAAATCTGGGTATTGCCATGGAGATTCTTTACATAACTAAGGAAGCACTTTTCTACATAAACACAAAACTTATATGAGAGGAACCTGCCCACATGGATTTTTGCCTCTGATCCTTCATATATTCTTCTAATTAACCATATTATTTTATCAGGAAATGCAAATGCTTCTGTTGCCCTCCTCGTTAAAGCCCAGCTTACTCTGTTGAATGCTTTTTCTGCATCAAGACCCATCAACAACAGTGGTATCTTCTTGCATTCTGCTTCCTCCTGGATCATTGTTGTATTTGCTTCCTCCTGGATCATTGTATTAATGCTGTCAAAGATTTACCTCCCCTGCACAAAACAGCATTGGTCCATATCCCATCAATTTTGGCATCATCTTTGTCTATAATGACTTAAAGAATGGCAAACACTTTATAATCATGGTTTAGAACTGAAATGGGCTTATATGAAGCTGGATCTGATGGATCTTTACAGTCTTCAGGTATTACACAGCCACAACATTTTTCCAGGATGTTGGTGCCACACTTCCTTTTAAAATGCTGTTAAACAAAACCTTGCAAATTTTAATCATTTCCTTCCTAACTTCCAGGTTTCCACTGGAATGCCACCTATTCCTGGAGACTTTGTACAGAGGTTATACATCACCATTTTTAACTCATCTCCTCCTATCTTAACTGTTAGTTGTTGAGCCTCATCAACCTCTAACTTTGGCATATTTAAGCTTTCCATAAATGTTTCCATCTGTGCTTTTTCTCGATTTCCCTTCTCTGCTTTATACAAATTTTCATAAAATTTGTGAAATCCACTACTTGATCTGTGAGGATCTTAAGAAGCCCAACCTTGTATTTCTATGATAACTTTTAGCAATAACCATTTGAAACTGTGGAGACTGAATGGTCGAAAGAGCAGACTTATTACCAACTGTGAGATGCCATTTCTCGGAATAGTCTCTTTGATTTTTGAGACTCTCTGCTCTCCTGTGTTTTCAGTCTTTTTTTTTTTCGGCTTGTCAGCACTCAGCATTTTGAGTGATGACATTTCAATAGGGAAACATTTTTAGCACTTATATTTTTCATACAAATAACCCAAACGCCAAATAAGGATACGATGGGGCATTTACTAGTTTCCCTATCCATTAAACACAGGGATACTAAATCAGGGTGAATTTGTGATTACCCATCCATTCGTCCAAATTATATTTGGATACAGCAAGAGTATTTTGCTTTATGCAGAGTGGAAAACTGTTCCACAGAAGCAGCATTCTCTGAGAATTAAACCTGTCCTTTTAACAAGTTCTACTCTGCAATACATATTTAAGATTCCTTGAATGTATGTCTGTGATGTAACTGGACTTTCAAATATTAACAGGTCTAACTGAATACGGTTTGTTGAAGCTCTGTACAAAGGTCACTTCTCAGTAGCCTGTATGAAACCGACAGACAGGGCACGGAGATGGTCTGTATGTTTTTTACGATTTTTCCCCCCACCTGTTTTTTTAAGTGGGAAAGGTGAGAAAGCAATGTGGATCTGGGTCTGAGTATGTGACATTTACTAAAAGATCTGCACATGCTGAGGGCTTTGTGGTTATAATTCACATGGGTGGCTACTTTTACTTCATATCTGGCTGTGCTTGATATGATCAGGGTCTGAAGTTCTTAGTTTTGCAAGAGCATTTTTCTGTAGTCCTGACACTGGCACATTCTGATGAATGGCCAAATGCTGGATGAAACGTTAGTCATGGCAAAGCTGGACAGAATTGGGTGTACCCTTGCTTGATGATATACCTCCTTAAACATGTTGTGCTGTCTGTACTAAAAACTACCTCAAAGTTGCTGTCAAGAAAAGCCACAAAAGCTGTGAATATTTCTTTCACCTCTTTTAGGTTTATGTCAAGATTTTTCTGGTTGACCATTCTTAACCTGCAAAGGAAAGTTGCTGAAGACAGTGCCCCAAAGCAGAGTTGGAAGAGTGCGGTGACAAGTTGATGACTTACTGCTGAAAAAAGGTGGGTTAGCCTTTTGGCTACGTTTACTAGGCCTTCCCATCAAATAAATTCCTTTACTGTCTAATAGAAAAGATATTTTTTTTTTTTTTTTTTTTTTTTTTTAGAGAATCTGATGACTGATATCAGATATTGTCAAGACACTACTGAGGCATTATCTTGTGTAGTCTTGCACAAAGAGCCATGAGGACAAGACAGGTTAGCTTAGGGGTATTGCCTTGCTACAATGGTCTGCTACTGGGAAAACCTTATCATTATATTCTAAATTTCAGCTACTTCTCTTAAAAGAGGAAAGACCCAACTGGACAGAGTCTACTACAACTCTTAGAAAGGCCAATGAAGTTGCAGGGGTTAGTAAAGTACAGCTGTGTACTTAACGTATCATAATGGTACATGTTATGTTTGAATACATCACTGCTGCAGTAGTCTTTACTACTAGGATGTAACAGCTAGGTGTCCCCGTATACCCATCTTGACTTCGAGCTCAGTCTCCACTTTTCCCTTTGCATGGCATACTCCCAACCTCTGGCATGTCCAGGTGTGCCAGTATAAGAATGGCATTTGCTTACTACCATTTTACAGCCTTCTTGTCCAGAATCAATGCCAAGGATCAAAGAAATTAGATTTTTGGCCCAAGAAAGAAACCTGGGAGAAGCAGCATTAGTACTCCATTCCCCAGGAAAGGATGGGATACACGGCAAAGAGTGAGCTACCTAAATATCTACTATTACGCAAGTTACATACATAATTTGAAATGTTCTTTATTCATATGCATTGCATTTGTTTACCGGGAAAGGAAGTAGTCCATACTAAATGGAATGATTCCCAGAGCTTTATGGTGCAGAAGTGTGGGAGTCAGTACTGGCTGGGCTTCAGCATGTCCTACAAGACTGCCATAGTAAAGCTGACCCTAGCCCTAGAATGAATGTCCAGCCTGTAGTGCTTTGAGAAGGTATGAAGAGATGTCCAGGTGGCAGATTTCAGAACAGCTTGAGTATCAACACATATTAAGAGTGCTGTGGCAGTACCCCTGGTGCAATAAACCTTGACTGGGCTCACCAAGATTTTTCTTTGAAATCAGAACTCTACACACAGAGAGCCATTCAGGAGTGTTTGCTTGGTCACTGGCTATCTTTCTTTTCGGCAAAGGAGAATAGTTTTTCTAAACTCCCTTGTTTTGCTGTAGATGACAACTTTTTTTCATGGTTCATTCCGGCTCCCCCAGCTGACAATTACCACTGGCTCCAATATACCAGCCTTAGCCTCACCTAGGCTAATTCCAGTCCACATATAGAGCCAATGAGGAGATCAAAAATCCTGAAGCAGTGGTCATTTTGTTGCCAGAACTGTATTTTTTTTTTAATGCATGGACACTGCCTGCCTCTCACCTACACCTGTGACATCTCAGATCGGACACACAGTGGAGTATGCTGGAGTACTGTTTTTATCGCAGCAGTAACTCAATCAGGACAACTACCTTTCTTAAGCAATACCCACCCCATGCGGCCACTACTTCCACTAGAGATCTATTGCAAGGTGCATTCCCCTGGAACTGGAATGCAAGACTTCCCATGCCGGTGCCTCGTACACCCAAGCCTCCGAGGTTGTAGTCAAGGTATTATATCCCTTTATACCATGGCACTGACACATAGCTAAATTACCTGTGAACATCCAGAGTATATAATGATTTCCTTTACCTTTATACTGAAGGTTTGGGAAGAAGGCAAGGAAATTAATGGCCTGATTAAGGGTGGACTCCTTGTCACTACTTTGAAAGAAAAGGATTGGTTTTAAAGATTCCCCTTTACTTAAGATCAGGAAAGGTTCACTGCACAATAAAGTCTGCAATTCAGCTACTCATCTAACTGATGTGATAGCCACCAGCAATGAAGTTTTCCAGATTAAGAGTTTACTAGTTCGAGATACAGACACAGCTGATTCAAAGGGAGCGAGCCTTGATGCAAATCTTCTTACATACAGTTTAGGTTTCAAACAGAACGTATCCACTCTTTGCTTCTCTCAGGTGTAGGACTCCTTTCAGGAATAGTTTCACTGGACTCAAACTAGCAATCAGATTTAGTGGAAGACCGGCTGAAATGACTAAGAGATAGACTTCCATTGAAGTGTAAAGCCAAACGTACTCCAAATAGCCTATTGAGGCACTAGAGGATAACAGAAATGACTACTATTCATGGGTCCTCTTGTCCTCTCACCAGTGAGAAAGCCTCCTCCACTTGGACATTTAAGACTTCATGGTGGTTTGGCATCTAATCCACCCTAATGACATCAAGCATGTCCTTAGGAAACTGGTACCAAACGGGCTTTTGGATGGAATCATCCATACAGTTTGTTGTGTCATCAGATTGGGTTTACTGTATCAGTAGGAACATCATTGCTGGCAACACTTGGTGCTTCCCCTTGGACATTCCCACAAGTGGGAGAACCAGCACTGCCTGGGCCAAACTGGTGCTACTAAGACCACTCTAGACTCCTCTCCCCTCACTTTCTGCTTCACGTTAGGGAGCAAGGGGATTGGAAGGAATGCATAGAAAAAAAGGCCTATCCCAGTCGATGGAGAAGGTGTCTATTACCAAACTTCCTTTGCAAGAAGCTCTTGGATAGAATTTGTTCAGCTGTTTGTCATCTTGTCTTAGGATGCCAGCAGGTCTATTCAAGACGGTCCCTACCACTGCACTACCTGATGGAAGTCCTCCTCCTGTAACATCCACTCAAGTGGATATTTGATCTACATATTGACCCACCACAATACTCTGCTTTTGAAGATATGTGCACTGCCTTGAGAGACACCCTGTGCAGCAAAGTCAAGTTCATAGGCTGTCGATGGTAATCTGCAGAGGCTGCAGAGGCTGAATGATTTTATCTCCCTTTGCAAGTTGACATACCACATCACTGTGGTGTTGTCTGTTATTAGTTGCAGCATGCCCCCCCCCACCCCCCCAACCATGTGTAGCTGAATGCTTCATGTCTCTATTATTAAGGCTAACATTTCTATGCTTTTTCCCCCGGAGAAGCAGATTTCTCATGTACTTTCAGAATCTGAGTTAATGCTCCCTTTGCTACATCTAAAACATTACTTGCAACGGTCTTGGCTGGGTTGGTACTACTCTGCTTTATCTATCACTATAGCGGTCTGAAAAAGCAAGGAGCAACTGGAATAGTCTTATCTAGATGATGGGAATGCTGAACATATGTGGATCTCCGGTACCACTACAACCTTCTCATATGAAGTCTGGCATGAGGAATCATGAAGACAGTTGGAGTCAGGTATCCCAAAGCCTTCAGATACTCTCTTTTAGGTATCTGTTTCTGGGCTGTTAACTGGAAGTAGTATGATTGATGGGGTTTAATCTCGTCTGCAGGAAGAAAGGAGTGCTTCTTTGGAAGCTGGTTTCTGAGACCCTAGGAAGATCATTTTCTGGAAGAGTACCAGACTGGAATTCGAAAGGTTCAGGTTGAATCCTAGCTTCTGGAGGAGACCCATGGAAATGTCAAGCCCCATTTACCGGACAGGATAACTGAAAAAGGCAGTCATTTGGATATGGGAACAATTAATATCATTGACTGTGCAAAAGGCAATTACTGGTGCCAAGTACATAAGTGTAGTAGACATTCCAGAGGGTAATATTAATTGCCTGTGGTCCCTGTGAATAGGAGTATTAAAGCAGGCATCTTTAAACTCTATGGAGACCATTAGTGCTCTGGGATGCAGGAGGTGTAAGAGGGTCTTGGTAAGGTTAACATCTCAGATTTAAGTACTTTCATAAAGGCGTTCAAACCTAAACAGTGTAGTATGGAGATCCAGGTACCTTCTTTCCTTGGGCAAGGATGTTTCACAAAACTCTTTTCGTTGCTCTTGGAGGTAAACTCTCTCCAAGGATTTCTTGGATTAATTTTCTTTGACCTTTTGGGACTTGGGGTATTTCCTGCCATACTAGGGATATTTTGCCATTGTTGCCCATCTATCTTTTCCTGATGATTTGCCCCCCCCCCCCCGATTTCTTTATAGACTTTCACACAGAGATACAGGACAGACTGTCAAACTGTTTGGAGGGTCTGAGACGGGGGGGGGGGGGGGGACAGATGGGGAGGAAGCCATATAGTCATGGCTGCTCTCACTGTTAAAATGCAGAGTTCCATGGACCCCAAGGTTTCACTTAATGGTCTTCCTGAAATCTTTCCTTAAACTGTACTATCTTTCCTTTCCCACTCGACTACCATTCCCCTGCTTATTGTTATAAAAGCCAGGTTTAAAAGGGTAGCTTCTGTTATAACACTGTACTGTTGAGTTAAAAAAAAAGAAGTTATGTACTCACCATAATGTTCTATTTGAGTAGTTGTACTTCACTTGTCTTCAACCTGTGGGGTATGGATCCGTATTGGATCCTACACTGCCACATAATCCAGCATCTGATCAGAGCTCTAAGCTCCCCCCCCTTACCCATAATGCCCAGTCACCTTCCTCCCTTCAGATAGAGTTTGCTGCTCAACATATACCAGACCCAACAAGACCTTACCACTACTGGCAGCCCAAAATTCCTGAGCCAAAGCATAACAAGGGATGCTCCTGAGATGTTCATCTTCCATATACATGGCCAGGACAATAGTGACAAGGTTGGGGAAGGAGGAGGGGGGGGGGGGATGGTTGAAGACAAATGAAGTACAACTACTCAGATGGGACATTATGGCGAGTACATAACTTCTTTATCTGAAGTAGTTGACTTAATTTGGTCTTCAACCTGTGGGACAGTGTCCCCAGCTACTAATGCCTGGGTGGGCTTCATGGAAGGACATACTGGAGCACGGTGGAGCCAAAGGATGCCTTGTTCCTGGATACGATGTCCAATTTATAATGTGAAATGAAGGTACGAGATGAGGACCAAGTAGTGTCTGAAAAGATATCCAGTGACACCCTGGACCAAAAAGCCACTAAGTAGCCACAGATCTGGTAGAATGTGCTTTTATCTGACCCGGAGGGGAAATTCCCTTGACAGAATACGCTGTAGTAATAGATTGGGAAATCCAAAGAGCAATAGTCACCCTAGAAATTGGTTTCCCTAAGAAGGGATTTGAGTAAGGAACGAACAACTGATCAGACTTGCGAAAAGTTTTTGTCCTGTGCAAGTAGAATCGTAACTGCCTGTGCACAGCCGGCAGATGTAATTTATATTCACCCCTATTCTGAAAATTAGGAAAAAAGACTGGAAGATCGATAGCCTGGATTAATATTGGCTTCTGACACTACTTTTGGAAGAAAGGACGGGTTAGTATGCAAAGACACCCTATCCTTATGAAAAATCATATAAGGAACTTTGATGGATAGTGCTTGAAGTTCTGACACTCTCCTGGCAGAAGTAATGGCAACCAAAAAGGCAGTCTTCCAAGATAGATACTGCAAATCTACTGAAGTTGCAGGTTTGAAAGGAGGGGAGACTAAAGCCTAAGCACTAATGCAAGGTCCCACAGTGGCGTAGGATCTTTTACTGGAGGTCTTAGAAGAAAGGCACCTTTAAAGAAGGTCTTGCAAAATTTAGAAGAGGCTAATGAAGTCATGTTTTCCCCCACATGAAAATTGGAAATTGCGGCCAGTTGAACTTTGACAGTGGAAGAACTGGCATCCTGCTGAAAAATCAGTGCCAAAAACTCTAATACTGCAGACACTGGAGCAGAAAAAAGATGCAATGCTCACTGCGAAGCCCATATGAAAAACCGTTTCCACTTGCTATGGTATTACCCTTCTGGTGGAAGACTTGCGAGTCGCCACCAAAATGGTTTTTAACAGGAGATGATAAACCAGGAGTCCTAATAATCAGGGAAACTGGAGCAGCAAAGCAGTGAGTTTCAGACTGTTCATATCTGGGTGAGGAATCCCTGAGAGATGAGAAACAAGATCCAGAGCCAGATCCAACATCCATGGTAGAACTACTAGATGAGACCATAGAGAGTGAAACCAGACTTGGGGAGGCCAGAATGGGGTGATGAGGATCACAGTGCTTCCCAGCCTGTGAGGTTTCTGAAGAAACTTCGAGATGAGGGGCAGCAGAGGATAAGCATGAAGACCACCAGGAGGCCAAATATGAATCAGTGTCTCTCTGGGGGCTTTCCCCTGAGGGGAGGTTTAGAGTGAAGAACTCTCTGCATTTTGCACTGGAAGGAGATGCGAACAGATCGCGGCAAGGACAACCCCACTTTAGAAAGATCTGCTCTGCTACTGAAGGATTCAGAGACCACTCGTACGGCAGCTGGACAGATCTGCTGAGCCTGTCAGTTAGAATGTTAGACCATCCCAAGATGTGCATTGCCACCAGAAAACAGCTGTTGGAGATCGCCTATTCCCACACACTCATGGCTTCGCAACATAGGGGGTAAAATCTGGTTCCCCCTTGTTTGTTGATGTACCAGACCACTGACATGTCTGTCTGAATCGCAATTATCCCTAGAGGACGATAGGCATGAAGGGCCTACAACGCAAGAACCACCCTCATCTCCAGGAAGTTGACATGCAAATTGGTCTCGGATGGGGACCACATGCCTTGGACTGTCCTGCCTGAGCAATGCCACCCCCCCCCCCCCACAGCTGGGAGGCATCCATGGTCATTGCGGTTCTGGGAAAGGACGGAAGAAAAGATGTCCCCTGACTAGGTCTGGGGAATGAATCCACCACCGAAGAGAGGCCCTGCATACATGGGAAATTCGGACCGGATAAGACAATGGTAGAGCTAAGAGAGACCACTGAACTGCAACAGTCCACTAAAGAATCCGCATATGATGTCATGCTAAGGGTAATAGGTTGATAGTGGCCACCACAGACCCCTACACCCTTAGTACTGTTTCTGATGTCAGGAACTTGGTCTTGAAGGACATACAAAACGTGTAACTTCAGACTGTGTACCCGGTTTGGGGTGAGGAAAACATTCATTTGGATAGTGTCTAACCGAGCCCCAATGAGGTCTAGGATCTGAACAGGGGCCAGTGACTATTTTTAGAGAATGATGGTGAGGCCCAGTCTTTTTGCTAGTAAGAGGAAATAATCCCATGCTACTGGGTGTAGAGATAGGCGATCCTAGACTGCCTCCAGAGATGAGCAGTGGGGCAGCCCTTCAGGGGTGCTGCGCTGGTCTGGCAGAGAACGATTCTTGACACCCAAAGTCTCTCAGACCCCCTCTCCCTCTAGGATAGTGTCTATCATAACCCCCTCTGCCTCTGGAGAAAGATGAGTCCTGAGACTTCTGGAACCACATCTTCTTCGTCCCTCGCCAATTCCTAGAAAAGGATCTTTGAGGGGAGGAGAAGCGGATTCCCACCTATCTCACTCTGGACCAAGGTCTCGAACTGACTTCCCAAACAGGGAAGAACCATTGTATGGGGCATTTGCACACAATGGCTTAAAGGGTTCACAGAATTGACAAACCCTGAGCCAGGCGTGGCACCTCATAGCAACTCCAGTACCGGCTGCTCTGGCGACTCCCTCCGTGATATCGGAGAGAAGACACTTGGATGTATTAGCTACTGCCTTGAAAAAGGCCATCCGAGTGGAGAAAGTCCTCTTGCCCTCTGCCTACATGGACTCCAGGGTCGACTTAGGGATTTCCTTGACTAAGTCTCGCTACAGCCAAACGAAATGTGCCATATAATTCAACATTCTTGTAGAAAAAGTCACTGAAGTGTACACCCACTTCCCTGAACAGTCCATAGTCCTTGACTCTCTGTCAGAAGGATGGACCGTAGAGCTCCCCTGCGTGAGCTCTTTCTTCGTGGTGGCTGCCACAACCATAGCATCCACCAGGAACCCCTTATTCCAACAAGTCCTGTCTGAAGGGGGGGGGGGCTAGGACTTTATCAGGGGCGCTTAGAGATAGGCTCCACAATGTCCGGTTCCTTCCACGCCAGAGATGTTATAAGGTCCACTAAAGGATCCGCAGCAGGGGACACCCAGGAAGTAGATGGGCCTGTGCCGAATGCCTTGAGGAACACTGACTAGTCAGAGGTCGGTTTTTGGGCAGACCCCCCCCCCCTCTGGCAAAGGAGTTCCACGACGTCTCCAAAGGAGACTTCTTCAGGGGGTGATCGGGGGGAACCTTTCCTTTCCTCCAAATCAGGGTCTTCGGTGAGGGACTTCGGTGGGGAGTCCCAAGTGCCTCTTTTTACACATCCGTTTGCAACAAACCTCCTCAGTGGGACTCTCTGGGGAAGACTCGCCAACATCTTGCTGCTCCCTCAGGGGAGCTTCCTGAGGCAAAAAGGGCACAGGCTGCCCCTGAGAGGATAAATGGTTGGGACCGTACCCAAAGCAGAGGGAGTCTGGACAAAGTCCGAAGATGAGATGATCAAGGGTCTCGACAGCACTGAGAACCCTCTCCACCACAACAAAGGCTGATGAACAGACATCCTGAGAAGTTCTAGCGGGAGCAGTTCCCCTGTCCCGACAGGGGAGTCGAGGCCAAGACTCCAGGAGCCGAGATGCCAAAGGGAATACTGCGCTCCAACACACTCTGGGCCAACAGCAACCCCTCGGATCCGACCCAGAGACTATGGCTATGACAGCTTGGATCCAACCCAGTCAGATACGAAATGCTCAATGTAATGGCCGTCAAGGTACAGTTGGTGCAGACCCCTCGACCCAGAGGGTCCTCAGATCCAGGAGCTTCGAAACCAGTCGGATTGGAGAAGGAGTGATCGGCATGAAAAAAGGCTGTGAAGCTCCCCCTTCCAGAGGGAGAAGGGGCAGGCAAGACCCCTATCTGAATTTGGGTGTGGAAGCAATTCCCTTTTCACAAATCCCAGAACTGGAATTTGAGAAGTCAAGAGGTGTTGGGACCATACAGATTTTACGTACCAATTAATATTTCTCACATGGAGTCTGACAGAATTATGAGAATAATACAGAAGAATCCTAATATTTTGAAACATTCCACTGCCTAAAGTCCTGGTGTGAATGGAAAACTCCAGGTACAGATCTAGATATAGATCTACTTTTTCCCTTTGGTGAAAAAGCTCAGTGAACCGAACTGAAGTAAATAGGAGATGCCCCAGGAATACAATCACGTAGGGAGGAGTAAAACAAGATTTTTGAATGCTCTCCTAGAAACCTAGCCTACAAAGGAGATTTCCGAGTGAGTGAATGATTCCCTACACTTTGAAAAAGTCTCTGCAAAGATAAGCAGGTCATCTAAATAATGAAAAATGTGAAGCCCTTGCAATAGGTGGCCAGTGGAATCAGACATTTGGTGAACACCTTTAGAGCAGTAGACAACCCTAAAGGTAATGCAGGGAAAGGAAGTAGTGTATATAAAACGTATCATAATTTTAGACGTTTGAGTAGATCAGTGTTGCGTCTAATCAGGCATCCTAGGAGTAGGGGAAAGTAGGTCAGGCTGCAAGGATACACTTTCAAACTCATCATTCAAAATAACACGCACTGGAAGTATCGTCAGCAGTCTAGTGGTAGGAAAGTTCAGAAACTCTCTACAGTTAGTTTTTTTTCACCTTGGAGAATTCTCTAGATTACCAGCTGAAGGCTTCCTTCAGTCTATGAAATGCGCCTTCAAAGACTAGAACTTGGGTACCTGAAGCAGTGGCTTACTCCGTGGCTTCTGACCTAACATGCTAATGTCGGACTGTGAAGTATGGGCTTGAGAGTCTTGGACGTCTCAGGAGGGGATGTGCCAGAAGACTCTGGTCTGACAGGCATAAGACCAGGGAGCTGCAAATGTGCTTCATTTGCAACATCACTAAGTTCAGTCCAGGGGCTGGACACAAATGTCCTCGATATACCTGACAACCTTCTCTTTCAGCTGCTTAGCCTTGCGCTTCTTGGAGACCATGACCTGAGAGCCAGCAGACAACACAGCATGCAAAAGCCATGCCCTACTAAAATATATATGCTGCTGAAGAGACTTGGCCCAGAGTTTAACAGTCAGATTTAAATCTAGCACAGAATGGACAGCTGGGAAACCTCATGCTATGGCCCTTAGCAAAACGGGCAGCAAGAATGAAAATCTTTATGGGGAATCCACTTCCCTACAAGAAATAAAACTGTTAACCTTCAAAACATTAATGCACGTTCACAAAAAAATTGGAAAACAGAATGCTCCCAACAGGTTATTTACTTGATTTCTAGTAATTCAAACAAACCAATAAACTGAATGCCGAGTAACCCTTTGTGAAGCATCTGGCTACACAGCGAGAAAGAACTGAAGATGGCAATGGCTAATGTCCTCCTTATACCTAGACATACTGACGCTGGACAGCACTGGACGTTAACTGGGTGGTGGATGGTATTTGCTCAGGTTGTGGACTTCTAAGCCTTTGGATTTCCTGCTGTGCAGTACTGCAGAACTTAATACAATGAACATCTGAAAGGGTAAATGAGAGACAGAAAACCATAACAAATGTTTGAGGTTTGTGGTTATAGGAATTACTAAGTATCTTCAAATCTAGAGTTACAAGTAAAAAAATAAATAAATAAATAAAAAAGGGGTGTGTGTGTGAAGGAATAGCATTTTGAACTTTGGGACTTTCACAAACCAGTACAGAAAGGAAAGAACTAGGATTAGTCTCCGGGATTACCAACATTCTTAAATAAAAAAAACTTTCCCTGTCAGGCAAGGGAGGAACATGATCTATTACTCCCTGAGCCAGCAGATGCTGAATAAATGGGAAGAATAAAGAGGTTTGATCCTTAGGATGAGCAAGAATCTCCAGAAAAGGAAGAAGGCACTCCCACTGTCATCTGTACCAGTTATGGATCATTTGGCTGAGATGATCAGTTGCCAAAGACAGAGAAATGGGCAGTCAGATTTTGAAGACTGTCGCTCGCACGTGTGTGTGTGTGTGTGTGCGCACGCGTGTGTGTGTGTGTGGGGGGGTTATAGCTAGAAGACAACCTTGTTGGCCTATCCTGGTTTGAGAGATGGCCCCCTTTAATTTTTTGGTGGGCCTTCTTGCTGCTGTTTTGTTTATGAACACCTGCTTACCAGAAGCTCACACAGTCTGCTTATTTTTCTTTTTATAAAGGGTCCCGATGAAACCTTTAACAGAGAAGGAAGACTGAAAAGTCTATTATCCCTTGAATCAGTTTTTCGCATCACATTTTTTTCAGGACCTCAGTAGCAGGTGATGCAAATACAAACTCCCTATCAAGGAGAGAATTCAAAATTTCAGCTTTAACATCTTCTGGCAGATTTTGAGAATGTTGTTGCGACTTTCGGCTTTTCCCTTAGGGGTCGCCACAGCGGAACTCCGGTCCGCTAATGACTGGCAAGTTAATTTTTACATACCGAGTTGCCAGCCCTGACGCACAACCTTCAACAAAGGAATGCCCATTCACACGTCTTCACGCAGAAGACGCTCTAACAGAGTCGAACCGGACAGCGTCTTACTGTGAGGCGACAACGCTACCGCAGCACCACCACCGCTGATCTCAGATTTTGAGAATATAACCATGCAAAATTTCTCATAATGAGCCAGGTAGCCACTGTTCTGGAAGTATCAGCCACATTCATTTGTATAATGAGTCAAAAGCACATTTCAAAGAATGTTTGTCAACTTCAGAAACAATATCAGTAATTTAAAGATGAACTGTCCTCCGAAGGAAAAAAGTGGCAGTAATACTTCTCAGATTTTCAAAGAAGCAAGAAAAACTTTTAACATGCGAGCTTGACAATTATGAATCCTAAAATAAGAGCAACAGAAGATTACACCCTTTTCCCAAATCAAACGCTTTGTCATCCTTTTTATCTAATATTGTGCAAGTCTTCTAGCTGTAAACTAAATACATATTAAATCACTTTTCAGCCAGGTCACTCTGCTAAAAGTCCTCCTCTCTGGGTTTCACCTAAGTAACAGTAATCAATAACAGAGAATACCGGTGGAGAAGGATGGAGAGGGCCACTATCCTTTTAGGGTAAAGCATAAGAGACAACGTACTGCACATATATGAACTAACAGACATACCAGAAACTAACTACACATATGAACAAACTATAGATATTTAAAAGTCTATATGACTACATAGAACATACTAAGCTTCAAGGTGCAAAAGGAATGATGAAAATGTTAACGAAACTCAGTAGTCCTACTTTAAATGACATCATCACTGAAGGACCAATAAAAACAGAAAAGGCTAGGAGTGACTCGCAGCTGATGAAAACATATTTATGTAAAGAAATCCATCCCAGGCAAGTACTAACAGTGTGCACTGTAGCTTGGAAAAGTCTACACAACTACTGAAATGGTTTTACATTACTAAAATATTAAAAACAGAAAATGTGGGACTAATTACAAGCTGTTTAAAAGATGCTCCAATGTCATCAGCAACTTCAGAATTCACAAAAAAGGCATAAAGGTAAAAACTTGAAGTTACTTCTGTGGTGGACGCAGGCTAGTTAAAGTTATGAATTTTACACTTTTTACAACAGGCTAAGTTTTATGAGACAATAGGAATTTTGAACTGTCATACTGAAAGGACTGTAAAAAAAGGAAAACTAAAAGGAAACTCAAGGACAGACATGTGGAAAGACTTTTGCAAAAATGATTTACAAGGCTGTGCATGTTACATTACGAAGGGATAAAAAGAAATTGACTGCAATATTTATGGCTATAATCCAAGTGTAAACATTTATATACAAAGGTAAATCATTAAATGAAAAAGGTGGGTTATAAGGTAAACAGCAGGTGTGACTGCACTGCATAACAGCTAAAACAAAGTGATGGACACCAAAACTCACCCATCACCAGTTCTCTGACTTGAATGAGTGCCTTTCTGCAATCCCAAACAAATATAACCACGGCCATAACACCTCGGAGAAAAAAATCACATTTTGGGAAGGGGGCTTTGAAAGATTCAGCGAGTTATGTTTCCACAAGTTTTGCATCAGACAACAGTCTTCCTCCCTTATTTAAATGTTTTGGAACAACTCTTAATTGGCAGTGTGGCTGTCCTCAAGAGACATTTTGTTAGAAATTTTGCAGTTTTTTTTAAATGTCAAAGTAGGTCAACCCACTCCCTAGGGTCTTTTAACGCAAATTAAAGACTTTAATTAGGTGTACAGACAACATTAACGCAGTGAATTCAAACGGGAAAAAAAATTCAAGAAAGTCTCACAGTTTCCAAATATTAAACTATCCGTTCATTGACAAACTAATGATCTGTATCTAAAGCAAAAGTGCAAGCTGTCTCCTACATGTAATAAGAGGTAGCATAAGAGCAAATTGACAAAACATTCCTGACCTGGACCTTAAAGAGCAACCAGATAGGAGGGGGTTTTAATGGCTTGACAAAACTAATGAGCATGGAAAAATTAAAATTAACAAAAAGCTTTGCAGTAAGAAGGGCTGAAGAGGAAATGGAGCTGCTGCTATTAATTCACACATCTAAAATCAGGACAGTCAGCATCAGTATGTAATACAAGATACATGGCTGGAAAACTTTAAATCTTGTTGCTTACCTGTCATCAGTCTTACAATAATGAGAGTCACCCACTTAAGATCAACAGTAGTTTTTTTTTTCTTTCTCTTTTACAAAGTCTAATTTTGTCATAACACATCCGGACGAATTTCCTTTCCCTAAAATTACAGGAGCATGGCTTCATACAAATGAGTACATGTCCAGAATAAAAGATTAATTTCAGTCATCCAGTGGCTCTCAGACTGTAATGTCATAGGGCATGACTCACGATTAATGTGCCCCATTCAGCAGATCAGAATGACAACAATATGGCGTAAAATAAAAAAACTGGCATGGCAGGGGGAAAAAAAACCCACTGGCAACACCATTCCCTGCCCTACAAGCAGATATGCTAACTCAAACACACTGGCCCCTCTCCCCACAGTAATGCTGCCAACTCCAACCAATGGAAGCTCTCACAGCACCAAATCACTGTATTAGCATATTATAAAGAATCTTAATGAATCACAGTGTGCCACGATGGCAGAGGAAGGAACAGCAATTAAAGCATGTCAGACGCAGGTAAACCTAACTTGGTAGCTGTTCCTTGCTGCTCTTTTTCTATTTCAGCCAACAAGACCTGCAGTACAGAAGAAATGGCCTGCTGTGCAGTTCAAAGTGTGTTTCATTTACTAGTATAAAGTGTGGTAATCGCAAGCAGCAAATTACAGTGCAGGATGTACTTATGCAACCATATACAATGTTTGTAAGCATCCCAGAGCTTTTAACTCTGTTAAACATGATGCAACAGCAGCACATCTAATATTTTAGGAACAAAAAACAAGTGCACTTGTAAAACGTATTTCACTTATGTTACTGACAACACGCAAATTCCTCTTGCAACAGTACTCTTTAGCACTTACTAGTAGTTCCTGTATAAGGGCAGGAGCCTGCTATGATGTATTCAGGAAGTAAACCTACTGTCAATTCCTCAAATGAAATTAAGTTCAAATAAATTTTCTGAAAAAGAGAAAAAAAATACGGCCTTAGATCAGCAGAAATTTTGCCCAACACTTTACATTAAAAAAATTAAATTTAAGTATAGACAATAGGCCAACACAACAAATTGATATCAACACACGTTGGCTGTAGATTAAAAACAATCCTCTTCTGACATCTTAAGAAGAATTACAAACATGCAGTAGAAGAATGAATCCATTACAAAACCCAGACGATCCAGCATGTAGCCAATTAACTTGTCTTTAAATCCAGGCATCATTCTGGGCGATGGAAAACTACTACTCAAAACCAGCATCTTTCCTGCCTCAAATGCATGCATATCAAGGTCAATCTTACTAATCAGCATGTCTCGCTGGGTAATGTGTCTAAGGTCCACATAGACCACTATCTGGTCATAATCTTATTTGTCAAGATGACAGGAATACAAGCTAGTACAGTTGCGTCCCACTTACTATAATTGTGGGCATTCAAGTAGATCAAAGTTGCAGTACTGATCCTCGGGTATTCCTGCCATGCAGAAGCCTGTGACAGACCTAATTTTCAAAGTCTTCGCATCATCCCAAGCAGATGGATGCTCAATGACTGATGATCGAATGTCAGGGTATAAGAAGGGTATCCATCTGCGTCAGTCATGTTTTTCTAAGCTGATAAAAAGCAGTTTGATGCTCAAGAACAACACGTCCTCCCCAGATGTCTGGTATTGGTTGAGAATGCAAAGGAGTAAGAAATCCAAGTACAGTTGGGATAAGCCAAAGGGAATATAAGTAGAAATAGTAACAAAGATGGTCCCTACAAAGATGAGGGCTAGGAAAGTGGGAATATGTACTGAAACTCTGATCTGCTCTAACATGTACAATTATAGTAAGTCGGTTTGGAAAGACTAGCAGATGGATAACCTGGTTAAGGCTAAGCTCTGAAACTACCTTTGGCATGAATGATGGGTTTGTTATGAGGGTTACCCTGCACCTGCTGAATGCAGTATAGGGCTATGTATACATGAACTTGCAGTTCAGAGACTCTTCTACCTGATATGACAGCTATAAAGGACATGGACTTCTAGGTGAGCATCTTGAGAGTAGCAGCAGTAGCCATCTTAAAGGGTAGCATGGTTAGTTTTTCCAATACATAGTCTGGATCTCATAATGGAAATGGGTCCTCTGGGAGGTCGCAAGCAAACTACCCCTTTTCAGTTTCATGTGGGGGAGAGGGGACAAACAGTGGAGTAATCTCTACGCAAGATGAAACAGCATAAGCATAAACTTTAAAGTTGGAATAAGAAAGGCTCTGTTCAAACAGGTGTGATAGATAAATCAGTACTGAACTGATAGCTGCTTCAGCTGGAGTAGTGTGCCTGCTGTGACACCAGGTGGAAAAATCTTACATTTTGCCGTGTATGATTTTCTGGTGTTAGGCTTCCTTGTCTCCTTTAAAATAAACAGCATCTCTCTTGGTCAAATGATTGAGGTGGGTGTCATTTCCCAGTTTTCCAGGCAGTTAAGGCTGAGAGATGCCAAGCTGGAGTGGAAAACTGATTCCCCTGATTCGGCTGAAAAGGTTAATGTCCTTTGGCAGCATGTGGAACCTTCCCTAACGGAGGGTGTGGAGTAGACAGAACCAATATTGTCTGGGCCATAAGGGGGCTACCTGTGTCCTGTTGGACCTGTCGGTCCTGATCTTTTAAGTGTCCTGGGAATCAAGGATAAGGAAGAACAAACAAAGGAACCAGTGAGTCCACGCGAAGGAAAGGGATCTATTTTCCATGCTCCCTCCTGTTGTGTTCTGGAGCAGAATCTCACAAGTTGTTTGTTGATGAGAGATGCAAAAAGGCCTTTACAGGAGCCCGCCCACTGAGAGGTACGAGCCAGAAAAAATCCCCTTTTAAACATCCACTCATTGGGATCTAGTAGGTCCATGCTCATGCACTCTGCTAGAAGACTGCTGTAGCCTGGGACGTATGAAGTTATAAAGGTAATCCCCAAGTCTTGGGCTAGCATCCAGATCTTTCTGGTAAGGCTGCACATGGTTACAATAAGGTCCCTCCTTGTTTATGTAACACATGGCCGTGGTATTGCATGGCTAGATTTGTAGAGCTCCTGTTCTTAAATACTGTCTGAAAACTTTTACAGCTAGGAAGACTGCTAGCATTTCCTTTAGACTGATGTATAAAACTTCCTCTGTTGTGGGGACAAAATGCCCTGCACCCTCAGTAGGCCTAAGTGGGCTCCCCAAGTTATGTCTGCACTTGGGCAGCATGACAGATGCCTCTGGGTTCTCTTGTACGGTGTGTCCTTCCACCTTAAAAGTTCCTTCTTGAGGAACAGAAGCAAGGCTACAAGGTTGTCTACGGACTGGGAGAGTTCCTCCTAGACATTTTCTGAGAAACCATTCCAACTTCCTCATGTGTATCTTTGCTAAAGGGACCATCAGTATACAGGATGCCATGTATCCTAACAGCCTTAAGAACTCTGTGGCAGAGAGAAGTTGTTTTGATTGCAGATTGTGTAAATAATCAGTCAGGAAAACAATCCTGTCCTGAGAGAGAAATACTTTATACTGGACTGACTATCAGGGACCCAGAAACAGGATCCTTGCTGGGGGGGGGGGCATCTGAGACTTCTGTATATTTAACGAGGCCCACCTTTTGAAAACAGTCTACAGAGGTCTGGAGGCATTCAAGGTCTCTATGCAGTGGATCTTCCTTGGACAAAACAGTCATATAGGTAAGGGTAGATGTGCAAACCCAGTGTTCTGCAGGATACTATTGGGGTGCCAGACATTTTGTAAAAACTCTTGGGGCAGTAGACAGACCAAATGGTAAAGCAGAAAACTGGAAGTGGGAACCTGAGGCTATGATTCGTTGACATTTTCTGTAACTGAATGCTATAGGACCATGAAAGTAAATGTCCTTTAGGTCAACAGTGGCCATGGAGGCATCCTGAAAAATCACGGGTAGCAGCTTTTGCAATGTATAAACTCAAAAAAAACGAACAAACTGCAATAAAATGAAGGAGGAAAAAGGACCACACCAGATGCTCAAAACAGTTCCAATTAGTGCTTTCGTTTACTAAAATGAGCAAACTTCTTCAGACAATTTTGAGACACACAAGTACACAAATACAATACTTCTCATGACATCATTTCCTTTGGAAAAGCATAATTTCCTTTGGAAAAGCATAATTTCCTTTGGAAAAGCATAATTTCCTTTGGAAAAACATAATTTCCTTTGGAAAAACATAATTTCCTTTGGAAAAACACAGCCTCATTTTAAAGTGCCAAACTTTATATTAAAAAAAAAAAAAAAAAAACAAATAAAGGTCCTTACAAATACTTCCAAAACTTCCATGTAAAAATACATTTGTATAATTTAATAAATATACAGAAAAAAGTGATAAAAATATATAAACATAAAACTATCTAATTAACGCTTTTAATTTCAAGATACTCTTAATAAAAACAAAGTCATTTAAACCTGGTGGAACTAAGGCATTTAATTTCAACTGCCAAATTAGTTCCTTCTCCTCTAATTTCAAATCCATCGGTCCACCCCTGAAATCATCAGAATTTTTTTCAATAACTAAGAACTTGAATTCATGCTTGGGACACAAATTAATATGCCTTGCAAGTGCATTATTCAAATTCTTTTTATCAATGGCATACAAGTGCTCATAAATCCTATTCTTGAGAGGTCTTTCAGTTTTGCCCACGTAAAAAACAGAGCAGTTTTTACATGAGCTCAAGTAAACCACCCCTCTGGTGCTACAATTGAATTTATCATTAAAATGGTAAAAAGGTTACCACATCTATATATTTGCACCAACGGCAGGCCTCACATGTAAACATGCCACAATGTGGGAAACGACATTTTAAAGTACTATTTTCCAAAAGTGTTTTTAAATTCCTGCCTTTCCTAAATACAACAAAGGGAGCCACTCCCACATGTTGTCTAGTCAAATTATTATCTAATAAGAAGGACCAATTTTTGAAAATGATTGATCTAAAAAAGGGAGCATCTATAGAAAATGTGGTTATAAAGCTCAACCTTGCTAAATCACCATCTGAAGACCCAGATGGTTGTTTAGGGACAAAATCCCTACGGTCCCAGTCAATTGCTGATGTGTTGCAAGTAACATCCAAATTGTCCAACGAATTATCCGGACTACAAGAGCCCAAACTGGTGAAAATGATACTATCCTTGACATTTAATAATGGTTTAAAAATACCACAAACTCTTTTAGAGGAGACTTCATCTATCAGGTCATCCACTAAATTGATGGAGTAGCCACGTTTACTGAACATTTCCTTCAATAACCTGCATTAATCTAAAAAATCATTCTCTAAGGTCACCATTCTTGCAGCCCGTACCAGTTGACCCTTAACAACTCCCCTTTTCTGATGAAAAGGGTGGCAAGGGCTTATGTAAAGGTTTCCCTCAATGAAATGAATGAGCATATCAAAAAAATTAAAGGCTTCATTACTGATTTGTTTGAGGAATGCATTGATGTTGATTTGTTGAACCTTCTCTTAATTCCCTACCCAATCACCCCTATCTTATTTGACTTATTTGGCTTACCTAAAATCCAAAAAAATTTGGAAAAACCTCCCTTTCGTCCCATCATTGATGGGAGGCAGTCTATAACTTACGGATATGCTAAATTTGTGGATGTCAAACTTAAACAAGCTTTAAGAAATGAAACCCAAATATGCAAGGATTCGTGGGCATTTTTAGGTGCCATGAATAATTTTCCTTTTTCCAAGAACCTTAATTTTTTAACAATTGATGTCCGTGATTTGTACACTACCATTCCTCAGGAGATTGGTTGTGAATGGGTCAGGGATTTTTTGTTAGAACAACATTTGGATGGTGCTTCTATAGATTTAATTTACTTGTTGGAAATAGTTTTGAGTAACAATTATTTTTTGTTCAACAGAGAATTTTACTTCTAGAAAACTGGTGTAGCCATGGGGTCTCCATGTGGTGGTACTTTTGCCAACACAGTGATGGCCCAATGGGAAAAACAATTCCTATTTAGGGATCATATTTTCCAAGAAAAAGTTGCATGGTACACCCGTTATTTAGACAATATTTTTATTCTTTGGTGAGGTAGTAGGAATTCTGCTGCAGCATCTGTTGAACATATTTCCAAATACACAAATTTCCTTGAATTTACCTGGGAATTCAATACTGAACGAATTTGCTTCCTTGATGTTGAATTGATTAAATGTCCTTCATTGGACGGGGTTATTTCTAAAATTTTTAGAAAATCCACATACTCAAACGCATTCCTTCATTTTTCCAGTTGCCACCCTTTTCATCAGAAAAGGGGAGTTGTTAGGGATCAACTGGTATGGGCTGCAAGAATGGTGACCTTGGAGAATGATTTTTTTAGATGAATGCAGGTTATTGAAGGAAATGTTCAGTAAACGAGGCTACCCCATCAATTTAGTGGATAACCTGATTGATGAAGTCTCCTTTAAAAGGGTTTGTGGTATTTTTAAAACCATTATTAAATGTCAAGGATAGTATCATTTTCACCAATTTGGGCTCTTTTAGTCCGGATAATTCGTTGGACAATCTGGATGTTACTTGCAACACATCAGCAATTGACTGGGACCGTAGGGATTTTGTCCCTAAACAACCATCTGGGTCCTCAGATGGTGATTTAGCAAGGTTGAGCTTTATAACCACATTTTCTATAGAGGATCCCTTTTTGAGATCAATCATTTTCAAAAATTGGTCCTTCTTATTAGATGATAATTTGACTAGACAACATGTGGGAGAGGCTCCCTTTGTTGTATTTAGGAAAGGCAGGAATTTAAAAACACTTTTGGAAAATAGTACTTTAAAATGTCATCCCCCATATTGTGGCATGTTTAAATGTGAGGCCTGCCGTTGGTGCAAATATATAGATGTGGTAACCTTTTTTTACAATAAATGGTAAAAAATACCACATCGATGATAAATTCAATTGTAACACCAGAGGGGTGGTTTACTTGAGCTCATGTAAAAATTGCCCCATTTTTTACGTGGGCAAAACTGAAAGACCTCTCAAGAATAGGATTTATGAGCACTTGTATGCCATTGATAAAAAGAATTTGAATAATGCACTTGCAAGGCATATTAATTTGTGTCCCAAACATGAATTCAAGTTCTTAGTTATTGAAAAAATTTTGGATAATTTCAGGGGTGGACCGATGGATTTGAAATTAGAGGAGAAAGAACTGATTTGGCAGTTGAAATTAAATGCCTTAGTTCCGCCAGGTTTAAATGACTTTGTTTCTATTAAGAGCATCTTGAAATTAAAAGCGTTAAGATAATTTTATGTTTATATATTTTTATCGCTTTTTACTGTATTATTTATTAAATTATACAAATGTATTTTTACAAGTATTTGTAAGGACCTTTATTATTTATTTGTTTTTTGATATATAGTTTTTTTTTTTTTTTTTTTTAGAGTTTGGCACTTTAAAATGAGGCTGTGTTTTTCCAAAGGAAATAATGTTTTTCCAAAGGAAATTATGCTTTTCCAAAGGAAATGATGTTTTTCCAAAGGAAATGATGTCATGATAAGTATTGTATTTAAGTGTACTTGTGTGTCTCAAAATTGTCTGAAGTTTGCTCATTTTAGTAAACGAAAGCGCGAATTGGAACAGTTTTGAGTATCCGGTGTGGTCCTTTTTCCTCCTTCATTTTGTTGCAGCTTTTGCAATGTAAGCATCTTGAATTCTGGCATGTAGAGGAATTTGTATAGATTTCTAAGAACCAAAAATAGATCTCCAGCTCTCCTCTTTTCTTGGGACCAGGAAGATAGTTGAATAAAAGCTTTCTTCTTCCTCTTGACTTGAGAGCACTGACTGTATGGACCCTTGCTGAAATAAATCTCTGATAACGGAGTAAGAGGTTTCCTTTTTCCTTTGGAGGTCATGCTATGCCCAAGAAGGAAGGGAAATTATTAGAACTAGATATAGTACCCTTTTCTACAATGCTGAGAACCCACTGATCCCTTGTGATGGTCTTCAACTGGCTTAAGAGGAGGGATATAGTCTCCCTGGCAGGTGTCTGGAGGGTGGGGAGGGAAGAAGGGGTAGCAGAGTCACAGCTGTTCTCTATGTTGGGAGTTCTCTTTGGCTTTCACCAGATATTCGTAGCTGTTCTGTGGGCCATCTTCTGGATTGTCTTGGTGGTTTTCCTTCAGAAGGCCTCCTCTGGTCTTCTCTGGGTAGCAAGGGCCAAGGTTTAGAAGGACAGTTTCCACTATACATCATGGCTGCAGACAAGTAGAATTCTTTGACCATTTTTGTTTGCCCTTTTTGCCTAGTTTCTCAAAGGCTTGTTCAGCTGGCAGGAACTAAGTTTAGTGGGCCATATGAATAGATTCTAGATATTTTATCATACAGAAAGTACAGTTGTGTGCACTTACCATAAATGTAGACATTAGAGTGTATTCACTGTTGCAGTCATCACACTTGGGTTATCTGCCTGCAGGTAGCTCTCAGTCGGTCCGAATACCAGAGTCTTGGGATTTCTGCGTTGGATGCTGTTGCCTCTTCCATGACGTCAGGTCGTCAGGGATATAAAACATGCAGCCGATGCCATTACATCAGATTTTCTTGCCCCAGATGTCAGGAGCCCCCAAAATAGGAAGCAATTACAAGGTGTGGAACACCTCCAATAAAAAGTAAATACCATTGCCATAAGATATGGCCAAAAAAGAGGATAGGTAGAAAGTATAGAAATGTCAGGAGGCTAGAGGGAGGGTAACAAGGACTGCAACAGTGAATTCACTCGAACATCTACATTTATGGCAAGTGTACACAACTGTACTATGTTCATGTTTCACTTTGCAGTCATCACACTTGGGTTGATTCCCAAAGCTGAGGAAGGGTGGAGGCAGTCAAGAAGTATTAGGGCTGGCTAGCAGGTGTTGTAAGCCTGCAGTAGCAAATCCAGGTCTAGATTTAGAAAAGATATGCAAGTGGTAATGCTTGGTGAAGGTGTGCACTGAACTCCAGGATGTCCCTGGTAGGGACTCCCCTGAGAAATGCTGTAGAGGTTGAGATAGCCCTAGTGGCATGGGTTCTGATCACCTGTGGGGTAGGTTTTCCATGGTGCGTGTAGCAGAAATGGATGCAGTGTGCTATCCATTTGGAAATTGTTAGTTTTGAAATGGCCTTGCCCTCTGCCCCTGTAGCAAAGCTGACTAGCAGCTGGTCAGACTTTCTCAACGGTTTAGTCCTGTCAAGGTAGAACCTAAGCTGTCTGTGCACGTCCAAGAGTGAAGGATTATTTCCCCTTTATTCTGAGGATTAGGAAAAAATGTTGGTAAATGGATGGATTGGTTTAAAGCCACACTGGATACCACCTTAGGCATAAATGATGGGTTAGTCCTGAGGGAAACCCTGTCAGCATGGAAGATAATGAAGGGTTCCACGGCCATAAGGGCCTGTAACTCAGACACTCTTCTGGCTGAAGTGATGGCTAGAAGTAAGGTTGTTTTCCAAGACAGGAATTTTAACTGTGCTGTAGCAGCAGGCTCAAACGGGGGAAGCATGAGCTTCTCTAGTACAAAGAGAAGGACCCAGGCAGGAGTGAGAGCTCTCCTCGGGTGTTAGCTCCTTTCAGGAACTGTTAGACCACAGGGTGAGAGAAGAGGGGTGGCTCAGTATTGTAATGAGCTGAGATGGCAGAGGCATAAATCTTAATGGATGAGAAGGATAGGCCTTTGTGGAGCAGCTCTGCTAGATAATCTAGGATTTGCGGTAAGGTGGGCACGGCTGTCTCTTTTCCCTGAGACTGGCTCCAACAATGGTATCTTTTCCACTTTTCTGAATAGGATTTCCTAGTACTAGACCTCCTGGCCTCAAGGATGACATCCAGCACCCGTTTGCTGAGGGTTGCTGGTGATGTATTCAGGGAATAAGCCAGGCTGCTAGATTCAGGGTTTGCAGCTGGAGATGCAAAACCTGGGCCTCCTGCTGGGACAGCAGAGAGGGGGTCTGATGCAGGTGCCAGGGTGGCACTGTTGTCAGACTACGTAAAAGTGGGCACCAGTGCTGACGTGGTCGGTCTGGTGCAATAAGGATTGTCCCTGGCCTGTCCTGTTTGATCTCTAGTAGTACTTTTGAGAGGAGGGGCAGAGGGGGAAAGGCATAGATTGAGAGGTTTTCCCATGTAAAGGATAGGGCATCCACTTTCCATACTTGGTTGTGGGGAGTTCTGGTGCAAAATTTGCTCAATTGATGGTTCTGGGGGGAAGCAAAGAGGTCCACCTCTGGTGTCCCCCACCTGTGGGGATTAGAAGCTTGAATGAACTGGGTTCCAGTTTCCACTTGTGTGGATCCATTAGATTTCTGCTTAAGTTGTCTGCCAGTGAATTTTGTTTGCCTGGCAGGAATTGAGCTTGCAGGTGCACTTGGTTGCTCAAGGCTGTGTTACACGGAGCCATGGCTAACCTGCAGAGTGGGTAGGAATGAGTTCCCCCTGCTTGTTTATGTACCACATGACTGTGGTGTTGTCTGTCTTTATCAAGAGTTGTCCTGAAAGGAGAAAGTATTTGAAGGCGGTCAGTGGATTCTGTACAGCTAACATTTCTTTTTAATTGATATGCAGGTGCATTTTGTCCAGGGCTCCATTTGCCTGCCATGTGAGCCGCCCATGGATAATCTGAAGCGTCTGCTGTCAAGGTTTTGGTGGTGGGGCGTTGAGTGAAAGGGAATCCCTTGTTGTGGCTGCAGGCCTTTGCCCATCAAAAGAACTGTGTCCTTAGACAAGGAATGCTCAGAATCACTGTTTCCAGGTCCTGAGAATGTTGACACCAGAGACTTGAGTACCACTAAAGTTTCCTCATATGCAGTCTTGCATATGGAATTAGGAGAATGCATTAGGCCATGAACCCTAGGGCTTGCAATATTTTTCTTGCAGATAGCTGGGTTTCGGTGGCCAGCAGTTTGAAGTAATTTGTCAAATAAACCTGCTTTTCTGAAGTGAGGAATGCCATCTTGGAAGTTGTGTTCAAGCTTGCTCCCAGGAATACAATTTCTTGGCTGGGTACCAGATGTGATTTATTTTCGTTGATGGTATACCCCGAGAAGTTAGGAGTCTCTTTACAAATATCAGGTGCTGAAGGAGCAATTCCTGACTGTCCGCCCGAATCAGGCAATCGTCCAAGTATGGGTAAATTTGAATGTTTCTCTGCCTGCAGTATGCAATGACTGGAGCCAGGCACTTTGTGAATATCCTGGGTGCAGTAGATAAGCCAAATGGAAGTGCAGAGAACTGATAGTGCATAGAGCCTGCCCTGAAACGTAGACATTTCCTGCAAGATTCCCTTATGGGTATGTGCAGATAAGCTTCTTTTAAGTCTAGGGTGACCAGCCAGGAGTCCTTGGCTAGCAGGAAGGTGTTGAGAGTTGACAGATCCAGGACAAGGCGCCAAGCGTTTTATTTTCTGGGCACCAGAAACCGTCTGGAGTAGAAACCCTGTCCCTTTTGCTCTGTTGAAACAGGTTGCATAGCCTTGACACTGAGAAGAGAAAGTACTTGCTTTTGTGCCACTGCCCACTGGTTTGGGGGAAGGTCTGGCAATCCCCTTGGGGTTGGCAGTGAAAGGAAGTAGAATCTGTATCCCTGGGATACAATGTTTAAGACCCAAGGGTCCTGGATAATGTATTCCCAGTTTTTTTGCATGTAGGGCGAGTTTTCCTCCTAGGGGTGCAAGTACTTGGGCAGGGCTGGGAAGGATGCAGAAGTCATTGTGAACTTTTTCCATAAGAGGGTGGCTTACCACTCCCTGTTTTTGGGGTGGGAGCACTCCATTGTTTAGATCTGTGCATACTCTTGAGACTGTAGTCTTTGTGGTCTGTTGCCCCTGGGTTTGGACTGAGAAGGACTGGGAGATACTGGGAAGGACCAGTTTTTTGAAGGCCAATGCCTACTGAATTCTAGGTGGCTGCACCTGTAAGAAATCCTTAACAGTTTGCATAGATTTAGCTTTTCCCTGAATCTTTTTAAGAACTTCTGCTTTTGTGCCAAACAAACATTCTTGATTTAATGGAGCATCTAGTAGTTTTGCTTTGACATGGTCTGGCAAGATTTGTTTCTTCAGCCAAGCATGCCTTCTCAGAACGGACCCAGTGACAGCAGCCCTGCAAGGTGCTTCTAAGGCATCAAAACCACACTGCAAAGTATGTTTACCAACTAGGTTTGCAGAATGCATTAACTCTTGTAAATCTTTATTTTCTGCACAATCAGGAATCACCATTTTTTGTTTAATTAGCTCCATAATATACTGCTGGTACTTCAACATGTGAAACTGGCAATTTAAAGCCCTGATGGCATGAGTTGCAGAGGTATATACCTTCTTACCCAATCTAAAGCCCTAGAATCCCTGTCCGAAGGGGTAGGGTTTTTGGTTGTAGTAGCCTTAACACCTTTAGATCCCAGGGAAATGGTTTCTGGATCTGGAGTAGGATTTTTAAAGAGAAATCTGAGGGTGCCGGGTACTCTGTAGTACCCGTCAAGCTTTCTACGAGCTGGAGGTAAAGTATCAGGGGTAAGACTAGATTCCATGAAAACATCATCTACGATATCCAGGACAGGGGTTATAGCTAGAGGCCTGTGCTGAGAAAAGTCTAAAAATTCCCCGAGTCTCTTTTTTGACTGAGGGTAGTCCTGGCATTCCCAGCGGAAATGCTCTCTTAGGGTGTAAGGTTTCACCGAAAGAAAAGTCCTCTGGAGGAAAGGCAGAGGGAATGGAATCCTCTACATCTGAATCTTCATAGGTGGATAAGGGTACGTCCTGGTAATCAGAGGGGTCAGTCATCGGACTCCTGGTCTGTAGAATCAGAAGGAAAATCAATTAGTTTTCTTTTAGAGGGGGAAGGCTGGCTTCCCCTAATTAAAGTAATAAGGTCTTCAGCCATTCTAAGCATGTTTCTGAAGCATGGTAGCTTGAGAATGCGCTTTGGTCGTTTGTTTCCTAGACGTAGTGCGAACTCTGGGCTTGAGAAATTCAGTAGATTTAGTCGAAAACGAAGTAGTCAGCTTAATACGAACATCGGAAGACCTGAATACACCCACAGAAGCCTGTGCCTGTACAGTGGCTCTGGACCAATCCAAGGTAGAGACATCCACAGGTTCCATAGTTGAAGAAGCATCTTGCGGCATACCAGACTCCGAATGGGTCTCAGTAGAGGCCTGAGAATCTGTAGAAGTGGGCATCAGGGGCTGCGAAAGCGCCAGAGTACCGGCAAACTGGCGACTAGCTTAACAGAAGTGTCATCGGCAGTTTTGGACCTATGCGGACCGTCTCTGTCTTTATCCTTACTTTTTTGGAAGATCGGGAGTCAGATGGCTTAACGAAGCCATTTCAGAATACAGAGAATGAGTGCGAAATAATTTAATGACAAAGGTAGCTCAACGACGAATAATTCAGGTGTTGAACAAGGCACAAAACAGACACAGAGGAATGTTGTGGTCTGGACCTAAACAGGTGACACAGTAAGAATGAAAATCTCTGTAAGATATTTGCTTTCCACAGGCAAGACCATTACTAACTTTTTCTGACATCGATTAGAGCAAGAAAAAAGGATCCCCAACAGGGTACTTAGCTTTACAAGACTTCAAGTTTGAAAGTCGAAAAACGAAAATTTCAGGTAGTGGCTGACTGCCACTTGTGAATTGCTTTTGCTTCGGGCTCCCGCACTGCAAGAAAAGCTGATGTAATGGCGTCGGCTGCATGTTTTATAACCCCTGACGTCATGGAAGAGGCAACAGCATCCGACGCAAAAATCCCAAGACTCTGGTATTCGGGCCGACTGGGGGCTACCTGCAGGCAGACAACCCAAGTGTGATGACTGCAACAGTGAAACATGAACATCTGGCAATTAAAAGCTCTCATGGCTTGGGTTGCAGTGGTACAAGTTTTCTTGCCAAACCTACCCAGTAGTTGTCTTTGCCTGATATTACGTAAGGGATGCCAAGATGGTCCTATGGGAATCTCTTTAGTAGATTTATTAAACAGAGGGATCAGCTTTAGGATTTCTGTAGAGGTGCTTGTGACAGTTAAATTCTCAGTAAAATCTGCCTGGTTTCCTAGGCACAGGTGACAAGAGAGTCAGGGTGGAGGGCTATGTCCTCAGAATCATCATCTAGTACAATGTGTACTGCAGAAATAGCAAACTGTCTATAGAGAAGGTAAACTTAATAGTTCCCTTAATGTGTCTATGCCTAGGAAAACTGCTTACTTTACCAGTTAAAAGTTCTTTTATCAAGTCATTTATCTCCAAAGAAAAGGTGTTTGGGGTGGGGAAGTTAAAGAAATAGTATCATCTGAGTAAGAGTAGGTTTGAGATTGTAAATAACCCAAAGAAAGGAGCGAGCTCTTCCTCAACCTCAATGCTTGGAGTATCTTCCACTTCTTAGAAGGCTACTTCCCTTGTTCTTTTAGTCAGAAAAGTCCCCGAAGGTGGTTGTGAGAGTTCCCTGGGTTTAATGAAAGCCATAAATTCTTGTGCTATCTTGACAAGATCTCGGACTACAGACCAACACGCAGAGGGTGGTGGTGAGGCCAAGGTAGGGGCATGTTTCAGTTTAACAGGTCTGGTCGAGGAATTCATTCATCCAATCGCACCCTCTGCAGGAACCTCGATAGGCAGGGAGACCTAAGGCCATCCGCCAAAACCACATCAGACATTAAAAGCTGATGCCAGCATTGCAGCATCAGACCTGACTGACGCGTGACTGGTGATGGCAGTTGCAGCGGAATGGGGCTGCCTCCTGACAGACTGCATCACATGGTTCTGGCCTAGCAGTTGCTGGTCCTGGGGGCTGCAAAGGCACCTCACCAAGGTCTTTGCTAGACTTAGGAACTGGTTCAGTAATTTTCTCGGCAGCCTGCAGATTCTTTTTTTTGTTTGTTTATCTTTTCACTCCTTTTTGACATCACACCAGCAGCCGCCAGAGTTGGTGCAGGCCCTGCAGAAGTCAGAGGTTGTGACACTACCAAAGCAAGCAACAAGGACTCCATATGCGCCAAGAGTACCCAAGCAAGAGGGGTTGCATGAAATGTAGCATAATCACAGCAGTTAGCAATGCTGTGTTGAGGTCCCAAGCAAATTAAGTGAAAATCTGTGCTGTATTTGTTTCCTACTGGATAGTTAACTTTTTTGAACATAAATTAGAGGAGAAATCTCCCCAATGAGCTACTTATCTGGCTAAAGGAGAGAATCTCTGGAAACATTAGCTGACTGACTGACTTCAAGAGTATAAAACATTCAGGAAACGCACTGAACTGCTTGGCTAGAAAGAACTGAAGATGGTACTGACACACCCTTCTTAAAACTCACACGTCAGGACACTGGTCATTGAGTGTCCATTGGCTTGATGCCAAGATTCTGTAAATCGGGTCGTCACAGGGTTCTGCATGGTAGTAAGATCCAAGGATCAGTACTGCAGCACTGACTACAGAGAACACCCCTTGTTACAAAATCCTGTAGCCTGGTTTCATAAAGAGCCAGCTGTCACCCTATTCTTCTTAACCAGCCTGGTGAGGGTAATGCCCATATGCCTTAGAGAAGTCTCACCTATTACTAAAACACTGTTATGATTTGATACAGTCTCAGTGCGCAACAAGGGCTTGGAGTCTGCACCCTTCTGATTCTTAGAGACTGGAGATATAGTACAGTTTTGTACCTACCATAAATGTAGATGTTCGAGTGCTAATACAGCTGCAGTAATCACAGATGGGTTCTCTGCAGTCAGGCGGGTCCTCGGTCGGCCGAATTCCAAAGTCTAGGTCCGGCGTCGGTTGTTGTCGCTTTCTCTCCTGACGTCAGTGAGGCAGGGGTATATAAGACACAGCCGACGCCATGTTCTTCAGTCTTTCTTGCCCCAGATGTCAGGTGCCCCCAGAAGGAAGGCAATACATAAATTATATTTATATACATGCAATGCAATATAATCCAAAATCAGTAGTTGCAAGCAAATATACCATAGAAGGATAACCCAAACAGGTTGTAAGAAAAAGAGGTTAGGCCCTAGGCCTTTACCAAGTGGGGAAGGAGGGAGGGAAACTGTACTGCAGCTGTATTAGCACTCTAACATCTACATTTATGGTAGGCACAAAACTGTACTATGTTCATCGTGCATACAGCTGCAGTAATCACAGATGGGTAGAATCCCAAAGCTACGCAAAGGGTGGTAGGCACTAGGTGGAACTGGGATGAGCCAGGATGCCCTGCAACACAGCAGTGGCAAAGCCTGCTCTAGTTTTGGAATATAAAGGCAGGTGGTAGTGTTTTGTGAAGGTATGCACAGAACTCCAAGTGGCTGCCTCCAAAATATCTTTGGTAGGAACTCCTCTGAGGAAGGCTGTAGAGGTGGCTGTGGCCCTGGTGGAGTGGGATCTGATGCCTGTAGGGACAGTTTTTCCATGATAGGAATAACAAAAACGTATGCAGTGGCCTATCCATTTTGAGATTGTCTGTTTGGTAACTGGCTTCCCTTCAGCCCCTACACCATAGGACACAAAAAGTTGTTCTGATTTCCTGAAGGGCTTTGTTCTGTCCAAATAATAACATAGCTGCCTATGGATGTCTAAGGAGTGTAGCAGCCTTTCCCCTTTGTTTTGAGGATTGGGGTAAAAGGTAGGTAAGTGTATGGCTTGATTTAAAGCTACCCTGGATACCACTTTAGGCATAAATGACGGTTTGGTTCGAAGGGAAACCCTGTCCTGATGGAAGATGAGAAAGGGCTGCACAGCTATGAGGGCTTGTAGTTCCGAAACCCTACGAGCTGAGGTAATGGCCAGAAGGAAAGCTGTTTTCCAGGACAAATATTGCAAATCTGTTGAGGCAGCTGGTTCAAAGGGAGGCAATGTTAATTTTTCTAGAACGTAATTAAGATCCCAGGCTGGTATTGGTTGTTTCCTTGGTGGTCTTATATTCTTAGCCCCTCTGAGGAACTGTCTTAAGAGTGGGTGAGAAAATAAGGGTGGATCCGTGTTGAATTCTGCAGAAATGGCTGAAGCATGGATTTTTATGGAGGAAAATGAAAGTCCACTGTTCAGCAGCTCAGCTAGATAATGTAATACCTGAGGCAAATTCAGTTTTCTAGGGTCCTGGCCTTTTTTCTCATTCCAAGAGCAGAACAGTTTCCATTTTGCGGAGTAAGCCTTTCTCATAGATGGCCTTCTGGCCTCCAAAATGACATCCTGCACCTCTTTGGAGAGTAGGGTCTGTTGTGGTGTTAAGGAATTTTCCATGCAGCGAGATTGAGTGTTTTCAGCTGACTGTGAAGAGTTTTGTAGCTGTGTTGAGTCAGCAGAAGAGGCATTAGAGGTAGGGACCAGGGAGGAGTATGTGTTAGGCTCCTCAGGAGTGGGTACCAGTGTTGCCTTGGCCAGTCTGGAGCAATCAGTATCATCTTCGGTCTGTCTGCTCTTGCTTTCAAGAGCACCTTGGGCAGAAGAGGCAGAGGTGGGAAAGCGTAAACTGTCCATGCTGTCCAACTGAATGAAAGCGCCCACTCTCCAGGCCTTTGGATGAAAGGTCCTTGAACAAAACTTTTCAATTGATGATTCCTGTGGGAGGCAAAGAGATCTATGTCTGGCCTCCTCCACGCTTGGATTATCTTTGTAAACACTTGAGGATGCAACTTCCATTCGTGTGGATCTGTCATATTTCTGCTTAGATTGTCTGCCAGCGTGTTTTCCAAACCTGGCAAGTACTGTGCTTGAAGTTCGATTTGCCATTCCAGAGCCAAGTTCCAAAGTGTCATGGCTAGTCTGCACAGGGGTTATGAATGTGTTCCTCCTTGTTTGTTTATGTACCACATTACTGTGGTGTTGTCTGTTCTTATCAGTAATTGTCCTGGATGCAGGAGGTCCTTGAAAGCTGTAATTGCATTTATTACTGCTAGCATTTCTTTTGATTGATGTGAAGGTGCTTTTCCTTTTGGGACCATTTGCCCTGAATGCACCTGTCTGTCATGTGCGCCCCCCCAGGCGTAATCTGAGGCGTCTGTTGTGATGACTTGATTTGCTTGAGGCTTGCAGAATGGGAGACCTGTGTTTGTTTGACATGCTTGGGCCCACCATAGAAATTCCTTTTGCAAACATGGAATTATTGGTATTATTGTTTCCAAACTGTGGCTGTGTTGAGACCATAGGTTTTTTAGGTACCATTGAAGTTTCCTCATATGCAACCTTGCACATGGGATTAAAATAATGCAAGATGCCATGAAGCCCAGAGCCTGCAGGATTTTCCTTGCTTTAAGCCTGGTACATTTTGCTAGTATTTTGAAGTACTGAGTTAGTTGGCCCTGTTTTTCTGGCGTAAGATAGGCCATCTGGGTGTTTGTGTCCAAGTTGGCACCCAGGAAAGTTATTTTCTGAGATGGTGTTAGCCTGGATTTCTCTTTGTTGATTGTGTATCCCAGAGAATGCAGTAACCGCGTTACATAAGCCAGACGTCCCAGAAGTATGTGCTTGCTGTCCGCTTGGATCAGGCAGTCGTCCAAATAAGGGTAAATTTGTATCCCTTGAAGTCTGCAGTAGGCAATCACTGATGCCAGGCATTTCGTGAATACTCTGGGTGCAGTAGATAAGCCAAAGGGCAATGCAGAGAATTGATAGTGGATTGAACCTGCAAGAAATCCGAGGTATCTTCTGCAGCTTTGTCTGATTGGGACATGCAGGTATGCCTCCTTGAGGTCCAATGTTACCAGGCAAAACTCCTTGCCCAGCATGGGAAGAAGCTGCTGTAATGTGAGCATCTTGAATTTTGGTACGAGTAAGAATGTGTTTAGGATGGATAAGTCCAAAATGGGTCTCCAGTCGGTTCCTTTTCTTGGTACCAGAAATAGTCTGGAATAAAAACCTTGACCTTGTTCGTGAGTAGGTACCTCTTGAATAGCTCTCATGTCTATGAGCTTTGAAATTTGTAGTTGTGCCTCTGCCCTTTGTATGGCAGGTTTGGCATGCCTCTCATTTTTGGAAGAGAGTGGAAATGAAATCTGTAGCCTCTGTTTATAACGTCCAGGATCCATTTGTCTGTTGTGAGAATATGCCAATTTCTTGTAAATAATGCCAGCTTTCCTCCCAAGGGTGCTGCCAGCTGAGACTTGCTTGGCATGGAAAGGAGGGAGTCATTGGGTTTGTTTCCTGTATTGTTGTGCACTGTCTTCGCCACCTCCTGGTGCTGGAGTTTGCCATTGCCTGCCTCTATATGATCCTTGTGATTGTCCTCTGCCCCTTGTGCGCCTGTATCTACCTCTTTGGGGCTTGTCAGTGGCTGGAAAGGACCAGTTTTTTGAAGGCCAATTTCTGCTAAAACGTGGTGGTTGAACCTGTAGAAAAGCTTTGACAGTTTGCATAGATTTGGCTTTTTCTTCCATTTTCCGTAATATCTCCTCAGCATTAGTACCAAACAGCACATCCTTTTGTAAAGGAGCATCTAGAAGTTTTGCTTTCACATGATCAGGCAAGCTTTGTTCCCCAAGCCAGGCATGTCTACGAATGACTGATCCTGTAACAGCAGCTCTACTTGAGGCCTCTAGGGCATCATAGCCACATTTGTAAGGTGTGTTTACCCACTTGTTCTGCACTATGCATCATATCCTGCAACTCCTTCAAATCTGGTTGTTCAGGTTGAGACATTTTATTCCTTAATTGTGATAACAGAAACTGCTGATATTTAAGCATATGAAACCGACAATTTAAGGCCCTCATGGCTAGGGTGGCCGAGGTATATACCGTTTTACCCCACCTTTCTAAGGATCTTGACTCTCTTTCGGAAGGTAGTGGGTTCTTAGCAGTAGAGGCCTTCATTCCCTTGGGGCCTTGAGAAATGGTTTCAGGGTCAGCATTATGGCCTTTGTAGAGAAATTGGTGAGAGTTAGGAACTCTGTAGTACCTATCAGGCTTGACTGGAGCAGGAGGGAGGGAATCCGGATTAAGGCAAGCCTCTGAATAAACATCATCAAGTATGTCCAAGACAGGAGGTATCGCCAGAGGTCTGTGTTGAGGTAACAAAAGAAATTCCCTAAGTCTTTTCTTGGAATCAGAAAAGTCTTGGCCTTCCCAATGGAAGTGTTCCCTCAAAGTGTGCAAGGTTTCCCCAAAGGAAAAATCCTCAGGAGGAGATACAGAAGGAATGGACTGCTCTGCATCCGAATCTTCATAAGGGGAGTAAGGGTGTTCCTCTACATCAGAATGCTCTGAAAAAATGGAGCCCTGATCAGAAGAGGGAGAATCTTCCTCCACTCTGGGTCTCTTGTCTGGAGGGGGCTGGGAACCCCTGATAAGAGTAACTAAATCCTCAGCCATTTTAAGCATCTGCTTTTTAGGCATGGGGCCTGGAGATGAGCCCTGTGCAACAGGCCTCTTGGGATGCCTGGCTGATTTGGATTTAGTAAAGGCCTTAATGGAAAAGGAAGATGAGGGCCTAAAGACACCATGGGTGGAAGTGGACCTGTCCACATTAGGAGGCTCAGCACTCACAGTGGCTTCGGTGGTTGTAGTCTGGGTAAGGGCAGAGGTACCTGCGGTCTCGGTTACAGAAGACACCGCCAAAGAAGTGTCGTCGGTAGTCAGGGACTGCATAGGCGTCTCGCTGAGAACCGGACCACGTGTAGCCGGTTTTGGCGTGGTGTCGGTGGGGACTGCAGACCTCGCGTGTCGGTCCTTACGTTTTTTGGACAAAACGGTAGTCGGAGTCTCCGACGACATTTTATAATCAAAGGCTTTACCAAAAAAGTGTTGGGCGAACTCCGCCCGACGCTTTATAGTGCGTTTATTGAAACTAGCGCAAAAGCGACAGCCCAAGACGTTGTGGTCTGGGCCTAAACAAGGTATGCAGAGAGAATGGAAATCCTTATGCGGTATTTGCTTCCCACAAGAAATACAATTGTTAACTTTTTCTGACATCGGTCTGAGGCAAGAAAAGTTTCCCCAACGGGGTACTTAGCTTTAATGAAGACTTCGTTTTCCAATTTTTCGTAAATTCAGGAGCTGGCCGACCGGCACTTGCGAACTGCTTCTGCTTCGGGCACCGCGCGGCAAAAAAGACTGAAGAACATGGCGTCGGCTGTGTCTTATATACCCCTGCCTCACTGACGTCAGGAGAGAAAGCTACAAGAACCGACGCCGGACCTAGACTTTGGAATTCGGCCGACCGAGGACCCGCCTGACGGCAGAGAACCCATCTGTGATTACTGCAGCTGTATGCACGATGAACATCAGGAACAGACAGAGGTTCTTGGTCACACATTTTTGTGACTACATAAAAGTTAGAAAGCTTTAAATGGCAAATGTAATGGGAAGAAACTTTTTGATAGAGTAGGACAGCATAATACCCAATGAATGCAGAGAAATGGTAGGGCAAGTTATAACAATTGAGAAGGAAATAATTAAAAAAAAAAATAGGAGGTGACAGCTACCAGAAGTAGAGGAAGCAAGACAGGCATCATTCTGCAGAAGGGAAAGTGAGTAAAAGGGAGGGAGAAGAAAGATGCAGGAAGAAATGGAATAAATGGGAGTAAACTTCTGGCAGTTAAGAGTTAGAATACAGAAGGAAAAGGGATCATCCACTAAGGGGTTAAAGTAACATGAAATGAAAGGAAAGAAGTCAGCTGAGAAAGCTGAAAGTCCAGGAAGGAAGTATACCTGGGTGGGGGGGGGGGGGTCTTTCCTCTTATTTTTCATTTTGAAACAAACAGAATGAAAAGAGGAAGGTAGGGGGTGGAATGTTACAAGTTAGAATTTCAGTTTGGTTGTGAAAACTGTAGTTGATGGATAGAATACAGAATATTAAGAGGCTGGATTACAGAAAACAATGAGTACAAAGAATGGAGTTAAAACAACAGCAGGTTATAAACTGCTGAGACTGGACCAGTTTGGTATGAATAAGGGGGGTATAAACTGGCATGAGGGAAAACCATGGACCAATGGCTGAGCCTGCCTACATACACACCATGCATTAGGACTGCATAGATGGCAACTGGAAATGTTTAAATGGGCTCTACCCATAAAAACTGATTTAAAAATATCACTAAACTATCCCCACAAACAGCTACAACATTCAAAGACTGTAACCAGTAATAAATCACTTTTACAAAGATATCATTTTTACAATTGTAGTTAAACTTCTACTCTGACATGGACACTATCCAAAAGCATCAAAAGGCAAACAATGTACTAATGTGCCACAAAATCTATAACAGTGTCACAAAGATTTCCATAAATCAATCCATAAAACTGAATCAGCAACCTTCTGGTAGGAAGGACTCCATTCACAGACTGCAAGAATCATATTGGGAGTACTAAATGCTACCCACTATTAAAAAGTTCACAAAATTAATGTGAGGTTACAAAAAAAAAACTCACAAAACTTAAACCCAAACTACCTTCATGCAACCTCCTTCAATCTACTTCAAATTTGCCTTCATCTGAACTACAACTAATATGTAGGATGTGAACACCCAAAGTGTACCATCTTTCATCAGTCCCTCCTTCCTTCAACTGATTGGCAACAAAACAGCAATTGTGACACACAGCAGTACATGCAAGAGACAAACAGCATGCACATACTAAATGTAGTGGGGACCTCCAGCTAACCTGAAGAGATCTGTGGAAGTATCAACTCTGATTTGGGAGCCTTCTTTGCCCAAAGGCAAGGACAGATGACGTCATAAAGTGCAAATTGGCAAGCCTTCAATGGGGAACTCGAGCATTCCTTTCACATAAATAGGTCTGTCATAGTGTTGCTACAGATGAGCAAACTCGGAGGGAGGCACAGACACTCGGACTCTTCAAGCTGTCTGGCGAGGGTGCATTTCTTCACAGAATCAAGCCAAGATGTGTTCAAGATCAATCCCTGCAAGCTAAGGGACAGAGCAGGCAAGATGCCTGACCTCTGCAGCTTTTCTCCTTTTCTCCCTATCCAATCAAGGCAGAGATAACACAAAGTGCCCTCTTATTTACGTCCACCTGGTCCACTATGGCTATAGGACTGAAGTCCTCCCCCCGACTACTGTGGTGGCAAAAACAATCTGAAGACAGCATTGGCGAAAGTACCTTTTTACCAATATGCCTTTGTCTTGATGGGAAGCCACTGGCCAAAGCTTTGGAAGTCATTCCAGCCTTGGTCTACCTGCGTGCGAGACATCTCCAAATGCAAAGACTGCAAGATCGAATGCTACAATGACAATCTGGGGCTACTGTATCTGTTGATATTACAAAACAGTGTTTAGCTGAAAGAACCAACCTTCAACAAGAGTTTTGAAGAGGGACCTTCTGGAAATGCTGCAAATTTTTGAATTCAAAGTGAATTCAAAAGAATACAGACAGTGCATCAGATCACACAAATGATCCCTCTAAGACGGACAAAAAAAAAATTCTTTCAATACATTTTCACACTCCAAAGACTATGTTAAAGAAGTAATCACCACTAAAAGCTGTACTGCCTTGTTCTAAATCCAGTTGCAGACAAAGTCCTATATCAAACTTAGCTGGGGTTACTCAAGATGCAGTGGAATCCCCAGGTTCACACCAATCAATGACATGTTAAAAGTAACCACAAATATCAGGTCAGCAAACAAAAGTAGTGTGATTTTAGATTGATATTTCTGGGGTAGAATTCAGAAGATATTTTACTACACGCAGTTTCCCAGAAAAAGGTCCTTCTGTACTGTACCTTGAACTCCTATATGTATTTGTCATTGTCAAGCAGCACAATGGGATTTTTGAGAGTTCAGAAAGACATACAAGCAGTTTGCCTGCTATAACTTTTCTTGACATACAGTCACAAAGAATCATGCTGGTATTAGAACTACATGCTGATTACACAGGTGCTAGGCAGAAGAGCAACTGAACTTAGGGAAGGATATCAAAGATCCATCACCCTGTACTTTGCCTTTACATCTGAAACATGGTTTGATAGCTTACCATGCATGCACACATGCCACTCTGCAGTGGAATAGTATCCCACAAAATCTGCATCATGTTTCACCCACACTCCACAACAGCCTCTGGCTCCCTTCAACCTAGAACTGGAGTATAATGGATGGGATGGAACTACAATTTACGGCTTGAAAATTTGGCAGTGCACTATTAAGACCACCAAAAAAAATTAATAAATAAAAAGAAAAATAAAAAATTACAAGGAACAGAGTAATGGATAAGGAAATGCAGCAGTGCGACTTTCTCCCAGTGTGCCAATGGACAGAAGCATACTAAACAGAAACAGAGCACATGTCATTTAACATATGGATTGAACTAGATTTTATGAGTTAACATAATTCTCAACCTCCAGTCATGCTTTAGACTGAAAGTTCTCTGAAAAATTGAGAGAGCCATAGCAGCAGTTTAGTTAGCACTACAATTAATTCTGCATACGATTATTCATGTGCTTGTCTAAATCTTGATCTTTCATCATTTGATAAAGGGGGCAACATACATACATACAGTTTAAACAAACTGTAGGCCTTTTGCAGCCACAAGCCCAGATAAAAGTGCAAACTATAATTTAAGTCACATAGTGCACGATCTTAAACTTACAGCCAAGTATACAACAATACATAAGGCATTCCATTATGTCATAAGTATTCTTGGATATGCACAATGGAGCTCTTTTCTAATTCTGCTATGTAAAAAAGACATCTTTGGCTAATTAATTTGGTAAACAAAAGTAAAATGCTCCATCTTTATAGTACACATCATCTTGCCAAAAAGGTGACCCTTGCATCACAAGTACAACATTAGTACCTCAGAGAATGAAAAAAATAAATCATACAATTCTCAAAAATTCAAAAGCTAAATACCCAATG